>NC_056729.1:995840479-995990479 GCF_019279795.1 Protopterus annectens
CAAAACATAGTTAGTTGGGGGTTTGAATCCTGCAAGTGCTGAATGTGTGTGGTGTAATAGCGTGTATACAATTGCACGTGTAAGAAAAATGTTCCTTTTGGCAACTAGTACAACACACAACATGCTGCATATTCCACTGTCTAAACACTGATGATGTCAGCACCCTATAAGTACAGCAGGAGAAAGCAAGCCTCCCAGTAATGCAAATAGTACACTCTGCTACTGCGTTTCTCATAAGTAACATAACATAGTTAGGTAGGGGTCTGTATCCTGCAAACGCCATGTGTGTTTTTGTCACACAGTTTGTCCATGTGTGTGGGGTGTTGTTCCCAATATTGCACGACATACATTATATCAGTAATGTCAATGCACACATGATGTATGTGTGTGCCACCTACACATATGTACCTGTGAACTTCAATAGTTCCCATGTCCGAAGCCTGCCTCATGTGAATACATGGAATATGCATTAGACAACTGTATGACTGTGGTGTTCTGTGCAGGGGCTGCATGTGGTATGTGAATATACAGTGTGAGTTGTAGATGGTGTCATCCCACCAGTGTGGGATACATGACTGGTCTGGAGCATATAATCCACATGCTGGTGATGAACAGGTGCAGCATGTTGTCACCTCTTGTTGGAGTGGTAACAAGTTGTTCCATAGCAATGCAGGGAATGAATGCTATGAACCCTTCAGATAGGGTCTTGGAGCTAGAGTAATGCTCACACTCTATGTTTGGGTAGTTGCAGTCCACCCATATAATGGTGTTTGTAGAGACCGTCATATTCCCAGTGTTATCAGGAAGGCCAAGTGGGTTTCCTGGGTAAGGGAGGGTGGTGTGTGCCAGGCTATGAACCTTAAGGCGGTCTAACCCATTGTTAGTTGCACATGGATAGGCTCTGATGCTTTGTGCTGTGCCACCAACCTGGGGGTGTGTGTATCTGAGGTGCCTTTGGATACATCCCCCCTGTTCCTGTTTGGTGCATGTGTAGGGGGCGACAAGCATGGTATGAGGTATGACCTGGCAGTGATGGTGTGCACCTGGGAGCCTTGTACCAGGAGTCTATTACTGCATGGATATTGCTGTACCCCATGCTAAGGACAGTTTCCACTGCATGCATCTTGAGGTTTACACTGCTGCTGTTGAGTAGCATTACTATTAGTGTCCTATCCCGTGTGATACCTGTGTAGGTGGCTATGTAATGTCAGCCTTGCATACAAAGGCACTATGTGTGTAGCAACAGCCTCTGCCAATATACAATGGCCCATGGGTGACAGGTGCAAGCTGTCCCTAGCAAAGCAATGTGGCTTGTCCAGCATGTAATCCCACGCTGACAGGCATTGGATCCCCTTTGATTGTCACCGAAACATACGGTAATTGTGGAAACTGAACATCCTGTCTACATATTGTGGCAGCATTCATGGTGAGGGTAAGATGCTACTCAAGGTCAGGGTCATACCAGCCTGTGCCACAAGCTCAGAGAGCCCCACTATGTCCCCTAACATGTAGTCCAGGGAGGTGCGTCACAGGTCATACACACTGGCACAGACAATGACTGAGTCATATTTGTACATGACTTGGAGTGACCTGTATGCTTGTGTTATGTGGTGGATCATAGTGCCCGACGGGCATTTCAGCATGACCTTCACCTTTTTCAGCCTGGTGAGCAGGACCTCAGTGTACCTGATGATAGAGGTACCTCTTACAACTGTAGAAGGTGTGTTGTCAAGCCGTATGGCCTGTGACTGTCTGGCACACAGGCTTTGTGAGCTATGTGTTGCACGTGCTCTGCTCTGGCTTAACATTTGCTTGTGTGTCTGCTTTGCAGGTGTCAGCTGCTGAGGCAGGATGCTATTCTGAGAGTCTAAGAATGTACCTGTGTGTTTCTGTGTTTGGATTGCGGTCGTGGCTGGTCTATGTGAGACTGGTACTGTATTCACTGTAGTATCCCACTCCACCTGACAGGGTATGCCAGTACTGAGTTAAGAGAGCTTAGCCCCCAGTTTGGCTATGTGGTTGCATCTCTCACATGTGTTGTAAGTGTATGGGAAGGGGAGAGGGTTGTCTGTATACATAAGGCAGCTGTAACATTGCCACATGACTCACAGATTCACCAACTGGACCAGAGAGTAGATTGACAGGTGATCTTTGCACATGCTACCATAGCATTATGAATCCCATACTAAGTAACGACACATAGGGACAATGGGGAACAAGGTACTCAAGGTGAGTATGTGAGGGTGTAGTGCTCCTGATTTGATAGTGCTGGCATATATGACTGCTGTGTTGAGCAAATGTGAGGTAAGTCATATGCAATGTGTTACAGGTAACCTACATGCAAACAGGACAACAGTGACATTCTGTCAAGTGAGACATGAACATCAGTACAGTAAGCAATACAGATGTCACTAGGGATCCACAGAGGCACTGTAAATCTGCATTGCAGGTGGAATCAGTGTTTCAGGAACATAACAAGCAAACATGCATACAAACAAAGCTACATTCAGCAGGCCTGTATGTAGACTATGCTACAACAAACAAGGTGCATGACTTCCAGTAGGTAACAGTGCATATATGCAGGCACCACCCCCCACAAGTGTGTAGACCATGTACTTTCCTAATGTTGAATAACCGGCCTGATACCCAAGTGCTCATACCTGTAATACTACACATTTCAAATAATAGACACTGAGCCCTCACTCAGCAGTTCCAGACTTAGTATGATGTATGCTACCTGTCCTGGCACCACAGTATCCTTGACATGTATGGAGACTCTCCCTCCTTTCATATTTAGTTCTGTATTTTGGTGCTGTCATGCATGGCATGAGGTGTGACCTTGTAGTGCTAGTGTGCTCTTTTGAGTCTTGAACCTGTTGTGTATTACTGCACAGATATCAACATCCTCAAACATCCTCATTGCAGAGCCGAGTGTGGACAGCATGCAACTCGCAGTTGACATGACCATTATTGAGTATCAATATGTACATTTTCGTATCCCCTGTGCTACCTATGTAAGTGGCCATCTCTTGACAGCCTCACCACCAGTATGCAAAGATGTGCAGACAGTACACTATGATAATTACTATGGGTGTACAAAACAATACAATGACAGTCATACTGTAACTGCATCAGGCATGCTGGGATATACCCACAATGATATCATTACACTGTACTGTTGTCAACATTATACGATTACAACACTGCTATGTAGTCACCCTGTGCATCAGCACCATGTTTACCTGTTCCTACACCAATGTTACAGATTGCAGGAGGTGGGACAGTTTCATCATATGCACAGGGTGTGTACTTGGTATGCCTGAGCCTGCCACTGATACAACCAATTGACATGTCTCTGTGTGTGTGTGTTGGTGAGGGACAGCAGTACAAGATGAGGCAATGTTGATGCAGTGTGTGCGTGTATGCGGTAGCCCTAGGTGTTATCAATTTGCATGTGTGTATGCATGCACACAGTCCCACCTCATGGCTGCCATATACAGGTGTTTGTGGACAGCCACAGACTGTACCTGCCAGGTCATACAGATCACTGTCTGTGGCCATGGACACGGTACCTGTGCCTGGCACGGGTGCTACGGACCATATCAGGTACTAAGCCAGACTGGGTACTATCATCAGAAGCAGGTGGTTGGTGACTGGAGACAGGTCCCTGTTGGGACTGTCCAGAGCCATGTGCACGTGGTCTCCTGGGGCGGCCTGGTGACAGCACAGACCCAGCATTACTGGGGCTGCTGCTGGCACTATGTGAGCGGCCGTGGGCCTGTTGTCATCTGCGATGGCTGCCAGCTGCTGCTGTTGCTGGCATATGGCCACGTCGATGCCTCAACCATCCACCATTGCCCTGGCTCATGGACATGTAGTTGTGGAACAGATCTAATGTGTCCCCCCAACGTCTGTCAATGATCTCGGTGAAGTTACAGATGGCAGCCGCAACATCACACATACTGTCACTCATAGCTGTGCGACATGCTCTCAGCTCCCTCAGACCCTGTCTGGTGTACCGTTCCATACGTGACTGTGCCTGCATTACAGCCCGAAACATAGCTGAGGTTGACAGACCTCTGTGGGCATGTCTGACAGGGGTGGTACGCCTACGGATGCTCCCATGAGAACTCCTGGATGTCTGAATGTGTGGTACCATGTCAGGACCCTGGCCATGGCTGCTGTGTAGGGATGCATGTGCCACCAATAATTCATTACCCTGGTCAATGCCCACTGTATCCTGTCCATCCCCTAGGGACATTGGTGACAAAGGATGCATTGGCAGGATGACTGTGCGCATTGATGGGGTCGACAGCTGTGTACTGTCAATTGGCTGACCAATGACAGACTCTGGCACACCTCCCTGTGCCATTACACAGGTATCATCATTATCACTATCCACAGTAGCTGATTCAGGTTCCCTGCTGCACAACACCAGAGCAGCACCAGAACCTGTGGGAGTAAGACAGGAAACACAGTTTACAATGTGTACACAATGTCACCACTGATACACACATGCACACATGCACACATGGGCACATGCACACATGCACACATGCACACATGGGCACATGCACACATGCGCACATGGGCACAAGCACACATGCACACATGGGCACATGGGCACATGCACACATGCACACATGGGGACATGCACACATGCACACATGTGCACATGCACACATGCACACATGCACACATGCGCACATGGACACATGCACACATGCACACATGCACACATGCATACATGCACACATGGGCACATGCACACATGCACACATGCACACATGGGCACATGCACACATACACACATGCATACTTCTCAGTCTATGAGATATCAACACACAGACACAAACATACCTGCAATCAAACACATAGCACTACTGCTTCAGCCTATTATTACTATTAGTATCAAGAGTATTGAAGGTAATGTTATTACACACTCACCAGCATGGATAGGCTGCCTTGCTGTTACACCAGAGGGACCTGCAGAAATGAGACATTTATTGTCAGTGGGCACAACTGTGCCATTGATACTGTGAGTATGATACAGTTCAGTAGTGCAACAGTTAGCTTCCACAGGTCTACTGCTGATATTGAGAATATCACTCTTGCATAATAATTACCAAGATTACAGCTACAAACCGAGGACACACCTCACACATGCATAACCTAACAGTGTACAGAACGGTCAACTATACACATGGCATGTTACCTGCATGCTCCGTGTCCTGCTGCTGGGTGGCTCCAGCCTCCATCATTACACATGTATGCTGCTGCTGTTGCTGTTGGGCTGGAGCCACAACACTTAGGAGTAGTCCCTCCAGTCTGGTGAGGGGGGATGTCTAGCCACCCCACCACCTGAGGCAAGCTGCTGCCTGTGGATATCCGACACACGCTGACGGACATTTCTAATTAAATCACTGCAGTGATGGCGTACCTGCTCATATGTCCGGTTATGTGTGCCTATGTCATTTACCCAACGGACCAGGTCTTGCCACAGTGCAGCCCTCTCCTGCTGGTTCTGGCTGGTGCAGGAAAAGAGTATTGTGAAATCCTGCACCAGGCTCTGGTGTATCTTTTCCTACTTCGCAGCGGAGTACACAGGGTTTCGCTGGTGAACCATAGCCCTGAAAAGGAGAAGGAAAATATGTCAGCAATGTCTGTCAGCAAACTATGGCACACATAATACACATAATACTCGACTGTAGTGATATTACTTAACCACCATATATAGCATCTGTCTGTCTATTGGGGGATACACATGTAAATGACCAGGTATCAGTGCTCATCCGACAACTGTGCAACAGTACCTGGCACACTCCATACGACAGACTAGTATACTGCAGCAGTCAGCACACTGGATCAGGTCCAATGCACAACCTCACACTGGGGGTTTGTATCAAGGTACTGTATGGGGAACATTATCAACCCATGCAATGCATGCAATGCACGTTACATATTTCACTGGTAATGCACACTACTCTTACTTGCCATAACCCTACCTACACCACAGTGACATACAGGGTAACACAGCACTACATAAGGCAATGAAGTATGTGTTGATCACAATACCTCACACATCTGTCTCTGGCCTCACACCAAGGACACACACTACCATGACAGACAGACAGTCATGGTGAGCAATCACACCAGTACATAACATGCACCCAGTCACTGGCACACTCATTCCACCTCACATATTTGGTTTGCAATGTGTTCATGGGTGTGCATTGTGTCTTAGGTAGGTAGTATGCTTTTGGCCCTGGGCCTACAGCAGCATACTGTTATGCTACCCTGCCCCTTGTGACACATGTGTTATGATCGTACCTGCTCCTTACAAACAGTTACACAGGGTGACTCATATGGCATAACATTCAGCAGGGGTATGTCTGGCATCTACTCATGGGTGGCCTTGCTTCTCAATTCTGTGTGGTTTACTCCAGGGTATGTCAGTTCTGTGGGTAGGGACCTGTACCTCCACCATGTGCTCAATACTGCAGTGACAAGGACGACAGACATAGGTAATTTGTGCTGTGGATGTTGGAGGTGTAACCATGGTTGTTGGGCAACTGTCATGGGTGTGACCGAACTATGTATATCCAGCAGTGGTAACCTCTATGTAGGTAGTCTGTGTGCTCTCTGTGGTCTTGTCAGTCACTCTGCATAGGTAATGTGTTTGAGCGCATTGACACAGTTACTTGCATATGTCTGTGTCCTTCTCCATATCTGTAGCTGTCATGGGAGGTACATACCATGTAGGACATTGTGGGGTGTAGAGGGGTACAGTGACCTACATGTCCATAGCTGACACACCATGTCTGCTGACACATTCCATGTACAGGTATTACAGGACTAGTGTGCCACTGTGTATATCAATGGGGAGCCTATTGTACACTTGTTGCCCCTGTTCCCCCTGACACATGCAGTGGTGGGCAGGCATGCACATATGTGGTAGTTACTGGTGTCAGTGTTTTGAAATGGGGTATGGTACTCCAGTATCCACATTAGTGTTCACTCCATGCCTTTGTCACCAGGCACCTGTTGCAATACATCTGCACACATGTGTCTCACTCAGTGTGTGTGTGTATATATATATATATATATATATATATATATATATATATATATTTATATGTATATATCTGTATATATTATATATATATATATATATATATATATATATATATATATATATATATATATATATATATATATATATATATATATATATATATATATATATATATATATATATATATATATATATATAAAATATGGCATTCTCTAAAGTATTCAATTGTATTTATTACTGCTGCTTGGTAGTAACTTGATTAAAGTGTAGCTATCATTCTAAGTCTTTTGGATTAAGCACTTGGGCTTCAGACCAGTTGTTTTTCATTAGGAAGGTTTGTGGCATGCACTGTGGTGGCAGGACAGGTAGCTTTCATCCTTCTAAGTTGGGAACTGCTGATTGAGAGCCCAGTGTCTGTTATTCTTAAAGTTTATTAGTTCTGGTTTAAGCACTTGGGCTTCAGGCCAGTTATTTTACATTAAGAAGGTTTGTGGTCTGCACTCTTGTGGGAGAAGAGGCTGGACTCTGCCCTTCTGAGCTGGGAATTTCTGGTTAAAGGTTTATAGTGCCTGAATATTTGAACTGTATCTTACTGAAATTGGTACACCTTGTTTGCTGTAGCATAGACTAGATCCAGGCCTGCTGAATCTAGCTTTGTTTATATGCTTGTTGTTTGTTTGCTTGTTATTTCCCTGGAACGCTATTTCCACCTAATACGTGGCTTCTCAGCACTTCTGTGGATCAGTAGTGATATCTGCATTGCTTACTGTACTTATTTCCTTGTTTCACTTGAAAGAAAGTTACTGTTTGTCGTTTTTGCATTTAAGTTACCTGTAACACATTGCACTTAAGTTACCTGGCACTTGCTCACTAAAGCAATTATATAATTCAGCACTAAAAATTAAAAGCACTACACCCTCACTCCCTACTGGCCCTGGTTTTCAATTATTAAGGAATTCCCAATATTATTCTAGCATGTCCAAAGGTCAGTTGTCAAACTCATCTCCGGTCCAGCTGGTGAATCTGGGAATCTTGAGGCAATGTTACAACTGCCTCATGTACACAGACAACCCTCTCCTCCTCCCAACAAATTCCAACACATGTGAGAGATGCAACCATATAGCCAAACTGGAGGCTAAGCTCTCTCAACTCAGTACTGGCATAACCAGTCAGGAGGAGAAGGAAACCACACTCACTACAATTCCAGTCTCACATAGACCTACCACAACAGCAAACCAAACACATAATCACACAAAAACATACTCGGAGGCTCTAAATAAAGATCTGCCAAAGCAGCAGAGACCTCCAAAGCAGACACCCAAGCAGCCGCTACCCCAAAACAAAACATGTGCAACACATATCTCACAAAGCCAGTGTGCCGAACAGTCACAGCCCTTAAGACTAAACAACACACCTGATACACTTGTAATAGGTGACTCTATCTTCAGGCACACTGATGTCCCGATCACCAGGCTGAACAAGGAGAGGGTCACAGTGAGCAGCCTGTCAGGTGCTAGGATCCGCCACATAACACAAGCACTCAGGTCACTCCAAGGAAAGTACAAATATGACTCAGTCATTGTCCATGCTGGTGTGAATGACCTGAGACGTACCTCCCTGGACTATATAAAAAGAGACATAAAGGAGCTCTCTGAGCATGTAGCCCAGGCCGGTATGACCCTGACCTTGAGTAGCATCTTACCCTCACCAAGAATGATGCCACAATATGAAGACAAGATGATCAATTTCAACAATTGGCTTAAGTACTGGTGTCATTCAAAGGGGATCCAATACCTGTCAGCTTGGGATGATATGCTCGACAAGCCACGATGCTTCGCTAGGGACGGCTTGCACCTGTCACCCCTGGGTTTTCAGATATTGGCAAACGCTCTTGCTACCCCATAGTGCCTTTGTTAGGCAAGGCTCAAAAGACAAACCCACCTCCATAGGTATCACAAGGGATAAGAAACTAAGAGTAATGCTACTCAATGCCAGAAGTCTAAACCTCAAGATGCACTTTTCGAAACTCTCCTTAGCATGGAGAACATTGATATCTGTGCAGTAACAGAAACCTGGTTCAGGGCTCCTGAGAGCACCCCAGCACTACCAGATTATACCTCATACCATGCTTTTCGGCCCCAAAACTTGGACCGAACCAAAAAAGGAGGGGGAGTATCGATATTCATCAAAGATACCCACACCTCCAGGTTGGTGGCAAAGCACGAAGCATCAGAGACTATCCATATGCAACTAACAGTGGGTAAAACTGCCTTCCAGTTTATAGCCTGCTACAGACCACCCTCCCAAACCCAGGAACCCCACTCGGCCTTCCTGAGAACACTGGAAAATATGAAAATCCCTCCAAACACCATTATATTGGGCGACTTCAACTACCCAAACAGACTGGGAGCATTACTCTAACTCCAACACCCTAGCCCAAAGGTTCCTAGAATTTACAAACTCAAATGCTATGGAACAACTTGTTACCACTCCCACAAGAGGGGAAAACATACTGGACCTGATCACCACCAACATGGGGACTCTATGCTCCAGACCAGAAGTGTATCCCTCACTGGTAAGATCAGACCATAAACTAATCTCACTGGATATTCACATCCCAACCCCACCCCCTGCCCAGAAAACCACAGTGAAAAACTTCTCTAAAGCAAATTTCACACTCCTCAAAACTGAGGTGGAATCCTTCAAAGCCCCTGGGCCTGTGGAAAATACGGCCCCGACTGCAGAATCCTTTATAAATGCATTCTATGAATACCTTCAGGAATGCATGGATCATGCGATCCCAAATAAAACCAAGACCCAATCCTCCAAAGGCAGACGTCCTGTCTGGTGGACCCCAGCCATAAACAAACTATACAATAGAAGGAGGAAACTACTAAATGATAGAGCAAAATCCCAAAAAGGAAGGCATCACTGATCAGTATTAGCAAAAAACTACAGGCACACATAAAATTGTCTAAGGCCAGCTTCGAGAGAAAAATTGCACAGGACACTAAGGATAATCACAAGGCTTTCTTTAGTTATGTTAGGAACCTGGGTGGTAATTCCCAGATATGCTCAGAATTAGTCCAAGATGACAGAAAATACACCGAACCCACAGACATTGCCAACATCCTAGCTGACAGGTTCAGCGCAAACTTCTCCCCCCCCCATCCTCACCAAAAGGGCAAATATCTATCCCAGCAGAGTGCTGCCCCCCCCTGACATCTCAGATGCTCAGGTAAGAGCCACCCTCTCCAAAGCAAAAAAAAACAGCATCAATGGGACCAGACGGTGTCCCGGGCTGCTTCCTACATGAACTCCAAGAAGAGCTAAACCCAAACATAAAACTACTGTTCAATCTCAGCCTTACTACAGGATATGTGCCCAAAGAGTGGCGTACAGCAACAGTGGTCCCTCTCCATAAAGGTGGTGCCTCAACGGATCCTGGAAACTATCGCCCCATAAGCCTGACTAGCTTGGTCTGCAAAGCTATGGAAAGGATCATCATGGACCTCATAAATAAAGATATTGGGGACCTACAAACACTGGATCCTACCCAGTTCGGCTTTGTTAAGGGCAGATCCTGCCTCTTAAACCTGGTTGATTTCTTTGAAACAGTCACCAAGGCCATTGACGAGGGAAAGGTGGTCCACACAGCCTACCTGGACCTCGCAAAAGCCTTCGATACAATACCCCACTTGGGCATTATAGATAAGCTCACCAGCTTAAATATAAACCCCTATGTCACTAGATGGATTGCAAACTGGCTCAAGGACAGAACCCACATGGTTAGAATTGCTGGAGCCATGTCAGACTCCAAGCCAGTTACAAGTGGTGTCCCACAAGGCTCAGTCCTGGGACCTCTCTTGTTTGGTATATATTTCTCGGAGGTACAGGCCAACACGGAAGGACTGTGGTTGACCAAGTTCGCAGATGACTGCAAACTGGGCTCCATAATCAACTCTCCAGCTGACACAAGCATCCTCCAAAAGGGCCTCATAGAAACAGACAACTGGTGCCAGAGCCATGGCCTCAAGCTAAATGCCAAAAAGTGTATAGTCATCCCCTTTGGCAAAAACAAAGTGCCCACAAATTACCACATAGGTGGTAATCCATTAAGTACAGAAGAAGCAATTAGGGACCTGGGGACCCAAGTTGATAGCAATCTCTCATTTGACAACCACGTGGCCAAAGTGGTTAGAAAAACATTTTATATAGCCCACCAAATCATGAAGGGATTCACATCTAGATCAGGGGATGTCATCGTGCCTCTTTACTCATCCCTCATCAGGCCCATAATTGAGTACAATGCCCGTTTTGGGATGTACCTTACCAGACACCTGCAGCAACTGGAAAGACCCCAAAAGTACCTCACCAAGAGGATCAAAGGGCTCAAACAGATGCCATATGCTGCCCGGTTAAAGAAACTCCAGCTCTACTCAGTGGCATACCGCCTGTTCAGAGGAGATCTGTGCCTGACGTATAAAGCCATGTCCAACCCAGAATTAATGGACATGCTGCACCTCAGAAAATCCAAATCCCATCGAGCTACGTGCTCGAGAGACTTGAACCTCAGCACTGAAATAAATAGGACATGCTGGAGGGACAGATTCATAACCCAGAGGCTCCCTTCACTCTGGAATAAAATCCCAGTCCAGGTTAGGCAGAGTCCCTCACTGACTCTCTTCAAGAGGAATCTTGATGAGTGGATGGGAATTCGTAGGTTTACCCCGGGTATCACTTCTGTGTCACTGTTAGACAGAGGCACAGTATACTAACCTCGAAAAAGGGCATAGCAAAATAAATTTAAAATGGGTGGCAAAAGCTAAACACATTCTTGCTAGGCTTATAAATGCCCTAGGGCAGATAGCCTAGTATGAACCTATGAACCTATGTATATATGGATATAGATATATACATATAGATGTGGGGAGAGAGAGAGAGAGAAAGAGACAGAGGGAGAGTGAGAGTGAGAGGGGGTGGGACAGAGAGAGAGATAGTCATATACAGACATATCTGTTGTCAGTCAGATCTGTCTGTATATGTAGATGTATCTACATATATCTATATATGTATGTGTGTATTACATATATCTGTACGTACATATTCTATCAATGTCGATGTCTGTGCAGTAAGTGAAACCTGGTTCAAGGCTCCTGAGAGCACACCAGCGGTACCAGGCTATACCTCATATCATGCTTTTTGGCCCCAAAACTCGGGCCAAAACAAAAAGGGAGGGGGAGTGTCCATATTCATGAAGGACACCCACACCTCCAGGTTAGTGGCAACACATGAAGCATCAGAGACCATCCAGGTGCAAATAACCATTGGCAAACCTGCTATACAACTGGTAGCATGTTACAGACCACCCTCCCAATCTCAGGAATCACTGTCAGTCTTCCTGAAGACATTGGAGGTTATGAATGTCCCACCACACACCATCATATTGGGAGATTTCAACTACCCTAACATACACTGGGTGCATTATTCTAGCCCAAACACCCTAGGCCAAAGGTTCCCAGTATTCACTAAGTCAAATGCATTGGAACAGCTAGTCACCTCTCCCACAAGAGGAGATAATATACTAGACCTGATCATCACAAACATGGGGACAATGTGCTACACACCGGAAGTATACCCCTCAGCAGTCACATCTGACCACAAACTAATCACCCTGGATATACATATCCCACCTCCCCCACAACACAAAAGACTATAGTGAGAAACCTCTCACATGCCGACTATACACTTCTTAAAACTGAGTTGGTATCCTTTCATCCCACTGGGCCAGTGGAAACCACTTCCCACAATGCAGACTCCTTCACAAATGCTTTCTACGGACATCTCCCAGAATGCATGGATCATGCAATCCAAAATAAAAGCAAGACCATCACCACCAAGGGCAGGCATCCTGTCTGGTGGACCCCAGCCATGAACAAATTGTAAAACAAAAGGTAGCTACTGCACGACAGAGCAGAATTCCATAAAGATAAGGCATCTCTGATCAGCACTAGTGGAAAGCTACGTTCTCTCATACAAACATGCAAGGCCAACATTGAGAGGAAAATCACTATGGACACTACAGATAACCGTAAGACATTCTTCTGCTATGTTAGACACCTGAGTGGAAACCCTCAGATGTTCAGAGTTAGTTCACAGTGACAAAAACTACACTGAACACACAGATATTGGCAACATTCTGGCAGACAGGTTCAGTGCAGATTTCTCCCCTCCCTCACCCCCAAATGAGGAATTACTTATCCCAGCTGACTGTAACCTCCCTGTCATCTCAGATGTCCATCTGAGAACTGCCCTCAGCAAAGCTATAAACACAGCATCAATGGGACATGACGGTATCGCAGGTTGCGTGCTACATGAACTCCAAGAGGAGCTAAACCCGCACATAATATGCTATGTAACCATAGCCTTACTACAGCATATGTACCTGGACACTGGCATACAGCAACAGTAGTCCCACTCCACAAAGGAGGCACCTCTACAGACCCTGGTAACTACCGCCCCATAAGCTTAACCAGCCTGGTCTGCAATGCTATGGAAATAATCATTATGTAACTCATACACAGAGACATTGTGGACTTACAGACACTTGATCCCACCCAGTTCAGCTTTGTGGAGGGCAGATCCTGCCTTTTGAACCTGGTTAACCTTTTCACAACAGTCACTAGAGCCATTGATGAGGGCACAGCAGTCCATACAGCCTACCTGGACTTGGCTAAAGCTTTCGACAAAATACGCCACTCTGGCATCATAGACATGCCCAACAGCTTAAAAGTAAATCCATATGTCACAAGATGGGTTACAAACCGGCTAACGGATAGAAATGCTAAAGTCAAAATCACTGGTGCCATGTCAGACTCAGAGCCAGTCACAAGTGGTGTCCCACAGGGCTCTGTCCTGGGATCCCTCATGTTCAGCATTTATTTCTCAGATGTGGAAGCAAACATGGGAGGGTAGTGGCTGACAATGTTCAAAGATGACTGCATACTAGGCGCCATAGTCGATACACCAGCTGACACATACATCCTACAGAAAGGCCTCACTGATCTGTGCCTGACGTACAAGGCCATGTCCACTCAGGGATTGATGGACATGTTCCACCTCGTAAATTCCAAATCCATCAGAACCACAAGAGCTACAGATTTAAACCTCAGCACACATAGGTATAGGACATGCTGTAGGGACAGATCCATAACTCAGAGGCTTCCCATACTGTGGAACAGGATCCCAGTTCATGTTAGGCTGAGACCCTCACTGACTCTCTTCATGTGAATTCTTGAACAGTGGATGGGAGATCATAGGTTTACAGCAGGGGTCATCTCTGTGTCACTACTACACAGAGGCACAGTAAACTAATGTTATTATGTAAGGGGGTCTTCACTGTGTCACTACTATATGGAGGTGCATTTTTCTAAATCTATTCTGTACACTGTCTGCAGATAGCCTAGTACTAAACTATGACACTGTGACACTATATATGTCTCTGTATTTCTACACCCCTCTCTATCTATGTATACACATATGCATATTTATATATATATATATATATATATATATATATATATACATACATATCTCAATATACATGCGTTTACACATGATATATATATATATATATATATATATATATATATATATATATATATATATATACTCCTTTTTAGTTCCACATATGTATACACACAGTAACATACTGATGAGCATCCATTACTGTACGGCCTACTTGTACATTGCACTACAACCTACATTGCTATGTGCACATAGCTACCTTCACATACATATGTATGTAGAGCCTTCAGTGACAGTTGCAGTATGTCCCTGGCCCTATGCACATCTTTATATACATAGATACAGACCAATAACACATCTGGAGTGTTCACAGTATGTAGACTATTATACTAGTACTTTACATTACCTGTGTTTGTTGCAGCTGTTTGCGTAAGCTTGCAGTTACTTGGCCGGCTGTCAACCTCTTTGTTTTGTTGGTACTGTTTTTTTATTTTCTTATTTATTTCTTTCTCTTTCTCTTTCTCTTTCTTTCTTTCTTTCTTTTCTCTTTCTCTTCTCTCTCTCTCTCTCTCTCTCTCTCTCTCTCTCTCTCTACCTCCAGAGGGTGCAATGAAAGTATTGCATGTGTGGACTGGGAGTACAGGATGCTTTTGTAGGTATCTGCTCATGTCCATGTGATGGCCTCTGCACCAATTGTTAGCCAGCATTTACTAATTGCATGCAGCCTGTTGTGTAGTGATTGTGGTTCTCGCTGTGATTTCCGGACAGTGCTATAAAAAGGTCTGTTAGGTAGGTGTAGCCCTTTCAGATTATCAGGGTGGGGACCATGGTGGTTTGCTGTGGACACTGTTCTGTGAGTATAAGGGTTGGTATGTCTCTCATATTTCAGGCTGTGTTGTAGACACTGCAATGCATGTTGTTCTATAAACTGAGTATTCCTTCCTCCAGTGTCCTCTTCTCCATGTGTATGTAAACTGACACCTACAACTTGTAATACTGTGTATATGGGTGTGTGTGCTTTCCTGTGGGGATTGTGGTGTAACTGGTATATAGCAGTGGCTCTTGCAATCTTTTGCTATGGCTTCAATAATTGCCCTTTACATTCACTCCTTGTATGCCTGCTAGGTGTCTTTCCTATACTTTTATATATTTTACATTAATTCCTACTATTTTATGATATATTTCTTTCAGCACAGTGGTCTTGTATAGCAGTCATGGCTTAGTGGTAAGTCATGCAGACTAGTGTTCCCTGGGTTCGAGACTGACAGAGGTATTTTATTTTGCTGCTGAGAAAACTAGAGGCCTTGTCATTCAGAGTGACTAAGGCACTTTTAAGCAGTTGTAAGCGGGTTAGCGCTGGTTTGCGCAGTGGTCACGCATGCGCACTGCTGCTTAGCTTTGCGCACACACACTTAGCTAAGCGCACAGAAGCGCACTCCCACTTACTACTGCTTAAAAGTGCTTACTGTCGCGCACACCCGCGTTATATTCTTTTAAAGAAAAGAAAATGGGGAGATAGGAAAGTGGTGAAAAAGGGGGCACAAAGAGGGTAGGACAGTAGGAAAACAAGCTCGGGCTTTGCAGGAGGGATGTAGGAAAGGCCCATAGCTGCCCATTTCTTCTTCAGCAACAGCTGTGCATATGTTTGTAATTTGGTGTGAAATTTGAAACCTTCCACCCTTGAGAGAGGTGTGAGGACAACAATATTTGTTGTACAACCAATTGTAATTGCCAGTTTACATGTCCAGCAGACATGTGTGCGAAATGGGCAGCTATGTATGGGGCATAATTTTTTTGTGGGTACAGAGTGCCCTTTTTTTTTTCAGGTGAGAGTGGTATGTCAGGTACAGGAAGTCGGTATAGCTGGGGAGGTAGGTTGGGGAGGTTGACAGACAAGACAAACAAGACGCATACAGGGGTGGTGTATGACACATGTGGGAGGGTTGCACAATTGACGAGGATGGAAGTTTGGATATCTCGAGCCTATGAGCCCACAGATGGCAACAGTGGAACTGAGATCCCCACCCATGGGCAGTTGCCACTGTGCCTTCACTGCCCAGGATGGGGCTGTGCTGGGGGCTGTGTGGGACGGGCAGCAAGCATGTCCGTGAGTTGTGCCACTTGTGCCTCAAACTGGCGTCGGGGCTCAAGCACAGAATGCCTGATCTCCCTACGCACCACAGTCCGGACACTACGGAGGGTGAGTGGAGGGTCTCCTCCAGCCACGCTTGCAGAGGGGGGACGAGCCCCATCCCCTGCAGCGCCTCCACCTGAAGGTGGCACAGGGCCACCGGAGGAGGGTCAGGCCTGGGCACTAGTGCCAGGTGCACTCGCCAGCTGAGGTGGGAGAGGTGGGTCCGCAGGAACCCGCCTTCCCTGTCGTCCTATGTTTTGCAATATTTTATGACGGTTTGGGTTAGTAACACACAAAATACCATTCACAATTAGTTGTAACAGCATGCATTAGTATTCCCATTAACCAAACACCCATAAATTCAAGACATTGAACAGCAAGCGTAACACATGCATAATTTGAACAACAATATACAATCCAACAAAATGCAGGGTTGATTGATGGCAACAGGCCATCAGGTTTGGATGTATGAACAGGGCACATGCATCAACATACATGCAAATATGTATGAACCAACAGGACAATTGTCCAGGGGAGTTAATTGTGAATACACATACCCATTTCATGTGGAATGGATTATTTGTGGTTATAGGGTAGGGTGAAGAAATATTTCATTAACAGCTTCAAATACCTATACATATGCTGTACATTTCTACTAGCTGCAGATATATACACAATACAGGTCTGACTACAGTTTCCTATGTGTAAACTTATGCACGTTGGTGATAGGTATGTTACTGCTACATTCATATACATTTCATTTTTATTCATACACATTCATAGCTGGCTCTGTTCAGCTACAGCATCCTGCTACATTTGCTTTATATGGCTCTAGACAACTGTGGATGTTTGGTATTTCATACAACCATACTATCTGCATATTGCAAACTGAGACCAACATATCCAAATTGTGGGACACACATTCCAGCTTCAGTACTTTATTCCACACATTTCGAGGTTTGGTTGTGCCTGTCACATTCATTTAATTTTGTGCTGACTGCAGTATACTTTATTCAGGAGTTATTACAACTTTATTGGTGGATTCATACCTCTTTCTCACACTCTCACTTGTTTTATTTTTACAATTCAGGATGGTACTTAATTTTAGGCTTTATTGACATGTTTTACTTGGTTATAACAATCCTTTCCAACAGTCTCACTTGTGTCATGTTTCATATTTTAAACGGGGATATATTTCACACATGTGTTTTACTCAGCTTGTGTAGCTGTACTTTTCAGCCTGCTGCAGGTTATGTACTGTTATATTACAGGTGGAACATCTTTATTTCAGACTTGTTTCATTTTTATTTTTGGATTACAGGCTGCATCACACTTATGTAATCACACAGTACTAGCAGAATCTCTCTTATGCTGTTTACTTGCACTTTATAATAATGGGTGACTACACTGCACTCTTTTGCAAGCTGTCATACTTATATTTTATAACAGTTACAAGGAGAGAATTACTAACCTGCCTGATGGTGCAACCGTACAAGCCTATCGGCATAGACTCGACGATTAGTGGAACGGACACCTGCACCTGCAATACAAATGAAATAATATTGGAATACACATCTCCATAATATCAGCTAGGTTAACTTTATACATAAATAATAACATGTAACTTACTCAATAGTGGGACGTTGGGCATTTGCCGGGCCTCATGGATCCAACGGTTCAGTTGGTCCTGCTTCCGTTGCTTCAGGTCCACATGGTGGTGATGGACCTGTTCACCAGTCCTTGGTATTCCTGTGGCACTGGTGAGATCATGTGCCAACCGGTCCCATGCCTCAGCCTTGTATGCTCCCCACAGGACCTGGCCCTGCATGAGTTGGGCCTCATGATCATGGACGAGGAGCCAAACCATGTATTTGGACTCCTCAATACCCCACCTCTGTACTCGGAAGAAACTACCCTCTCCTACACCTGCCATTCTGACTGCAAATCGGTTCCACAATCAGTTATGCTGTGTATTCCTGCCTATGGGGCTTATATATGCCGTTTTTCCCGCACTTATCTGTGATTGGCCATTTTGGAAATGTATCAGCTTCATAAAACCTGCTTTGTCATGCTTCTCTTTCCATTCATTCCTATATATGTGCTATTAGTGCATTTGGAAGAGCAACTATCATGGCTTAGTGGTTCAGTACTTTAACTATGGTGCTTGGTATCCTGGGTTCGAGCCTGGTCATTGCTTTTTATATTTTATGACTGTCTACACAGGCTAGGAGGTGTGTCTGTGTAAAGGCAGTTTTGATACAGCTTGCTCAATGTTGCCTGTCGGTTAGCTTGTTGGCATGGTGCACAGCTCCGCGCAAACGGGTCACGCTGGTTTACGCGTCGTTTGGCTGTCAGCACACATATTACACTCTGCTCAGCTACGGGCACACAGTTTCAGCATGTTAGAACTCCGCTCAACCCCAGGCACTCATTTTACACCTGTTAAACCACTGCTCACCTACGGGCACTCATTTTACACTTGTTAAACCACTGCTCACCTACAGGCAGATATACTCAGCTTGTTAGAGTGTAGCTCAGCTATGGGCACTTCTGACATTTGTTTTTTTTTTTCACACATTTCTTCATAATACATGGCCCATTTCATTACATTTTACATAAAAATAATGTTATACATGTACATATATGTCAGGGAATTGTTTTGTGCTTATTTCACTAGGAATAAAAATTGATGTTGTGGGGGCTCGAACCATGAATGCCTCCTCTTCAGCCAACGTCTCTACCACTACACTATTGCTTCTTGGCTTACTTTGCATATTTAGATCTTATATGCTTTTCCACTGACTGCTAACTGTGGCTTAGCGATGGGCACACCCGTGCAAACGAGCGCACTCACGGGCAAACATCTTTTAAACTTATAAAAAAAAATATGACATGTTCAGTTTTCCATTTTATGCTTATAGTCTGTGGGGGCATGTGTTGTGTTGTGTTTATTGACATTTACGCGGACTCTGTCGTGGGGGTTTACTTTCGGGACTGTTACTCTTCTGGGGGCATGTCCGTTTGCAGGGCTCGCCCTATGGACACGCCCCCTACTTTCTTACACGGACTGTGTTAGCCTTGGGTGTGATTCAGCATGCCCTCATGCATATGCATGGCATGCTGACGTCACACCGTTACACTGCAGCCTCCGTGTAAGCCTTGTAACTCTTACACAGAGGCTTCGTGAATCCTGCCCACAGTGAAAACAAAATATATGTTCTGATTTATTATGAGTTATTATGTCAAGCAGAAAAGTGGATGAAACGGGCGTGTGAGCAAAATGCTTTTTGAAGAAGTTGTTTAAGATTATCCTACTTATTTTGTGTGAAGCAGATAACATATTAACTCATATTACTCAAGCAGAATAGGATGAGGGTCTGAGAAGTTAGACCAGAGGTAAAACCCGAGACAGTAATCATCTATCAGTAGAATTTAAGAATATCCAGAAAAAAATAATTAATACCAAGATGTCTTCAAATATTTAATGCAGCATTTCAAATAAGGGAGATGTATTTATCTTTGAATGAGACAACAGTAACTGCAATGCCAGGGGAAGGGAAGCACGTATGTTTGTGTCTTTTTATAAGCCTGTGTCTGTATTAAACTTTAACTATAAATTGTTTTGACAATAGTGACAGAGGATGGCAACATATATTCTTGTATGTGTGTTTTTGGGTGGCTTTGTGCTCAACATGAAGGCATAAATCTCTCATTTCTTATATGCTCCCTTGATATTCAGAGGCAATGACAGTATATACAGCAGCCAACAAGTTAATGTGGCTGATGATGTTAAGAAAAAGAGTGTCTCATCATAAAAGGGAAGCACTCCAAAGAAATTTCTGATCAGGAGATCGTGGATAACATTTTTAAAATTTTGGAGGCTTTATCTCTTAAAATACAAGGGCTTCCAAATTTAACTATTTATGTATTTATTTACATTTGTCTACAGAAATGATCCGACTTAGTAGAGCCCCTATTCAGTGGAGGCCTGGAGAGAAAAGCTCCACATGAATGTTCATAATTTTCAAACAGTTACACAGCATAAAATAAACTGAACATTCAGCAATGTATAAATACATAAGAGCAACATACATGAAGCAAACATTTAACAATAGCAAGATGGACACATCACATACTGGATTGAGATAGATTATAAATCATAAGCAGGAGAAGACTGGTAGGAGCCTGAATATAAATAGCCAGAGGAGATGATGAAGTAATGAGAGACAAAGGTTCATAGGTTCATAGGTTCATAGGTTCATACTAGGCTATCTGCCCAAGGGCATTTATAAGCCTAGCCCAGAGTTTTGTGGCTTTCGCCACCCCTTTATTTTGAGGGATACTATGCCCATTTTTTTGTTGTGCCTCTGTCTAGCAGTGACACTGAGGTAATCCCTGGGGTATATCTGCGATCTCCCATTCATTGGTCAAGATTTCTCTTGAACAAGGCCAGAGAGGTGCTCTGCCTCACATGTACCGGGATTTTGTTCCACAGCATAGGGAGTCTCTGGGTGATGAATCTGTCCCTCCAGCACGTTCTATTAATAACCGTGTCAAGGTTTAAGTCTCCCGCCCTTGTAGTTCTGAGGGATCTAGATTTTTTGAGGTGAAGCATGTTCATCAATTCCGGGTTGGACATGGCCTTGTATGTCAGGCACAGGTCACCTCTGAGCAGATGGTAAGTGACTGAATAGAGCTGGAGTTCCTTCAGTCGGGCAGCATAAGACATATTTTTGAGACCCTTTATCCTTTTGGTGAGGAACTTTTGGGGCCTTTCCAGTTGCTGCAGGTGTCGGGTCAGATACATTCCGAATGGGGCATTGTACTCAATCATTGGTCTGATGAGTGACAAGTACAGGGGGACGATGACCTCCCTTGATCTAGATGTAAATCCCTTCATGATCAGGTGGGCAATGTAGAAGGTCTTCCTAACTACTTTGGCAACGTGAGTGTCAAACGAAAGGTTACTGTCAACCTGGGTCTCCAGATCCCTGATAACCTCTTCTGTGCTTAGTGGGTTGCCACCTATATGGTAGCTGGGGGTAACCTTGTTTTTCCCGAAGGGTATGACTATGCAGTTTTTGGCGTTTAACTTTAGGCCATGGCTCTGGCACCAGTTATCTGTCTCTATGAGAGCCTTCTGAAGGATATCTGTGTCAGATGTGTTTTCGACTATGGCACCCAGTTTGCAGTCATCTGCAAACTTAGTCAGCCATAGCCCTCCTGTGTTTGCTTGTACTTCTGAAAAGTAGATGCCGAACAAGAGTGGGCCCAGGACTGAGCCCTGTGGGACACCACTTGTGACAGGCTTTGAGTCTGACATGGCGCCAGCAACTCTGACCCTGTGGGTTCTGTCACTTAGCCAGTTTGCAACCCATCTTGTGACGTATGGGTTTACATTTAAGCTGATGAGTTTTTCAATGATACCTGAGTGGGGTATTGTGTCAAAAGCCTTTGCCAGGTCGAGGTAGGCTGTGTGGACTGCCTTTCCCTCATCAATGGCCTTGGTGACTGTTTCGAAAAAGTCAACCAAGTTAAAAAGGCATGATATGCCTTTGACAAATCCAAACTGGGTTGGATCCAAAGTCTGCAAGTCCCCTATGTAATTATTTATGAGTTCCATTATGATCCTCTCCATAGCTTTGCAGATCAGGCTTGTCAAGCTGATGGGATGGTAATTTCCAGGGTCGGTGGAGGCACCGCCTTTGTGAAGTGGGACCACAGTTGCCGTACGCTACTCCTTGGGTACGTATCCTGAGGTGAGGCTAAGATTAAACAGCTGTCCTAATGGCAGGTTTAATTCCTCATTGAGTTCGTGGAGCACACAACCGGGGACACCATCTGGTCCCATGTATGCCGTGTTTTTCGCCTTGAAGAGAGCAGTTCTCACCTGAGCGTTGGAGATGCTTGGGGGGCTACAATCCTCTGGTATAGATATCTCTCCTTTTGGGGGGGAGGGGGGGAGAAGTTTGCACTGAACCTGTCGGCCAGTATGTTGGCAATGTCTGTAGGTTCAGTGATTTTTACATAATTTTGAACTAATTCTGAGCATATCTGGGAGTTTCCTCCCAGGTTTCTAACATAGCTAAAGAAGGCCTTATGATTGTCTTTTGAGTCCTTAGCGACTTTTCTCTCAAAATTTGCCTTGGATGATTTTATGAGAGATCTTAGTTTTTTGCTTATAATGATCAAAGGTGTCTTCTCTTTTAAGGATTTTGCTCTATCTTGTAGTAGCTTCCTCCTTTTGTTGTAGAGCTTGTTTATGGCTGGAGTCCACCAGACTGGACACTTGCCTTTGGTACAAAGAGTCTTTGTTTTGTTTGGGATTGCCTGATCCATGCAGTCCTGTAGGTGCTGGTAGAAGACATTTGTAAGTGATTCAGCGGCTTTAGTACTGGTTTCTGCAGTGACAGTATATACAGCAGCCAACAAGTTAATGTGGCTGATGATGTTAGTGTAGAATATCAGCTGTGGTTATAAGAAAGGCTGGAGGAGTTAATATAAGATTGAGAAGAAATAATAATTTTGTCATGTATGGAGCAACAGTAAGTCTAATTACCCATGAAATGCATTTTATGAGTTTGTTATAATATTCTAGCACTAAAGCTCTTTGCTTTGTCCTCTCGGATTTTTACATTATAACCTGCTAGAAGAATAGTACATAATGTATGCAGCTACATAGTTATCTTATTACTTTTTATCCTTCCAAGGTTTTATTTTGTAATTTGCAATGTATATCTTAATATGTCTTATTCTTCTTCTAGTCCTATGTTAAAATAATTTGTAAGTTTTTCACTTAGTTTATCTTGGAGCTTTTCTCCCCGGGCCTCTACTGAAAATGGACACATATCCAGCTAGACTAGCTCGGTCAACAAATGTAAAATAAACGAATAAATAAAATTGTGCGAAGAGTCTACTTTATAGGGAAAGGAGTGTCATTATACATTTTTGCTTTGATTACTTGTCCAGTGGTGGGTCGTCTCCCACTGACTTTTGTGTTTGGTCACATTGAGTATTTATCACTTGAATGTGTTATTCTATTTGGAATAAAGTAAAAAGGAATATTGGCCAAACTTGAGCATTTTCAGGATTTTCATTCAGAGTATGTGTCATACTCAGTTGAGGGTAAGACAAGCAATGAGGGAGTTGTACCTACAGGAGGTTTTTGAGGGCTATGAAATGCTATGATCTATATGGTAAGCCTACAGTGAATTTTGTAATTTTGCTATAACACTGTTCTAGTAGGTTCTGTTTGGTGGTTTATAGATTAATAAGTACAGGGGCCTTGTAAAGAAGGATGGAAGCAGATATATTCTTCAGTTAAAATGGGTTGATTTTGTAGAGACTAACACATTTTTATGTATTTTGACTGTTTCTTTTAAATGGAGATAAAATTTCATATTTTCAGGACATAGTTCTTCTAAATAGTTAGAATGTGAAACAGTTTCAGTTGTGGTGTTATTGAAAGAGATTTTATGAGAAAAGAAAAGTTTGTTTTTGTGGTTCACCCAAAGTTGGGAGTTACAGTTCTAAGCCGCTACAGTGAGGAGGTATTCATCTGTTAGTTGCTGTCATTTTTCAATAAGTTTTAGCTGAACATAGTAACACAAGCATCTTATATAAATCATGTTGGTATTCCCAAATGGCATATAATCATTTATAAAATTCCAGCTAGCTGTGCTGGCAGTATCTCTCTTTGTCACATACCCACCTGCTTTTTCCTTTTTTCTAAGGATGTTATAGACTATCTACCTTGTCTTCATCATAAATGTCCTGTTTTAGGGATGTTTCTGTGGCTATAATTATCTCTGGTACATGCTAGGTAATCTAGGCATGCAACTTTGACAGTTTGGGAAGATAACAAGAAGCTGTTCTCTTTTGAGTCAGAAGTGATTGATTTGGAGAAAATAGTTAATGAACAACAAGAGTAGATAAGAAGGCAAAGGACTTGGATTAAGGGAGAGTGCTAGAGAGCCTAAGCAAGATGGCTGCTTAAGCTGAGAGCTCTGGACACAGGGTCAGGGAAAAGTTATTAATTAACCAGTTCTGTCCGAAAAAAGTCATTAATAAATCAGTTCCAGGTTAAAAAAACTACAAACTGCAGGATGGATGATACAGAGAAAAATGTTCAGTAACTGACAGAGTTTAAATAAGCTGAATAGGAAACAAACAGTATTGGAAACTGTTCAAAAGCTAATGACAGTCACTGATAATGTATATCTCATGAGAGGAAAACAACAGGCAATCAAAAAAGAGAAGGGAGTAAGCAATAGGAAACAATCCAGAATTTGGAAAACACTGAGAGCAGAGGTGAGGGAACACAGTAAAAGGCTGACAGAAATATAAAAAAATCTACAGTGGCAATCAAGAAAACTGGATAACCTATAAAACAGATCCAGAAGAAACAACATAAGGATAATAGAAGTACTGGAGCCTGTCCTGGACACAGAACTGGAAAGGATGCTGCATGAATTGCTTGAAATAAGATTCCACTTACCAGGAGTGTAATGATCAATAGCAGAAAAAAATCCAGAGTTGGTAGAATGGAAGATGCAAGAGAAAAATGGCCAGGTAAACTTAAGAAAAATGTATAAGGCAAGCCAGGACACAAACTCAAACTCTTTAGCAGTATGCTTGGAAAACTGGTGAAGGAGTATTCCAGTTCACTGCATAAACTAAAAACTGGGTGGCTGACTTAATAGGGCTATGAAATCTCAGGGAATTTCTGCATGGATTAACTACTCTGCTATCTAACTATAAGGTACAGGGGAACAGCTGCAGCTTCCATACAGACTGAAAAACAGAAACTTTTGTTACAGAGATTGTGCACATTGGAGCTGGAGCAACAAACACGAAGAAATAAATACAAATATCTCACCAAAATGGACTGGCAGACAAACTTGTGAAGAGACAGAGGAAGAAAAATGACAAGTGTCAAAAATATCTGATATAGACAGATCTGTGGGAAAAAGAACCAAAGAGGAAGTAAACAAAGGCACACAAAGTGATGTCACCAAGATATATTGTAGTGGGGTAAGATTCTGGGGAGAGCAGACTACAGAAATGGAGGAAAGAACAGAGAAAACAGAAGAAATATGAGAGTAGTGTACACAAAAGATGCAATAAGAAAAAACAAGATGTGGATCAATTCAGAAATCCAGCAGAAGAGGAGAGTCTGAAAGTGATGACTGCAAAAGCAAGGACATGGATACAAGTAGCAGAAAAATAATCTTCTGTTAAAAAGGAGACTCTGCAACCAAAGCCTCAGGGGAATCAGATGTCCAGTGCAGGAACTCAGAGGGGCTAAGCAAGCTGGACTGGTCAAATGAGGAGAAAAGAAAAGCAAAATGGAATAGTGTCAGGAAAATTGGACCAGAGGTGGAAACCAAGCGGAGGGAAGCCATTAGGAACAGGATAGCTTGGACATAACGGGGAAAATGAGAGAAGAAATAAGAGACAGTACAAGAGAAAAAAATGAGTGGAAGTACTCAGTAAATTACATCATATGCAAACATTGTGTTATGACTACATGTCAGGAAAACTGTGAGACTAAAGTCATGGAACTGGCAGGACAAAAAGTGTAGTAAATGAGATGAAAAGGACTAATGGGATCCATGAACATGGGGTAGCATTCAAAGGTATTTTTTTTTTAATACACCATTTTCTGGTAGTAACAGAAATGTACCGGATAAAGGGAAAGGGTGCAAATATGCAGATTGGTGTTACATGGTCTTTCCTATGATGCAACATATTTCAAAATGTTTGTATTGTTATATAAAAATAAGCTTTCTCTCTGAAAAAGCAGCCAAAAGCATTGTGGCATATATGAGTGAAAAACTGGGAAAACAAAGAAAGGGAAAAAAAAAGAATTATGGAAGCACCAGTCTTAGGTCAAACTGCAATGTATTAGAGCAGAGTAAAATAGAATACATGAAACTGTCACAAAAGTATGACCAAATGCAAAGGAAACAAGTAGTGACTACAGGAGAGTGGAGAGATTAACAGGAGAAAACAACAGCTAGAAGCAGTCATAAAAAATGAAAGCAAGAAGGACAGGTCTAAAACAGAACTGGGAAAAAAAGAACAATGTGAATGAACAAAGTCCGGAGATGCTTAAATTGTAGGGTGTAGGATGACAAATCATAACCTTCTGGGGTGGACAGGGGGCTGAATGTGAGAAAAGAACAAAGGACAGAAGGTCCAGCTTGACATGGAATTTCAGAAGTGTAGAGAGATTCGAAGGCAGCAAAGGGGAGGGTACTAAACCAAAGAGGAGAGAAAAGAATGAACATTGATTGAAAGTGATAACCTGGAACATAGGGAAGGCTTTGCACACAATCAGAAGGAAAAAGAAGTACACAGCTGAGGGAGTAGGGTGCAAGGAGATGTGGAACTGCTCCAGGACACCAAATTAAAAAAAGAGGAAGGGAAGATGATGAGCCTACAGTACCCTAAGGGAGAAACAAACAAGGCAGTGGGTGGCAAGAGGAGAGTTGCTACTCTTTTCAGAAAGGGATTATTTGTAGTCATTGAAAGGGTGCAGATTAGTGGAGAGATGTGCCATATCATTTCTCAGGGAAAAATAAGTAGCAGGTGACGGACAACAGGGAACCTGGGTAAGTCATACAAGTTTACACAGGACTCTTACAGCAGCTTCTTTGAAGAATGAAATCAGATAAAAACTTATGGAGCAGAAATCACTGGAGGGGACTCACTTCATTGTCACACTAGACCCCCAAAAAACAGGCTGTTTGAAAGAGAGTACAATATGAAGATGAAAAGAGACTTAGAAAGGAGAATGAAAGAACAAGAGTAGACAGATATATAGAGGGAAAGACACCTTGAAAGGTTGGAGCACGCAGTTACCAGAAACTGCTTTATTCAAGCCCGTAGACTAGCAGGGTACTAGGAAAAGGGGAAACTTTAAAAACAGTGGAGGATATATAAATACAGGAGAGATACAAATCATAGGTTCATAGGTGAACAGAAGTCCAATTTAAGCCTGGCAATGTTATACAATTTGGTGGTCAAATTAGCCTTAACATGATTTTTATTCCTATACTTCACTTTAGTGCATGATTGTTTCTTAGGTCTTACCATTGAGTATTAATAGTGACCCTGCTGCAAGTAGTGCATTTAAGCACTACATCTGTCCATTAGTAGCACAGAGGAAAGCTGTGTGGTTAATTTCCTTGTTCCCATCAATAGATCTAAGTTGCATTTGAATAGGGACAGTGATGAGCTTTGTTTTTTGTGGATGGTGAGTCTGTTCCAGAGTAATATCTTCAGATATATGTAATTCTCCTTCCAAATCATTCTGTTTATGTTACAGAAAAGGTTAAGTTGACAGGATCAGGTATTTCTGATACCATATGACCTGCACATGTACAGTAGGCCCATTAGTACTGGTTCAAAGGATGCCTTATAGGTAAGGCACAGAGCACTTCTCAATATTCAATAAGAGACCAACTGTAGCAAAAGAATTTTGAGGTGGTCAGTGTAGGTCATGTGGTTAGGCTCTGTATTCTCTTTGCGAGAAACGGTTGTGGGTGCTCTAGGATTTGCATATGCCTGGATAAATACATATCCAAGGGATATTATATTCATTGCTGGATCTACTGAGGGGGAAGTACAGTGGAACAATGGCATCGCTGAACCAAGATGATAGCCCTTTGCTTATAAGTTGTGCAATGTAGGAGGACTTCCTCATAATAGTAGACACATGATATTTGAATGCTAATTTCCTGACTCCATATGTTCCCAAATCTCTAAATACTGGATCGACTCTTAGGGGTGTATTGTTAACGTAGAAGTTTTTTAGGTAGCTGGTTTCCCAAATGGTACAATAATGCACATGTTGGCATTTAGCTTTACTCCATGATTCTGTCACACAGTTATTTGTTTGGGGCAAGCCCTCCTGGCAGATAGCTGGGTCATTTGGGATTCAGTAACTGCAATCAACTTGCAGTCATCCACAGAATTGCTCAGAGAAAGAAGGTATTTGCTTTGACTTCTGTGAAGTAGATGCCAAATAGGAGTAGTTTCAGCACCAATTCCTGTGGGACTCCAATAGTGATTGATCTTTTTGTGGAGGTAGCTTCCTCTATCTGAACTTCCATTGTGCTATATGTGAGCCAGTTGGCAGTCTAGCAGGTGAAATATGGATTTATTCCTAACTTAATAAGCTTTTCTACAATGCCTTAATGCTTTGGTCAGGTCTAGGTAGGTGGTGTGTACTGTCTTACCTTTATCTACTGTTTTGGTGACTTGTTTGAAAAAGTCCACTAGGTTAAGAAAGAAGGACCTGTCTTTGATGAAAACAAAGAGGGATGGGTCCAGTGTTTAAAGGTTCCCTAGGTCCTTATAGATTAAGTCTATCATAAATCTTTCCATAGCTTTATGTATGAGGTTGGTCATACCTATGGGTCAATAGTTACTTGAGACTGAGAGTAGCTCCCTTATGGAGGGAGGGGTATGACTGTTTCTGTCCTCCATTCACTTAATACAAAGCCTGTTTGGTGGGTGACATTGAACAGTGTTGTTAGGGCTATAGATAAGTCATGTTTCATCCTATTCAGGATACATCCTGGAATATTGTCAGGACCCATAGATGCAGTATTTGTTTTGTTTTTGAGGGAGCTTCCAGGACATGATACTGTGAGCTAACTGGAGGATTATTGGTTTCTGATATTTCTTGTGAGATATTTGGGGGTGAGAGGTGGGTGAAGTTGGAGATGAATTTATTAGTCAGCAGGTTTGCTGTATCTTCCTTTTCAGCATAGGTGGTCTCTTTCACAATGAGCTCAATGCACTGCTGATTAGTGCTCATAAAATTGTGGGCACAGATGAAGAAGGCTTTGTGGTTGTACTTGGCTTGTGTGGGTATTTTGCCTCAAATTTTTCATTTGCAGTTCGAATTACACTCTTGAGGTGCTTATTTGATTTAATGATGGGATTTCTAACATGCTGGATGATGCATTTCTTGCCATTGGCCCCTGTTTTCTTCCCTTTGACCACTCAGCTATAGCAATGACAGTAAGGACAGAGATGTAACTAGGGGATGGGTTGGGATGGAGATGGACAAGCTGCAAGTAGAAAGGTAATAAAAGTAAGCAGCAGTTACAAAAGCTGTTAGAGGAGACAGTGGAAGAGAACACTATAGACCATAGAGAATGTTCAGGAACATTGGTGGAATGGAATCAAAGTAGCAGTTAAGGGGAAATATGAGAGATGATAGGTTGAAAAAAGGAAGGATGTGGAGGAAATTAAACTGAAAGAATTAGAACAGAGTGGGATACAAAGTGAAATCTGGAAAACTGTATAAACAGAGAAGCACTAAGGACAGAGGAAAAGGTCTTTAAAATAGAAGAAAAGGTGACAACTGCAGGGGAAGTGGAGCAATGATACCGGAAGGACTTCTGGTGGGTAGCAGGAGAGGAACATGTGAAACATCTAGCAAGGAAGTATAAAAATGAAAAGGTGTGTGTGTGTGTGTGTGTGTGTGTGTGTGTGTGTGTGTGTGTGTGTGTGTGTGTGTGTGTGTGTGTGTGTGTGTGTGTGTGTGTGTGTGTGTGTGTGTGTGTGTGTGTGTGTGTGTGTGTGTGTGTGTGCGTGCATGTGTGTGCATGTGTGTGTGTGTGTGTGAGTGTGTGTGTGTGTGTGTGTGTGTGAGAGAGACAGAGAGTGAGATACAATGTATTAGGGGAAAAATGGAGAGATCATAAAGGAGGACAGCAGGGTTAGAGAAGCCATTAGGGCATACTACCAACAAATATTCCTGGTACAAAAGATGGAGAAAGAAGTCCATTGGGAGATCACAAACAGAAGAGAGGGATACCAAGTAGAATAAATACAGAGGGCATACCTCTCAACTGTCCAGATATTTGCAGAATGTCCAGATGTCTGTCTCATATTTTTGGTCTGTTCCTCATAAAATGTGTGGTTTTCTGGTAACACACTGAGGACTGACGTAATTAAATAATGACATACATTTGAGTTTCAGACTTCCTATGCTTCAAAAATACATACTAACCCATATCCTGTTATTCTAACAACTTTCTAAGTTTATTAGAGCAATATTTGAAATCTGTCCCTCTTTTTGGGACTTTGTCCTCCCATTATTGTAGGCTTTATCCAGATTTCTTGTGATTAGAGGTTGAGAGGTATGACAGAGGGAGATACAGAGAGAGAGAGATGCAATCAATGCAGAAAACAAGATTGAGGAGATCAAACAGGCAGAGATGACAATGAAAGACAAAATGGTAGGGACTCAGACAGATACCCAGTAGAGTGGGATGGAGAAGCCATGTGAACAGTTATGAAGGAGGAATATGAAAGGATAAGTGAAACATTGGAAATACCAGACCTTTGGGTGTAGTCTTCCCAAAAGACAGGGGAGAGGCGGGATAGAAGTAAGGATTTACAGACCAATCTCCTTAATAAACACAGACATCAGGTGATGGCAAAAGTGCCAGCAAGGAGAATAGATGAGATCCTGCTGAAAATAATGCAGAAGGGACAGATTGAGTCTGTGAAAGGAAGAAAGGCAGAAATGAATTGTTGAGCCCCAACTGAGTTAATAGACAGAGAAAAACAAAAGGGGGAGCAACAAGCAGGGATTTTATTTTTTGACCTATGATAGTCCTCTGACACAGGCATGTGGGAATTCCTCTGGGGAATACTAGAAAACAAGACTAATAGAGAAAAATCTTACAGGACTGATAAAGTCAATTTACAGTGATCAAGAAGAAGGAGTAAGGATAAATGGAGAATTTTCTAACTCACTAAAAGTAGTGATGGGGACCAGACAGAGGTGCCTTCTCTCCCCGTGGCTCTTCATGCTAGTCACAGAGAGGAAAGCATTATCACAACTGAAGGGAAGAACAAGAGTGCAATCAGGATTCCTTATGCACACAGCTGACTGTTGAGTTGGTTGCAGATGAAACAATGCCTGTTTTTGCAAGGTTTGAAAGGACTGCAGGGCTTAGCTGCAAATAGAAAAAGACAGTGGTTGCCAGGACAGGAGAAGGAAAAGTGAAGGGAAGACTGAGACATTCTGGAGAGGTTTGTTTGTGTCTTTCGGCTTTTCCCAGTTAGGGGTCGCCACAGCGGCACTCTGGTCTGCTAATGATTGGCAGTAGATTTTTACATGCCGAGTTGCCGGCCCTGACGCACAACCTTCAACGAAGTTACGCCCATTCACGCATGTCTCCACACAGAAGACGCTCTAGCTGAGAATCGAACAGGACAACGTCTTACTGTCAGGTGACAACACTACCGCAGCACCACCACCGTAATAACCCATATATCCAGGAATATATGTAGGACACACATCAACTGACCCAGTACAAAAGAATATGAAGAAGAAGGACAGAAAAAATACAGAGAATACTGGAGTGGGGAGGACATAAAACATAACGACAATTAGGTATTTTAGGATTTAACCAGATTAAAAGAAACTTTAGTCATTGGCAGATTAAAATATAATTTATTAAAAGAAATAACAGTGTGGGAGACAGTACTCAGGAAGTCATGTCTCCCTGAACAAAAAGAATTCATAATTATTTATAGGAAAATTTTAACAAAGTAGTAAACTTTATCAATCATACCACTGTTAGTTTCCAATAGAAAAATGGTAACTAGTACAGTTCATAATAGACTTCATTCTTCAGACCATTACTAAATATCTAATAGAAATATGTCAAGTTTATTAAAAATAGATTTGCAAGTTCTTATCTACATGTCTAGCTTAAAATGAAATAAGTTCTTTTTACCATGTGATTTAGAAAGAATGCCACCTCAGGCTCAGAAAATGAAACTTAGCATTCTGTACTTTTCCATTTTTCTGGTTATGCTGTTGCAGCACATACACTAACCTTTTAGGACACACATACACTAACCTTTTAGAACATGTGCAATTTCATTTTAACCCTTTACAGGTAGAATCATTGTTGTTAGAATGACAATTCTGCCATTTATAGTGCATGAACTAAGAAATCTACTGGTAGACTAAATGGAGATCAAACTAATAAAATTACAGAAAGACTTAGAAAGGTGGATATTGAAAGAGAAAGGGAAAAGGCTCACAAGAGCAAACAAGAATGAGTAGCAAAAAGGGGGATTGGGGACTCCTACACATGCCCATGCAGGCCTTAGCATCTTAACTACTTAGGTGAATAGAGAACAAGGGGGGCATCTTAAAGACAAGAGATGTCAAATAGGATGGTGTGAAAAATATAAAAGAATGAATGAGGAGGCACTAAAGATGTGAGGCAACATGACATGGAGACAAGGGAAAGACACATATGGGAGGAAGGAAGATGGCGTACTATCATAATGAAGAAATGTGTGGAAAAAATGGAAGGAAAGGTGGAAATGAGGAAATGAGCAGTTAACAAAGGAAGCTGCAGAAAAACAGACAGTATTTAAGGTTCAACTGTACCCCCTTACGCAGAATTGTCCCTATCTGGACAATTGTATTCTGAGAAAAAATATGAAAAATGGCAAATGTCCTGAGATTTTAAGACAAAAACATTTCCTACAGTTCTTCTAATAGTTGCATAAAACAATTATTTTGTATTTTAACCACCGTAATATTATGTAAAACAACAGATAACTCTTAAATTCTACAGCAGCAAACTTACTTCTATTTTGACAAAAAAAAAAGCTGCAAAAACTCATATTTCCATAAAAAATGTCACACATTGGGCATCTGTATAAGTTGCAACCCTGACAGTTTTCAAAATACTACAGGAACTAATACAGCAATTTGGAATATCACAAAATTAATGGTGGATAAACCAGACTGAGAGAAACATGGCTGAGAACAGATAATGAAGCAGAAACATAGGAAAAGAAAAGAAAGCAAGGGACGGAAAGGAGAGCCCCATGGGGAAATGTGAAAATAGGGGACGGGAAAAACAGAATGATTTATGAAGACTTGTGGGGAAAGTGAAAAAAGTGGAAAAGGAAAATATAAGGAAAGGATGGGAGATGAAAGAAGGATAATAGACCAAGGAAGCTGAATGGCAAAAAGTCCTCAAAATAGCATCAGAGATGCAGAAATTGCATAAGGTGGGAGATCAGATATTGAGTGCTGCACAGATGTCACCTTTCACTGAAAACATTATACAAAAGAAGGAAAATATACTCAAAATGCTAGAGATGCATGCCAGAAGAGGCACATATGAATTACATGTTCATGGTATATGGGTACCTAGACACAAAAGATCTGGAAAGAGGCTCTGGAAATGTGGAAGAGGATATGCGAAAAAGAGGGACAGAACTTCTGGGAATTTTCCATGTGGGGGTATAGGGAAAGGGGAGGGGCAGGAAAAAATGCAGGCCATAAGACTAATCTCAGCAAAGGTTAAAAGTGAGTAGCCAGTACTAGAAGAGAAGTGTAAAACAGAAGAAAATGAAAGGAGAGGAAAAGAAACAGCAGAATGGAAGGAGGTCATAAATTGCTTGTAGTCAAATAGGGGTGGAATTATCTAGAATAAGTCATGAGAAGAAGAGAACCACTAGTGTAAAAATGTATTATGAATAAGGATTCCCCAATGTGTAATTGTGAATGGATGTAAAAATAAAGAAAAATAGAAACTTGGGTTAAGGGTTTGAAAGATGAGTGTATTACTGTTAAAGGCGCAAATAATGAAATAGAAGGTAAGAAGGGCAAGGAAATAAGAGACTGCCTTTCATCTACTAATAAAATTGTGGAAAAGGAATTTGTCAAAGGAAAAAACTTCAAAGACCAATTCACGTTAGGTTCAAGCAAGGCACCCTTTATTACTTGCAGCAAGGAGACAAAGCATGTAGGCACAAGGTTTGTCTAAATGATTAATGACTAGTAGGTTATACTTACACAGTTCCCTTCCTGTCACATAGAAAATGTTACATTCTATTGCTGACATAGTTAGACACAGGTTTCTGTATGTTCTACAGAAAATATTGTTAGACTTATTGCTGACCAAGTTAAAATATCTGTCATTCTGCAAAAACATTTTGAGAAAAACAACCTAGCCTTGGGTTTATGTCAGTCCATTTCAGCATTTCAATTCTTCTGTTGTACTGTTCTAATACATGTGTTACATTTTACCTAGATTCAAGGTACATTTCTAGCTTCAGTACAAGTAATGCTGACTACGGTTTAAACTTTCAAGCATCTATTGTTTTCTTTATCAATAGCTTCTAGCAGCTGCATGTTTTCTCATGGCATAAGCAGAAATCAATATCCCTTTGTTAATTTTCATGACATTAGCGGAAATGAATTACTTCTTGTTATTTGCTGACATTAGCAGAAAATAGAATGCTTCTTGTTAAGTTTCTAATGGCTGTGCAGATTCATGCAATGTGAACAGAATAAATGTATGTAGTATGTCACCTCGGCATCATCCAAGGGGACATCCATGAGGTCTTTTCTAGGTAGTGTCTTTTACTCAATTACTTGCAGGCAGCAGTGCGGTGTGCCGTCTTCAAGGGTAGGGAGCAGAATGGAAAGGTTTAAAGTCATGCATCGCTCAAATGTCATGTGAGGTTGGCTCAACAATATAGTCATACAGGAAAGATGCTTAGCAGGGGAAAGATATGCCACCTTTTCTTGTAGTAAAATAATTGCAACTGAATGAGGCACTCTCAAAGTTAGATGGTGGAATAAGACTACTGAGGCCAAAGCCTGTACTGCCATTGCTTATCCCCATGCTGTTGTGTTAATACTGATGTCATGTAACTCTGCTTACAATCTACAGTTTGGGAAAAACGTTTATGATAGTTTGGCAATCCCAGAACTAATGAGGATGCTATTAACTGTTTCAGTTTGCAGAAAGCAGATTCTGCCTCTGGTGTCCATTGTAATAAATCTTGTGCTGCCATAAGCTTCTTATATATAAGGTCAGTTAGCGGTGCAGATTCCAAAGCATAGTTTGGAATCCAGCTCCGGCAAAAATTAGTTGTACCCAGGAAGGACATCATTTCCTTCTTGGTAGTGGGTTTTGGTGCTTGCAAAATTGCTACCTTTCTGTCCTCATCTAATGTTCTGCCTTCCTTGGATATTACATATCCCAGGTATTTGACTTGTTTTTTCCAAAGCTGCAGTTTACTTTTATTTACCTTATGTCCTTCAGCGGCTAAAAATCGTAGAAGTGCTATGGTATCTTCTCTACAATCCTGCTGGGTGGGGGCTGCCAGCAAGATGTCATCAACATAAAGTAAAATCTGACTGCCTCTTGGTGGGGTGAATCCCGCCAAGTTGCTTGCCATTTCTTGTGAGAATATTGCTGGACTTTCACAATATCCCTGTGGTACTCGCGTATATGTATACCTTTTCCCCTGAAATGTGAATGCAAACCAATACTGGCTGTCAGGGTGTATCGGTATTGAAAAGAATGCATTGCTGATGTCTACCACAGAAAAATACTTCTGTTGAGGTTTTAAATCATTCAACAGGGTGTGTGGGTCTGGCACCGTAGGTGCCCTTGGTATTACTGCATCATTTACAGCTTGTAAATCTTGGACAATACGCCATTCTCCATTTGGTTTTTTGACTGGAAACAAGGGTGTGTTCCATGGCGAATCAGGAGATTCTACTAGTATCCCTCATTTAAGTAAGGCTGCTATAATAGGCTTTATCCCTGCCTCTGCATCTTTTCTTAAGGGATACTGTCTTTTTTGTGGTCTGAATGCTGACTTTGGCATGATAGTAACTGGTCCCGCTGTACGAATAAGTCCTACATCTGACTTGCCTGTTGACCAGAGAGTCTCTGGTATATTTTGTAAGGCATTTTCTTCCTCTTTTAACAGGAGTGTCAATCAGCTGCCCTCACCAGACTGTAAGTGCACAGCTGGGTTGGTCTGAATTATCCAATTCATCTTCTGTATTTGTATTCCCTGTTCTGACAGTTCTAGTTCTGTTGATTTCTCCCATCTTGTGACTTTTTCTCCTAGGTCTGCCCATTCTATATTTTTGTTTTTGGTTAAACTAACATGTGGTAAACAATTGGATTTATAAAGTGCAAAGAACTCCTGGGGCAATGAACAGCTGGCTACACTGTTCCCTTCTGTGTCCCAGTATAGGTTACGCAATATCAATCTGCATGATTTTTAAACAATTCTTTCTCATATTCCTTATCAGGTCCTGATGTGTTACAATAATACAGGGTACAGTGCAACAGTTGTTGCTTATCAATGTCAAGGGAGGGGAACTTGCTGATGGCTACATTCATTAACTCTTTGGTTACAGTCCCTGGACCAGTTGTAATCAAGTCCTGGCTGTACCAATAAAACATTTCACCCTCCGATTGCACTGCAAAGGTATCAATTTGTCGCTGTGCTTCCATACCCTGCATGGTTGGGACTACTGCTATACCAAATAGCTGCATGAGGTCTCTGCCCAAGAAGTTTACTGGGCATTTTGCAAAAACAACAATTTTGCTTTTTTGTGTCAATCCTGAAACTGGATCAGTTATTACAATGTCACGGGAGAAAGGCTCCCGATACAGCTGTCCATTAGCTGCTTTAACTAGTATGTAATCAGGTGACTTTGTGTTTTCTGGCAGTTTGGAGGGATGTATCAGGGTTCGTGATGCCCCTGAGTCACACAAGAATTTGACTTCCCTCCCTTCTACGAAGAGTGTAACTTCTGGTTTCTTGTCTGCTAAATAAAGCTCCAAGCTCAATAAAGCTAGGTCTAATATTTCGTCTTCTTCATTGTCACTAACTTCCTGCACTTCCTCTACTCCCTCTATCACATTCTCATTTATCCCTTCTTTGCTAGTCCCTTCTAGTGATTCCTGACTACCATATAGTCAGTCCTCACCCTCCTTGTCTTCCGTTGTTGCCTTCTTATTTTTCCTGCAATCCTTTGCCAAGTGTCCCTTTTTACCGCATTTAAAACATTCACCCCTTTTCTTTTGCCCTTCAAAGTCCCCTGATCGTTGATCAGATTGTTTGTTTCTCTGTGCGTTTTTCTTGCCCTTTTTCCTGGACTGTACTACGTAAACCTCTGCTCCATCTTCTACAGAAAATACTTGAGCTTTCTTTTTCTTTTTGCTATTAAAATGCCTTTTGGCATGCCTAGCATATTCAAGTAATGATTGTAACCTGCTTGTACGATGATCTACCATGTGTTTTGTAATAAAACTGCTTATAGGTGCAATACTGCCCTTTAAAAATGCATTCTTTAACTGCTGTTCATATGGGGAATCTTGTGTTTGATCTTCAGGAACCTGCATTCCACAGTGGTTATTAAAACACTCTAATAGTCTGGCATAATACCGGTCACTAGTTTCACCTTCTTGTTGGATGCATTGATTAATGCAAGTCCAGTCTGCCCTAGGTTTCCATTTTTCAGAGATGCAGTCTGTCAGACCTTTTACTCTGGTGTCTAATTCTGCACTGCTATGTGGGAGGGGATTTTGTGCTGTGTCATGGGGATTCCAGTTCCCACTAATCATATGCCAATCTGGCCCAACAATTTGTCTAACTACCTTTTCTACCTCTTCACCATTTAAGTTATAACTCAGCCTCATTCCTTGTAAGGCTTCAGAGAATTTTCTAAAATTAACCTTTGGATGGGGAATTCCCTCAGTGGCTTTCCAGATATCCTCCGGAGTCCAAGGTCTATACACTAAAATAGTTAGGTCCTGATTGTCCTGACCTGCCTGAGGGTTGGGTACTTCTATAAGTGGACATATTTCTTCTTCTTCACTTATAGATCGTGAATTCTTAACCATTTGCCATAACTCGATGCCTTCATTTGAGTTACCTGCCTTTGTGGATGGGATATCTAATAAACGGTTTTATTTTCATAATGTTTCTATCCTCAGTGACCACAGGATATCATGGGGGTGGACTAACCTGTTCACTTGCTTCATATTCCTGTAAGGGAGGCGGAGGTGCTGATGCTGTTACTAAGTTATTGTCCTCCTTATCTAAAAACATTGCTTTTGAATTCTTGTTCTTTTGTTCCCTACGGTTTACTTCCTCAATCCACCTGTGTGCCTGACGAATTCCTAATTTACGTTGCTTTTTTACCCAACCTTTGGAATCAGTTTTGAGTTGTTTGACAAGTTTGATAAGTGAGGATTTTTCTAATTTTCTGTTGAATTCGTATTTATTAACCCATTTTGAATAATATCTAATATTGTCGGCGCACTGCAACTGCATATATTTTGCATCTTCTGTTAAAAGCGGATTTTGGGGTCTTTTTTGTGCAATTATTACCCATTTTGTTCTAACCTTTTATCGTTATGTAACTTTTCTTATTTTTTATCGTGGTACCACGGATTTTGTTATAGTCTCTTCAGAATGACTGCCTACTTATTCTATTTCTCCTGATCTATGCAAGACAGTAATCTTTTTTGTCCCTGACTTGTAAGAAAAATACAGTCTGACAAAAACAATACACATCTAGTCCCTGATCTAAAACAGAAAACAGAAAAAAGTAGATTCACCTTACCTGAGCCCACGTGATTGATCACCAATTCATGGAGACCCGTCCTTCAGTCACAGATCAGAAAGTGGCTGGCCTCTTTTGAACGACAATTCAGTCGGAGGGCTTTTCAGATAAGAAGAACCAATTTGGTTTCTTCCCCGTACAGTTTCAACCACCTGGCCCATCTGATCCGAGGTGAAGAGAGGATTCCGGTCTGAAGGACCAATCTGTCAAAGGAAAAAACTTCAAAGACCAATTCACGTTAGGTTCAAGCAAGGCACCCTTTATTACTTGCAGCAAGGAGACAAAGCATATAGGCACAAGGTTTGTCTAAATGATTAATGACTAGTAGGTTATACTTATAGAGTTCTCTTCCTGTCACATAGAAAATGTTACATTCTATTGCTGACGTAGTTAGACACAGCTTTCTGTATGTTTTACAGAAAATATTGTTAGACTTATTGCTGACCAAGTTAAAATATCTGTCATTCTGCAAAAACATTTTGAGAAAAACAACCTGGCCTTGGGTTTATGTCAGTCCATTTCAGAATTTCAATTCTTCTATTGTACTGTTCTAATACATGTGTTACATTTTACCTAGATTCAAGGTACATTTCTAGCTTCAGTACAAGTAATGCTGACTACGGTTTAAACTTTCAAGCATCTATTGTTTTCTTTATCAATAGCTTCTAGCAGCTGCATGTTTTCTCATGGCATAAGCAGAAATCAATATCCCTTTGTTAATTTTCATGACATTAGCAGAAATGAATTACTTCTTGTTATTTGCTGAGAATAGCAGAAAATAGAATGCTTCTTGTTAAGTTTCTAATGGCTGTGCAGATTCATGCAGTGTGAGCAGAATAAATGTATTAACCCTTTTAAATCTCGAATGCACTAAATGCACTATGCATGCATATTACTATTACATATTTTTCTAACAGAATTATATGCCTTTCAAAGTACATTGTTACCTGCTGATAATATTTCTGTCTGTCTTGATTGGGTAATTTATGGATTACATAAAATAAGCAACCTTTATGCAATTGCCCTTAAACCCTATACCATAGGTCATATATAACTATTCTTTATATGCAGCAAAAAAAGGCTGTTAAAAATGCATATTGGGTGTAAGGCAATAAAGTAGTCATAATAACTGGTAAGTCTATCAATATTTTTAAATGAACTTTTCTTAAATAGGGACACTTCATTTGCCCAGGAATGAAATGAAGATGTGTGCTGTCAGTCATTGTAAAACATTCCTAGCAGTCCTGGTAGTAAGAGCAGGGGCACAAGATTACATATCCTGACTGAGGCCTACCCTTACACTACTAGAATACATATCCTGACTGAAGCCTATCCATACACTGCTACTATACATATCCTGACTGAAGCCTACCCTTACACTACTAGATTACATATCCTGACTGAAGCCTATCCTTACACTGCTACTATACATATCCTGACTGAAGCCTAATCATACACTGCTAGTCTACATATCCTGACTGAAGCCTAACCTTACACTACTAGAATACATATCCTGACTGAAGCCTATCCTTACACTGCTACTATACATATCCTGACTGAAGCCTAACCATACGCTGCTAGTCTACATATCCTGACTGAAGCCTAACATTACACTACTAGAATACATATCCTGACTGAAGCCTATCCTTACACTGCTACTATACATATCCTGACTGAAGCCTAACCATACACTGCTAGTCTACATATCCTGACTGAAGCCTAACCTTACACTGCAAGTCTACTTATCCTGACTGAAACCTACCATTACACCACTAGTCTACATATCCTAACTGAAGACAAACTATACACCGCTAGTCTGCACATCCTAACTGAAGCCTATCCTTACACCGCTAGTCTATATATCCTAACTGAAACCTAACCTTACACCGCTAGTCTACATATCCTAACTGAAACCTAACATTACACTGCTAGTCTACATATCGTGACTGAAGCCTAACCTTACACTGCTAGTTTAATAGCCTTAGGGGGCAACTGATTGATGCCTCACAGTGTGATTCTAGATGGGCAGAATCCATGGGAGCAGGAAGGAAGTGATGCTAGCAGCAAGGAGATTGCAGGAGAAGATCTTGAGTCATCAGTTAATTGCAGGAGTAGAAGACACGAAGGTATGACATGGATGTCCACTTAAAAACGAACAAGACTGTGAAGAGAAAGCAATCAGACGGATTTGAGGACAGGGGGGCTGATCAAGTGATAGCAGAGCTTGTGAAGGAGAAGAGGTGCAATCAAAATAACTATTTTACCTTTCCTCTTTAAACTGGGAACATAGCAGCTGGAGAGAGAAGGAACAAGGTTTCTGCAAGAATACCACAGATAGAAGAATTTATTGCCTCCCAAGTGGGCAGATCACGTATGGTTTGCCTGCATTGATGTGTGTGCTCATTCAGGACAGCAAAAGGAATATAGGAATATTCAAGAAGTAAACTAATTTGACACAGGTGAGAAAGATAAGCAGCATACTTCTAACCCCAACAAATGCCTTGCTACAAAGCTGGGATGATTGAAAAAAAACTAGTTAGCTGAATTTGTCTTTAATTATACTGGGAAAGGATGTATACACAAGTAACCCCTTTTAGTAAGTACTTTTTCTGCTGTTTAAGAGACAAAGACTAACTGCCTTTTCGTTTTTCTTGTCTTTCAGTTTGGTCAATGGGCAGTGGGCCAATTCTTTTATTTTAGCAGTTTTTTTTTCTGTGCTGCTATTATAAAGATGGTGTGTTTGCACCACACTGACTTTATTTTCACATAACTCCCATCTGCTTGGTGTTGTTGCCATATTTTGTGAGGTTTTGAAGTAATCCTGCATTGTCCGTACAGATAAGAGATTTATTTTTTTGTTTTGAACTTTCTTTAACTGTATTAGAGTGCTCCTGTTCTATTTTTGCTTGATTTGCTGATGTTTACTGACTGCTGAGATCTGTACTTTTGAGAAGCCGTCCAGGCAGTGCTACTGTGTAATCTGCTATTTTGCATTTGCTGATGGTACTTATAGGTTCATAGGTTCATAGGTTCATACTAGGCTATCTGCCCTGGGGCAATTATAAGCCTAGCCCGATTCTGTATGGCTTACGCCACCCCTTGATTTGAGTATACTGTGCCCATTTTAAGGTTTAGTTTACTGTGCCTCTGTCTAATAGTGACACGGGAGTAATCCCTGGGACAAACCTATGATCCCCCATCCATCTATCGAGATTCTTCTTGAAGAGATTCAGTGAAGTGCTCTGCCTCACATGAACTGGAATTCTATTCCAGAGCGAAGGGAGCCTCTGGGTTATGAACCTGTCCCTCCAGCAAGTTCTATTTATTTCTGTGCTGAGGTTCAAGTCCCTCGAGCCTGTGGCTCTAAGAGATTTAGATTTACTGAGGTGGAGCATGTCCATTAATTCTGGATTTGACATAGCTTTGTATGTCAGGCATAGATCGCCTCAAAGTAGGCGGTATGCAACTGAGTAGAGCTGGAGTTTTTTTAACCGAGCAGCATATGGCATCTATTTGAGACCCTTGATCCTCTTGGTGAGATACTTTTGGGGTCTTTCTAATTGCTGCAGGTGTCGGGTAAGGTACATCCCAAAAGTGGCATTGTATTCTATGATGGGCCTGATGAGGGATGAATAAAGGGGCATGATTACCTCTCTTGATCTAGATGTGAAACCCTTTCTGATGAGGTGGGCTATGTAGAAGGTCTTTCTAACCACTTTGGCAATGTGGTTTTCAAAGGAGAGATTGCTATCAACTTGGGTCCCCAGGTCCCTAATAACTTTCTCTGTACTTAATGGGTTTCCACCTATGTGGTAATTTGTGGGCACATTGTTTTTGCCAAAGGGTATGACTATACATTTTTTGGCGTTTAGCTTTAAACCATGGCGCTGGCACCAGTTATCTGTCTCTGTGAGACCTTTTTGAAGGATGTTTCTGTCAGCTGGAGAGTTGATTATGGCGCCCAGTTTGCAGTCGTCTGTGAACTTGGTGAGCCATAGTCCTCCCACATTTGCCTGTACCCCGGAAAAGTATATACCGAACAAGAGTGGTCCCAGGACAGAACCCTGTGGGATGCCACTTGTGACCGGTTTCGAGTCGGACATGACTCCAGCAACTCTCACTCTGTGGGTTCTGTCTTTGAGCCAGTTTGTGACCAATCTTGTGACATAGGGGTTTATATTTAAGCTGGAGAGCTTATCTATGATGCCCGAGTGGGATATTGTGTCAAATGCTTTTACAAGGTCCAGATAGGCTGTGTGGCCTACCTTCCCTTCATCTATGGCTTTGGTGACTGTTTTGAAGAAGTCAACCAGGTTCAAAAGGCAGGATCTGCCCTTGACAAAGCCGAACTGGGTAGGATCTAGTGTCTGTAGGTCCCCAATGTCTTTGTTTATGAGCTCCATGATGATCCTCTCCATAGCCTTGCAGACTAAGCTAGTCAGGCTTATGGGGTGATAGTTTCCAGGGTCCATAGAGGCTCCACCTTTGTGGAGTGGGACCACTGTTGCTGTACGCCATTCTGTGGGCACATATCCTGTAGTGAGGCTGAGATTGTATAGCTGTTTTATTTGAGGGATTAGTTCCTCTTGGAGATCATGTAGGACGCAACCTGGGACGCCATCTGGTCCCATGGAATCAGTGTTTTTTGCTTTGGAGAGGGCAGCCTTCACCTGAGCATCAGAGATGTTTGGGAGGCAGCCCTCTGCTGGGATAGATACTTACTCTTTTGGGGGGTGGAGAAGTTTGCACTGAACCTGTCTGCCAAGATAATGGCGATGTCTGTGGGTTCAGTGTATTTTTTGTCGTTTAGAATTAACTCAGAACAAGTCTGGGAGTTGCATCCCAGGTTTCTAACATAACTGAAAAAAGCTTTATGATTGTCTTTGGTGTCTTGTGCAATTTTTCTCTCGAAGCTGGCCTTGGAGGATTTTATGAGGGATCGTAATTTTTTGCTAGTACTGATCAGAGATGCCTTCCCTATTAGGGATTTTGCTCTATCATATAGTAGCTTCCTCCTTCTGTTGTACAGTTTATTTATGGCAGGGGTCCACCAGACTGGACGCCTGCCTTTGGATGATTGAGTCTTGGTTTTGTTTGGGATAGCATGATCCATGCATTCCTGGAGATGTCCGTAGAATGCGTTTATATAGGATTCTGCAGTTTGGGCCGTAGTTTCCACTGGCCCTGGGGCCTTGAAGGATTCCACTTCAGTTTTGAGAAGAGAGAAGTTAGCTTTTGAGAAGTTTTTCACTGTGGTTTTCTGGGCTGGGGGTGGGGTCAGGATGTGGACATCCAGTGAAATTAATTTATGGTCTGATCTTACCAATGAGGGATATATTTCTGGTGTGGAGCATAGAGTCCTCATGTTGGTAATGATCAGGTCTAGTATGCTGTCCCCTCTTGTGGGAGTGGTGACTAGTTGTTCCATAGCATTTGAGTTTATAATTTCCAGGAACCTTTGGGCTAAGGTGCTGGGGCTTGAGTAGTGCTCCCAGTCAATGTTTGGGTAATTGAAGTCACCCAATATAATGGTGTTCGGAGAGATCTTCATGTTCTCCAATGTTTTCAGGAAAGCCGAGTGGGATTCCTGACTTTGAGAGGGTGGTCTGTAGGATGCTATAAACTGAAAAGCAGTCTTGCCCACTGTTAGTTGCACATGGATGGTCTCCAATACTTCGTGCAATGCCATTAACCTGGAGGTGTGGATATCCTTGATAAATATGGAAACTCCCCCTCCTTTTGTGGTTCGGTCCGGGTTTTGGCGCAGAAAAGCATGATATGAGGTATAGCCTGGTAGTGCTGGGGTGCTCTCTGGAGCCTTGAACCAGGTTTCTGTCACTGCACAGATATTGATGTTCTCCATACTGAGGAGAGCTTCGAGTGCGTGCATCTTGAGGTTAAGACTTCTGGCGTTTAGCAGCATTGCCCTTAGTTTCTTCTTCCTTGTGCTGTCTATGGGGGTGGGTTTGACTTTTGAGCCTTGCCTAAAAAAGGCACTATGGGGGTGGCAAGAGCCTTTGCCAATATCCGAAAGCCCAGTGGTGACAGGTGCAAGCCATCCCTAGCGAATCAACGTGGCTTGTCGAGCATGTCATCCCAGGCTGACAGACACTGGATCCCCTTTGAATGACACCAAAATTTTAGCCAGTTGTTAAAATCGATCATTTTGTCTTTGTACTGTGGCATCATTCTAGGTGAGGGTAAGATGCTGCTCAAGGTCAGGGTCATACCAGCCTGGGCTACATGATCAGAGAGTTCTTCTATGTCTCTTTTCATGTAGTCCAGGGAGGTACATCTCAGGTCATTCACACCAGCATGTACAATGACTGAGTCATATTTGTATTTGCTTTGGAGTGACCTGAGTGCTTGCGTTATGTGGCGGATCCTAGCACCCAACAGGCAGCTCACTGTGACCTTCTCTTTATTCAGCCTGGTGAGCGGGACGTCAGTGTTTCTGACAATAGAGTCACCTATTACAAGAGTATCAGGTGTGTTATTCAGCCTTAAGGGCTGTGGCTGCTTGGCACACTGACTTTGAGGGTTATGTGTTGTGCGTGTTTTGTTTTGAGGTAGCATTTGCTTGGATGTCTGCTTTGGAGGTCTCTGTTGCTTAGGTAGATTTTTATTTAGAGCCTCCCAGTATGTTTTTGTGTATTTATGTGTTTGGTTCGCTGATGTGGTAGGACTATGTGATACTGAAATTGTGTTGTGTGAGGTTACCTTCTCCTCCTGACTGGTTACACCAGTTTTGAGATGAGAGAGCTCAGCCTCCAGTTTGGCTAAATAGTTGCATCTCTCACATATATTTGAACCTGTTTGGAGGAGGAGAGGGTTGTCTGTGTACATGAGACAGTTGTAACATTGCCTCAAAATGCCCAGATTCATCAGCTGGACTGGAGAGGAAACCCTTGACTGACCTTTGGACATGCTAGAGTAATATAGGGAAACTGAATTTAAGACGGACCAATAGAGGACAGGGTAATCATAGAGAGTATAAGAGTAAGTAGTGTTTATGGTTTAATAGTGCTAACTTGTAGGATTACTTAATTGGACCAGTGAATGGCCTTAGAATGAGAATATGGTGTTTAAATTAAGAGATAGGGCAGTTCTAAGGGAAAAGGTGAAGAGCAGACTTTGTGGAGCCAGGAATAGTTTAAACCCAATTAGGTGGCGCTGCCCGCTGTTGCGCTATGCTCAAAAACGCGCAAAACCGCACAAAAGAGGGTTTTATGAGAGGATGATGAAGGAGTTTTGGAACTGACCCAAAATGGCCAATAAAACTACAGTTTCAAGTCAGTAACCACTCCTACAGGGGCAGGCAGGCTGCTCAATGTTTTTCACTGCCACTGATCAACAGAGAGACTTCCCTTTAGCCCAAGCAAAAAATGGCCTCACAGAAACTGCATACTTTTGACCCTGCTAAAGGGATTCTACATTAAAAGGGATTAAGCTTGTGTTCCACTGTCATTGGAAGGTAGCTTGGTCTGTCTTTGAGCTGGGAATCCCTTTGGTGAGCCTTTAGAGTGACTTGATTATTGACCCAATGGCCATTTTGGTCTTTTTTTACAGTTTTTGCTGCTGGTATAACTTCAGCATGCTTACACAGCTCTGGGCTATTTTCACTGACCTTCCATCTGCTTTGCATTTTCTCCACACTCTGAAAGGGTTCTGAACTAATCCTGCATGATCCTTGACAGATAAGAGATTTTATTTACTGTTCTGCACTTTGTTTAATTGTATTTGAGTGGTGCTGCTTTATTTTTGCTTTATTTTCTGACTTTTGCACTTCAAATCTTTTTAAAGTGCTGTAATATTGTACTGTTTGCTGATCGCTGAAATAGGTAGTTTTGTGAAGTCTTCCAGGCAGTGCTACTGCATAATTTGCTATTCTGTATTTGTTGATGGCATTAGTTTGTACCATTCCTGCACTTTTGACCCTGCTAAAGGGATATTACATTAAGAGTGATTAAACCTGCATTCCAGTGGCATTGACCGTAGCTTGGTCTGTCTTCGAGCTGAGAATCTCCTTGATCAGCCTTTAGAGTGATTTGATCATTGACCAGAAGGCCATTTGGCTCTTTTTAACAGTTTTCTCAGCTGGTATAAAGTCAGAGTGTTTACACCACTCTGGGCTATTTTTACAGAGCTCCCATCTGCTTGGCATCCTCTCCATACATTCAGAGGGTCCCAAACTAATCCTGAGTGATCATTGACTGTATTAGGAGATACACACACAGTTGCCTCACTTACAAAAATTGCTTAAAAAAATTAGAAAATAGATGTTGCTAGATATATGGAAAGGTACAGGGACTATATTCATATGTTCTAGAACTCTTCATTTATTAAGTACATCTGAAGGGGAATTTATGTGAACCAGGACCCTAGAGAATGGATACTACCAGGCATGGAGGCATATTGCATGTTGAAAGAGGCTATGAATATCCAGCTGATGTAGATGAGCAAGTGAGTCAGAATTTGTCTAGACAGTCTTATCTGGTGCATTTTCCCAGGTAAGTTCTGTAAGGGAAGTAGCTATTATATTATGCTATACTGAAGAATACAGTTCTTATACCACCTTGTTCTCCAAAAGATGCCAGTACCTGTTCCATGGTAGCAGAGGTGGGTCATGCCTCAATAGCCTCAACCATGGCAGATTCTGTCCTAAGATTTCCACCACCCTCTCCATAACCCAGATAAGATAGATCTGCCATAACTACCTTCAATGCTCACTCTGTGACCCAGAAAAGATAGTTCTGTCATACTCACCTGATATTTGTTAGCCTTGGTGTTCAGTCCTAATCTTTGCAATCTTTCCATCATTTTTCCTAACATATTGCTCATGCTCTACCCAGGACAGGAATTAGGTGGCAGTGTGATTCAGATAAACAAGGGCTTAATCATTTCCTGCTCCAGCTGCAATGTGAGTTACCAGTCACTGGAAGGTTGCTGGGGCATTTTTCATACCAAAGGGCATTGTTTTCCCTTTGTGGCTGCAGGTGTCAATGGCATTTGCTGGTAACTCGTGGTCAAGTCAGATGCAGTTTGATACTTAACCCCACTCAGCTGTTCAAGTGGTTCATATATCCTGGCCATTAGGCAAACATCTGATTCTCTGTGACTGTTCAGTTTCCTGTAGTCCACACAGAACCAGCTACTGCCATTCTTTTTTGGCACCCACACTACTGGTGAGGACTAGTGACTGTTGGACTCCTGAATTTCTCCCAGTCCCAGCATGGCATTCAATCCCTCTTTCAGGGTCTGTCTAACTCTTTCAAGCACCCCGTAGGGAGATTGTTTGTTCACTGTGATCCCATGCCTGTGTGGCCCTCCATCAGTTAGGTATACCTTGGCCTACCAGTAAATATATCCCCAAATCCCTGCAATTACTGCTGGGATTTGCTGAACCTGGCTAGGGGTTTGTTAAGGGAGGAGAAGGCCACACCTTATACAAAGGTGTCAGACCAAGGATTGTTGAAGAATTCTACCTCTGGATCCTTCTCTGGCTTCTCCTGCAACGTAGTGCAGATGCTAAGTACCAGATACTCTCTTTCTTGATAGGGTATCATCATGTTAAAATTTTAGAGTTTGTGTTTGGCCTCTGGCCCATCATCTCTGCCATGATATCATTCACCTTTCTTTCAGTGGTGTAAAGGCCATACCAGGCTGTTTGTAGCTTGTTGTCTGGCACATAAATAAGTGCCATCACCTGATGCCCTAAATAATACTCTCTGAATCTGACTGTCCTGCTATACCAGGCCTTTTAGTGCTATTGTGTCTAGGCTAGGTGCCTCTGAATAATCCCCATGAATTTCATAAGCCTAGTCCTGTGGTTAAGGACATACTCCACAACACAATCTTTGTAGAAGTCATGCTTAACCACACACATAGTATATTAAATCTAGAGGAAAAATTACCCTGTGATCATACAGTAGTTTAAGAGATGAAAATCCTGTGGATTTCCTGGGGCACTTCCCTGTATGCAAACAGACAACTGGGAAAGTACTTGTCCCATTCCTTCTTGAATTGCTTTGCAAATACCTTCAATATGGTTTTCAGTGTATAGTTAAACCTCTCCACCAGATCATTTGCATGTGGATGGTGCTCTATCCCATAGTGTTTCCACAAACATGTGAATAGGTATGACATAGAGCTGACACCACTATCTGTCAGTATTTATGGAGGAAAACCTACCCTGCTGAAAATATCTAGTAAAGCATTTGTTACCTTCTTTGATTTAATGAAAGCAAGAACCAATGTTTCTGGGTACCATAATCTACAACTACCAGGATATATTTCTTACCTATAGAACTTTGGATACCCAGTGGTCTTTCAGTATCTATAGCTCCTTTTTGAAATAGGGCCTCAATAACAGGCAAATGTATCAAAGCAACCTTGGCTTTGTCTCTTGCTAACCTTCTGGCAATGTTCACAGGTCCTGCAGCAGACTGATAAATATACTGCATAAGCTATCTTTTGGTATGCCTCATGCCAAAATGGCCTGCAAAAAGAATATCATGGTTTCTGGCCAGAAGTGCCAGTTGAAAGTCCCTGGACACTCCGACTGCTGTATTACTTCTCCCTGTAGCCATCTTTCAGGGGCCATTCCCTGGATAACTATCCTTTGACTCTGTATATAGAATCCTTCTGCCTTTGAGTGCTGGGAGTCTCCATGGCTATCTACATCAAGTCCCATAAAAAATAGTCTCAGAACTATGGATGGCACAATTCCTCCCTAATAACTTTTCCCAGGTCCCCTTCCAAAGGAAATCAGGTTCATTCTTTCATTGGTGCCTCTAATTCTGGCTGACTACTATCACTTACCTCTCCCCTACAGATAATAATTTCCATGGGAAAATCAGTGCCTTTCCCATGGTGTGAATCAGATTCAGGGTAATGCTACTGACCTGCTCTCCTTCTGAAGTAGCCACTTCACTAGCCCCAGAAAGAGGTGTGGGCTCTGTTTAGACTTCCCCTTACTGCTTTCCCCATGTGCTTTTTCCTCAATACCTGACAATATTTAACAGCATGCACACAAGGTACTGTTCTGTCAAAGTCATTCTCTATTATGACATCAGGAGAGATGTCTTAAAATACAGTCATCTCAGCCATCTGCTTACTGCATTTCCCCATTTCCCAGCCCAGACAGACTCTGATAAAAGATATCAGAAAAGGATTCTTACCTAATGGTGTGAGTGGAGTGTCCTTCCTAGGCAAGTACTGCTACTGACTGACCACTGTAAGTTTGACTACGGTTATGTCAGTGTCTGTGTCCTTTTTGTCAGTGGCATCCTTCTCTTATACCAGGATAGTATACAGGTACAGCTGCTGTCTCTAAACAACTCACCACTGTCATAGTGCTCATCTTGTTTGATGTTTCTTGAGATCTTTGTTCTTCCCCTCACTTACTGGGCAATGAGACAATGCACACATGCTTGGCCAGGATTGAATGGCCAGCTCTCAACTGCATGTCTACTTAGTTAAAAGCATTACAAAGATAAGAATTTATGCATTATAGGTACATTTTTTTACATATTTCCTTAAGTATCCATTTAAATATTGAGTGGTTTTATTCTAGCTCTACCAATGGCGTGGTGGAGTGCATCCAAATTTTTTATCAATGAAAAAAAGGGGAGGTTAATTTTTGGTGGGCTGGCCTACCATATGATTACATTTAGAGGTTTTGATTGGAGATTCTGTTGTCTCGCATACATATATACATGGGCAGTTTTTAACTTGAAATGAATCTGAGGAAGGTTTTTAATCCAAAGACGAAAGCGCTCATTTAAATTATCTAATTTTAGCTCGGTGTCAGTCTCATGTTGTATACTGCATTGTACTCGGTACATTTAAATGATCTAATCCCATAACCTGAGAATATACCTGAACCCATTGTTTCCCCCTTGTTCTGTATAACCTACTAGGATGTCCTAGGTTGTCCACCATGTGTTGCCCTCTACCCCTGCATAGTGCTGAGTCCTCATTTCTTATGCAGCGACAACCTGCTAGCTAGGTAAAGTTTGCTTTTCCTTCCCATCTGCTCAGCAGTGTTACACTCCATGTTCATCACTCAAATTCTCATGTCTTCATGGAAACTGGTAAGGGCTTATTCCCTGACCAAATGATCTGCAAATACTTCAAATGTGGTGACCATAAATCTACTCATCTTTATGTGAAAATAAGTGCCAGTTTCTGTGATATACTCAGTCATACTCTTATTTGTTTTTCTCCTGTATCCTTTAAATGCTTTTTTTTCTGTATAGCCCTAGGACTATATATTGTATATAGGAGAGGCCCAAATTTTAAAAATATTTTGGAAAGACAACCAGTTGATAAAAATAAAGGCAGAATGTTTTCCTGTGGTATGTGCAGTCAATGTGGATATGTATTCAGTGGGTCTAGCTTGAAAATAGGTAACAAACATATTTTAATTCAGGGTAGATATAGTTGTTATACACAAGGGGTAGTGTGTCAATTCCATCTGGGCTATAAAGTTCTGCCAATTGTCTTTGTTTTGTCTCATGCTGATTCTGTTCATCACAGTGTGGATAATGCTGACAACATCTCCTCCCCTAACATATTAACCTAGCTATAAATTCCTTTGCAAGCTGAACTGTTTACATTTTAGCACACTTGTCAGCAGTGGCAATTTATCACCTGTTCCTAAATTAAGCTGACCAGGGAATACACAGCTATGCACTGAACTGGTTGTGGATGGCACCACCAATACTCAACCGGAGGTAATAATCAACCTGCTAGCTGACAGATTTGGAGAAAACTTCACCCCACTGTCCTCTCCAGTCATCCCCTAAAGTATACCTGCTAACATTCCTCAGCCTATTATCTCAAGGGAGCAGGTCATCTCAACGGGTTCCAGCATGTAGATCAGGAGACAATTGCCCACCATCTAGAACAGCGAAAGCAGAAGGCCACAGCACTGCTAGACTGTAGAGCGTGCAGCCGAAAGAGAGCTGCATGGCGGGATTGCACACAGATGGTTAAACTACCACATAGAGATGATCCCTAACAGAAATAAGCGGGCTGTTTCCTAATAGTGGAAACAGCCTCGCCAGACAAACAATTGGCAGCACAAGTAAGGTAAGCAGGTCCAACAAAACAAAATAAAAAACAACAGCATACCTGCTAAGCACACGCACAGAAATCCCCACACACAACCCTTGCAGAAAAAGCATAGAGTGGGAAGTTGCAAGCTGTGAATGGCCAAAGAAGCTGCAGCTGCTAGATACACCAATACATGCGCACTGTTAGTGGTGCAAGCACAGTCACAGTGGAATGGAAATAATGTGCCCTGTTAGAGCCTTTCTAGTGCATACCTCTCCACCTCGTAGAACAAGACATCTTGACAAAGCCATAAATAAAAGCATGAGAAAGGACCAAAAAGAGGGAAAAACTGCACAGTCTGCTGTTACAAACTTAGAAAGTTGATAGAATAACAGGTTTCACATTAGCATGACTTTTCTGAAGGGAATGAAGTCTGAAACTCAGTTGTCTACCATTATTTCTAACTTCGGTATTACCTATCCATCTGTGTATCTATCTATTGAATTAGTTATTGATGTATGTTATGTAAACTACTTAATTATATAACTATAACAGTCATCCACAAGTAATCCACAAGTAAAAGAAAGGCAGAAGCACAACACAGAAATACATACATACAGACAACAACAGGTGGTCCTGAGTAAGACATATTCCCGTAATACCAAGTGCATGAAGAGAATAGTGTTATCATCGCTGCACTAACCCTAATACATGATATGCCCATAGACCTGTGGCAGGAGTAAACAGGACAAGCCTGGCAATTAATGACCTAACTAATGGTACAGAAGCAACCACTGTAGAAGGGAACACTGGCACATAGGGGACGGGAAGCACATATCAGACACATGGGAATATAAACCCACCTCACTGTCAACAACTGATCGTATACTTCTGAAGCAACATGTGTGTTAAGTGGGGGTAGCCAAATCGATCTTATTGTTGTTGCAGATGGGGTACTCATATATGCAGAGGCATGTAGGCAGAAAAGGGTGCTACACAGGGGAACATCCATTAGTAATGTCTGTCTCTGAAGCTGAGGCTGTGCACCACACCCTGGTTGGTCAGCTTCAATAGCTGGGAGATAAAGTGGACCTGCGCAGTGCATGCAGATCCAGTGGTGTAAAAGCAAGCTGGATAGAAACCTACAGGACTACAGTCAGTTGCCAATTCCACGACTGAGTGAAATGGACATAAATAATCCCTAGAAGAAAAGGTAGTAAGAGCAGTAGTATATACTGCTACAAAGGACCATTGTGGCAGACAGCTCCTATTCAGAAGGGTAGAACACAAGGCGGTGTACTGCAGCATAACCATAGTCTGATAGTGGCCTATACCTAAGTAATGTTAACGTACTCTTCCCTGCTACACCGGATGTGATGGATGCTGAGATGCCAACCACGAGTAGTGTTGCCATGATGGAGTCTGTATACGAGTATAGCCCAAGTCAGCTTGGCAACAGATATTGGACAGTGCCCAGCCAACGAGGCAAACCAGTACTGGTAGTGGAGGGATACCTGTACCACTTAGCGCAGGAAGTCCTCTACAAATGGTACTGGGCATGTGTTGAGCAGAGAATAAAGGCCTGCAGGGACCATGCTATCACTGTTCACCAGGATGAGGAGGAAGTACTGCATAAATCACTGCCACACCAGCATGGACCAGATGCAACCACTGCTCAGGTTGCTGTGCTGCAAGCAGAACTATGGCAGAGGGCAGTAAACAGCAATGACATGCCTAGTCTGGTAATGCAGAGTGTCCTTGGCACAGCAGATGACGATGTACTATAGGGGATAGCTTGCCATGCCACCCTGCATCGTAGCATCACCAGGGTATGGCAGAAGGCATGGGGATCTATGTCCACACCTCCGGCAAGACTTACAGATACCGATGTCAGCCAGTACCCACTTCGTAGTGGCAGCTTTATCTTACGCAGACAGTCAGATATGGATGGGAAAGATTCTTTGGTTCTGCTAACTATAGCACACAATCTGGTGGATTTATGCAGGTCAGACATCATACTCGGGGATGGCACCTTCCCAACATGTGCTGATATTTGCCGTCAGCTATATACTTTACATGGATCTATTGGCACCCCTACCTCAGCACGAATTGTCCCCCTGGTGTATTGTCTAATGATTCAGAGTCTGCATACAACAATATGTGGGAATACTTAAGGATATGGCTGCAGATCAGGGATGCACCCTAAAACCATGGTACATTATGACTGATTTTGAGAAAGCAGCAATCCATGCCAGCTGAAAGGCATTCCCTAAGAGTATTCTGAAGGGGTGCCTATTCCATTTTGCACAAATCATTTGGCGGCAAATCCAGCATCACCACCTTGTGGCCTTGTATGGTACAGACACCGTGTTCACAATAGCCATCCACAACCTGATTGCACTGGTATTCATACCAGTGGATAATGTTGTCCCTGCATTTCTGGGCATTGTGGCTACCTTACTTGACTGTGCCAAGCCTGTATGTATATTTCTGGACCATCATTATGTGCGTAGCCAACCAAGGAAATATGCATTTAGCTGTTCAGCACAACAATGTCTGCCATCTTCCTACCCTCTGAAGTTCTGGAATGTGTGTGATGTGTCGGAAATGGACTTCCCACAGACCAATAACCAGGTGGAGGCATGGAATCTTTGATTGAAAGTATTACTTGGGCACCCTACAGTACAGCTTTCTGACCTTCTGTTTGTTCTACAACAGGAACAGAACTTGACAGACAACTGAAGGGAGTCACTTTTGAGGGGGATTGCTGTGACACTACATAGGAAGACTTTTGTTGTAAGGGAGCATCGCCTAAAACACATCTTGCAACATAAGTTTGACTACAGTAATGTGCGGGATTTACTATGTGCTGTAGCACATTTCTACAAGTTGTGAATATATTTGGTTCTAGCACACACCAAGCACTACACACATCACTTTATCTGTTGTGTTAATAAAGACTTTGCCCACAGTACACAGATTTCACAGTACCACTTTCATGCCCCCTTGGCATCCAGTGACAACCACTTGTACTATTGACGATGGCACATGTTGGCTTCTGGAAGGGTGCAGGGTGTAACACTAAGGGGGTTTGTGTCTGCCACATACAGTAAGGGTGCAGTGCAATGTTCTATTGCCACAGGGAATTGTCCACAGGCATTTGTCAGTGTAACCATAATGCCAAACTGCCATGTGTCCACATCCAGCTGTCTCAAAGGGGGGTATCATGCTAGCTAGGTGCTTGAATACCATCTCAATGCTCTCCAAGGGAAAACACAGCATCAGTGGGACCAGACAACATCCCAGTGGGACCAGACAACCTTTGAAGTAACTTAAAACATAACCTAATAAATCCACTTGGATCCCTGCTTAACCACAGCCTGAGAACTGGCTATGGTCCAGCAGAATGGAGGACAGCAACAGTAATCCCTCTGCACAGAGGGAGACCATTAACTGACCCTGGAATTATTGGCTCATAAGCTTGACTAGCTTCATCTGCAAGATCATGGAAAGAATCATTATGGGCCTTATTTTCAAGGACACAGGTAATCTCCAAACTCTGGACCCGACCCAGTTCAGATTCATTAAAGGTAGATTATGCCTGTTAAACATGGCTGACTTCTTCAAGAAAGTTACAAAGGCCCTGGACGAGGAAAGGACAGTGCATATCATCTATCTTGACCTAGCCAAAGCATTTCACACAATCTCCCACTTAGGTATTATAGAGAAACTCTCTCAGTTAGGAATTAACCTCTACATTACCAGATGGGTAGCTAGCTGGCTCACCGACAGGACACATACTGTCAAAGTGGGTGATTGTACCTTTAGAAAAAGACCATTCACCAGCTACATATCACAGGGTTTTGTGCTGGGCCCCTTACTGTTCAGAATTTATTTTCAGAAGTTCAGGCAAACTTGGACAACCTTTTGCTTGTCCATATTTGCTGATGATTGTAAATTGGGAGCAATCACTGAATTTCCCCAATGATGTTAGCATACTGCAGACAGGATTAACACAAACAGATGAGGGGTGCAAAAGCCACGGATTAAAGCAAAATGCAAAAAAAAAGCATTATTATTCCCTTTGGGAAAGCTGACATCCCTGCAAATTACATTATAGACAGCACCCCCTAAGTATAGACCCAGTGGTAGATGATCTGGATACTCAGATTGATAGCAAACTGAACTTTGACCACCATGTATCCACAGCAGTAAGGAAATCCTGCTATGTGGCATATCTGATATGTAATGGCATCACATCTAGATCTAAGGATGTTATAATTCCATTATACTTGGCTCTTATCAGACCAATAATTGAGTACAATGTTCCTTTTTGCATGTACCTCACCAGACACCTGCAACAATTGGAAAGACCATAGAGGTTTCTTACCAAGCAATTACAGGGTACACAAAACAAGTCTTATGTGGAAAGACTGAAAGCCTTGTCACTGTATTCTCTCTCCTACTGGTTGCTAACAGATGACTTGTGCTTGGCTTACAGGGCAGTCTCTGACCTGGCCTGATAGAAATGCCACACATTTGTAAATAAAACCACAGGAGGGTCAATCTTCTAGGGATCTTAACCTAGACTCTGACATGAACAGGTCATGCTGGAGAGATAGATGCATCTCCCAAAACTGCCACTTCTCTGGAACAAGCTTCTAGTTCATGTGAAACAGAGCCGCTCCATGACCCTCTTCAGACTCAATCTAAATCAATGGATGGGTGACCACAAATTCACTGTTGGGGTGGTATCTGTATCTCTCCTGGACAGAGGAAGTTGGTATTAATTACCATAGACACTTACCTCTGCAAAAATCTCACCTAACTACTGACAGCTGGGTCAACTCAGGATAAGTATGGCTAGGCTAGTAAGGGCTCTATGAACGTTAGCCTAGTAACATCCTATGAACCTATGAACCTCTAAAATAACTCATTGAACAACAAGACCTCTACATATTTTACCTTGTGTATGCTGGGGTTATCACACATCTTTGGAAATATAACTGTTTTGGTTGAATAACTACAGTTCTGGGAATCTCACCACTGGACACCAAATGTGACAGATGAGTAGTACCATTGCCAACAAATGTGAAGGCAGACTAGAACCACTTTCACCAAATGGTGATGTAACAGCAGGAATGTGCAAGCAGGTCTGTTTCACTAATTAATGCACAGCATATAACTTGGCTTCAAGATAATAAAGGAATATGAAACTGCTCTCCTGAGTATGGGGTTCCAACCATTACACCATTAATGAATTGCATATTGGCCATTTACAGAGCTGAGTATTTGATACAAAAGGCCTAGTGCCGTCTAACTACTTTGTCCATGAACCATTGTCTCCCAGCATACCCTTATTCACAGTAAATGTCTTTCACAAGTATTTTGACACAGACACACACACACACACACACACACACACACACACACACACACACACACACACACACACACACACACACACATATGCATGCATGGACACACACGCACACACAGTTTCAAGACAAGACTGTTAGAATTCACAAGCTCCCTGTGGCTTTCTTCCTGGTCTAGTAGTATTGCAACTCTGGAAGTTGCTAGAGGCTTCTAGTTACTTGTTCTTAAATCAAGCTGAATATAAACTACAGTAAGTAATATTTCTTTAACTTGCAGTTGGCCCAAGTAATCTCACTCGTGTGTGCTGCACAGTATACTATCCAAGACTGTAAGCAAACGTTACCCTCTTCTCAGATGAATAACAGTCTGTAAATATTCTTATAATAACTAAATAACAACCACAAGATGTTAAAGGTAAATAAATTAACTGCATTCAAATAATACAGAAAATAGTATGAATACAAAAGAAAATATGTATAACTTCACACACCCAAGAAAAATTAAAAAAAAGGCAACGGACATAGATAACATGCATACAGAAAATCCAAGCTTCAGATATCTAGTTCCATGGCTATCTCACTACATTAATACAGATCCTATATAAACAGCTAGTAGCCATAAATTGTTCCATACAGGCAAAACAGGACAGCATAAATATTTACTCAGCTCTTCTTTTCAGTATACACAGCTATATAAGATGCCCTTTCTCAGCCACCCCCCCCCCACCATATCTATGACATTGTCTTCCTGTTGCTGGAGACCTTTTACAGTGACCACAAATGTTTGTAAAGTCACACCAACAACAGCTTTCCTTTAATCCTGAATCCCCTTTGTTCAGAGATAAATCCTTGTAACAATTAAATTTCACTGATTTTTCATCTTTGTTTCTTGCATTAGCACGAGGTTCTAGCATGTGTGGAGTTTCACACATTTCACAGATATCCCCTGTTCTTTGACATTCAGAAAACAAAGTTCTGCATTCATAAAATAATTCAAGAAAATCCACACGACCACCAAGGCAGATATGGTATAAATCCAGAACTTTAATAAACGGTTAGTGCTTAAAAATGTGTGTGTAGTCTGTATTCATTACATCGGTGTCCAAGGCATTCCTAGAATCAAGCTTCCTAATAGCTAATAAATGTTCACGTATCCTGTCTTTCAACTGCCTCTTGGTCTTCCCTACATAGAAACTATTACATGATTGGCAAATAGCCAAATAGACCACAAAAGTACTATGGCAGATAGTATTAAAACGAATACAAAAATTGCAATTCACACACATTGAAGTGGAGCCAGTACCATCTGATGTGTGTGTGTCTAATGTATCATTATTTGCTATTTGGCTATTTGCCAATCATGTAATAGTTTCTATGTAGGGAAGACCAAGAGGCAGTTGAGAGACAGGATACATGAACATTTATTAGCTATTAGGAAGCTTGATTCTAGGAATGCCTTGGCCACCCATGTAATGAATACAGACTACACACACATTTTCAAATTTAAATTTTCAAATTTAAAGTACTAGAACAAGTAGCAACTAACATGAGATTACGTGATTCTAATAATATTCTTGAATAAAAAGAAACTAATTGGATCATAAAGCTACATAGTGATGCACCTCTAGGGCTAAATGGTCCAGTCCCTTTAAAACATTTTTTGAAGGGGCGGATATTGTTTAAGTGATTTTAATTGATGCTATCATGTGATAGGTGCTTTTAGATTGAGGCATATGTTTAAAAAAGTACTGTTGTATTGTATTTGTATGGTCTGAAGAAGTGCTCAGGAGGACAGGAAAGTGCTAACCGTTTATTAAAGTTCTGGATTCATACCATATCTGCCTTGGTGGTCGTGTGGATTTTCTTGAATTATTTTACGTTTCTACTGTTGATTTCCACTGGTGCCTATTATTTCTGCAGGGGCATTATTTGTTCTTATTTTAAAGTTCTGCATTCCTTTTATAAGTACACACACTGCAGATAAACATGAGATGAGAAGGAAAAAATGCATTCTGTTTCAGTTAAGTAGACATATTACAGTTGTTTTTGGTTAGCTGGCATTACCCCTTGCTTCACAGGTATGTCATATTCAAAATGAGAAAAAGTGATAATATATGTGTGGGTATATAACAATCCACTGACGTGCACAAGCACTGAAACAAAATAAGTCAATGCCAGCACTTCAAAAACATACTTAATGTAACAAATAACAATGAATGTCCAAATGATCAAGAAAAGGAAAAAAGAGTTTCTTTTTCTGGTTGTTTAACCAAACCTCTAACACTGACTTCAGATTAATTTTTTTATTTTTTAATTAAGATGTGTGGTTAGTGTTAGAGGCAAGGCAGGGCTATGGTTGGGGTTAGCACACATTCATAAGGACTGGCTCTTGTAAGCATAATGGACATCCGCAGCAAGAGTGGTTAGACAAACAGAAGACCACTACTCACTGGAAATAATGAGTGGTTAATACATTTCTTACCTTCCAGGGGAACAAGTGGGCATATTGGCATGGCAGGGGAGCACTGGTGATTGTTAGGAATCTCCAATCAGTGAAAAGAGAAAAAGAGAGGAAAAAAAGTGTAAAACTCACCTTGCTTTCTATTCTCACTCTGCTAGAGGACACTCAGTGTGTGTCCTAACCACAGCCGACATTTCAGACGTCAATCATCACAACCTGGTGGCTTTCTAGTTATGATATTCTGAGCACTAGCTTACAAGAAGTCAAAAAAGTAGATTATTTCTCTAAATAATTGTTAAAACTGGTTACAAAATCACTGTGCAATGGAATTAAACAGAAGTTCCACTTTGCAGAGAAAGCTTGATGTGCATTTTCAGTGATATGTCAGAAAACTGCAAATCCTTGCCAAGTCTGTCAGCCATAGCTTACACCCATTGAATTGCTCAAATAGTGCTGTATTGGTGAGCTAAAAATGTCATTAAATATATTGTAATTCAATGATGACTATCCATTTTGTTGATAGATATCAGATAAGTTGAGGCCAGGTGTAATTACCTGCATTACTTTATGTGCTTTTTAGAAAATGTGTTACGAAAGCTCAATTTCAGAATACAGACCCAAGCTCAAGCCAAGGTGTATCACTCCAGGCACATTTTGCTTGGCACTCCAGGACTGAGAGAGGGCATTATCTTGATTAGTGACATCATACCCTTGTTTTGTACTATTCTGACACATTTGAGCAGACTTGTTGAATTTCATTAATAGCAAACAAAGTTAGTGAATTTAAAATATTGTGCATATCAAAGTATTACAAACATCATTCCTAGATCCAGTGCACATGAGAGTTTGTCATCATGGCACTTCAACATCTTGTAGTTGTGGAAGTTATGATTCATGACACAGTGCCAAAACTGATGCTTGTCCTTGGTGATGATGTTGTCATGAGAACAAACTGGGGTATGTCACATGATCCTTTGCTAGTTCACCTTGTGATTCTCTGATAGGTTCACTGAGACTCATGCCATGTCTCAGCTTTCATCAGTGGTTAAATTAAAAAATATTGATGCACATACATGGCCTTTATTATCATTATTGTCTCACAGACACACACACACACACACACACACACACACACACACACACACACACACACACACACACGCTAGCAGTAAAGATTTTCTCAGGTAACATTATCCGCCTACTACCTGTGTTTCATTAATATAATAAATAAAAGTACAGCAGACTTCCTCTTATCCGGTCTTGCTGGGACCGGACTTTAGGCTGGACAAATGAATGACTTGTTAATCAGAAAAAGCATACAAAATAGCATTTATAGGTTATAAATCAGCAAGAAGAGCAGTATTTGTTTTAGTATGCATTTTTCTAATGAATATGAAGTCTAAAACTCAAATGTCTGTCATTATTTAGCTAAGAGGAGGCGGAAGTGTTTTTTCTTCTCTGTTATCTTTTGCTAGCACTACAGAAGAAATTTGATGGCCAGTTAAAGAAGAGGTTGGTTAAAGAGAGGCTGGATAAGAGGGAATCTACTCTAATACCAGGAGCTGCTTTAAACAGTTCTTTACAGAACAGTAAAATTAGTGATCTTCAAAATCTAACATTCTATATGATGTAAGGTGTTCATTCCAACTGTAGCCCTGTTATTTTGTCCCACAGTGAATTCTGCATTTGTTCTATGAAGCACTTCTGGTAATTTTAAGATTGTGTGAACCCATAAACAGTTAAATTACTAATAAGCTGTAAGTAGCATTCTTTAATGCAAATGCTATTTACCTTTCTGTTTGGAGACTTGTTATTCTTTAAAATAAGAAGCAGTTAGGCATTCATGTCATTTACTCTGAATTTTAAAGCTAGAGTTATGAATTTTAATGCTCTGTAGCTGACAGATATGACACTTGTTTGAAGAGTATCACAAGAAAACTCAGAAACAAATAAGCAAGAGCAGCTGAGGTGGAACTTCTCCCAACAAGAGGTGGAAAAGGAGACAGTTATGAAGTAAGGATTTGAAATGCAAACTTTTTTTTTCACAAGGATTGTAAGCTACTGTAAAAATTTGCAGTATATGCAAGTGCAGACATGGCTTAACCCTAATGTGTCCTGATACTTGTTTTTTACAGTGACACTGTACTAGGGTTAATTGCTGTAAGATCTTTTCAAAATGGACTTTGGCACTGATTGTTTTATTTCTTTGTTTGATAAAAATAAGTGAACACATATGAGGAGTCTTTTCACAAAAAACTGTTTTTTAAGCAAAACAGTAATATAGAAAAATGCCAGTTGCATAGTCAAACTTAACAATTACATTGTAATTTTCATGCAGTAATGGTGTATAGCTATAATATTCTATATAGAACATGTATTCATACCTCTCATCTGCCCAGATTTTCACAGAATGTCCAGATTCTTGACTCATATATTTGGTTGGTTCCTCATAAAATATGTGGTTTGCTAGTAAAATCACTGAGGACTGAAGCCACTTAGTAATGACGTACATTTGAGGTTCAGGCATTATATCCTTTATAAAATGCACATTAACACAAATCCTGTTATTCTAGCAACTTTATAAATTTATGAGAGCAATATTTACAACCTGTCCATATTTTTGGGGCTTTGTTCTCCCATTATTTTAGGCTTGGTATAGATTTCTTATTTTAAGAAGTTAAGAGTAAAGAGAGTATGGGCTGGATTCACAAAGGCTTGCACAGAGTCTTAGAGTAGAGTAAGACTCCATGCAGCCAACATGTCTGCCGAGCAATCCAGAACAGCAGGTAGGGGCATGCAACTGAGATCTCTAAACTAGTCCTACACGGACAGGGCTGGGATATGCAAATTACCTCAATTGCAGGCGAAAGCTATGCAAATGAGGTAAATTTGCGATCCAGGAAACCCGAACCTGTCTGAGTAGGAGTAGTGTAACTTGCAGAAACGTACTCAGTTGATAACTGAGTACAGTTCTGCAAATAGCAAAACGGAGCCATGTCAGCTGGAAACAAGCTAGAACAAGATTTAAGGAACTATGAAACCAGGTTTAATAAAAAAACAGATAACTTGTCCTTAGAATGTCACTCCTTGATTAATTCCCTGAAAGAAGAACAGGTTAGAGTTATGAAACCTGATAAGGGTGGGTGTATAGTATTGATGTATTCAAACGATTACAAGGTGTATATACACAATATTTTGCAAGAGGTTGAACAATATAGTTCGATTTCATTGAATGAAATCAATATAGCATACACAAATATAAAATACACACTACAGGACCATCTGTTACAAGGAGTAATCAATGAAAAACTTTTCAATTTTTTGTTTGTTAATAAACCCCTCACCCCAGTTATTTTTGGCATCCCTAAAGTACATAAGGGACTACACCCGTTAAAATTCAGGCCAATAGTGGCAGGAGCGGGTAGTATAACTGAGCCATTGGGGAAATTTGTTGAAATATCACTGAAGAAATTAGTAACATCCATTAAATATTTTGCATAATAATTTTATTTATTTTAACGGAGAAATATTTAAGCAAAGAAAAGGGGTAGCTATGGGCACATCTTGTGCCTCGTCATATGCTAATGTGGTTTTATTTTTTTGGGAGAATAAATACGTTTTTACTTCCCAATGGGCAAATAATATTGTACACTATCAAAGATTTTTAGATGATATCTGTGTTTTTTGGAGGGGGAATAAGGAAGATCTTGATGAATTTTTGATGTATATTAACAATACCACACAATTTTTAAGATTTACATCTAATGTGAGTAAGAGTTCTTTGAATAATCTAGATGTTCTGTTAACTAAAAACAATGAAAGTAATACCTTTGAATCATCTATTTTTAGGAAAAGCACATTTTCATATGCGTACCTTCAGTTTAGTAGTGGGCATCCTTTTTCATAGAAGAAAGGTATATTGAAAGGACAATTTATAAGGGTGTCCAGAATGTGAAGTACGGACGCATTGTTTAACAAAGAATTAGATTTATTAGTTAACCTATTTTTAGAAAGAAGTTACCCAAGGCAGTTAATAGAAATGGTTTTGCAAGAAGTTAGATGGGATAGGAAGTGTAAATATGTTCCGTTGCTTGGACTCGGGGAAGATAGTTTACCTTTGGTTACTCAGGTAGTTCGCACAGACACACATGGGTTATTTGTGCACACATTCAGTAATGATTCCTTTAAGATAAAAAATACGGTTATGAAGTACTGGCCAATGTTAGCATTACAGAAGGAAATTAGTAGGTTCCTACCTAAGGAACCAACATTTGTAAATGCAAAAGGAATTAACCTCAAAGGTATTTTTGAGAGGCAACAACAAAAATTACCTACTGTTAGAGATTCAAAAACTGGCACATACAAATGTAATGCATGTAAGCAATGCCCTTATATAATGAACAATGAAAGCTTTTATATTCCATCAAGGAAATATAAAGTTAAACCAGGGGGTTACTTCAACTGTGCATCTAAAGGTATTGTATACTTAGGTGTATGTCAGTTCTGCTCTAGTTTTTACATCGGTAAGACGGAGAAAACACTACGCAAAAAAGTATATGAACATTTGTATGATGTCCAAAAAGGCAAAGAATCAAATGCCTTTTTTAAACACTCATTGGTTTGTCCAAGGATGTCCTTGAAATTTTTGATTCTTGAACAAGTACCGTTAAATCCAAGAGGTGGTGACTGGGAGACCAGTTTGGAGTATAAGGAACTGGTTTGGCAACTTAAACTGAATGCATCCAGACCACCAGGGTTGAATGATACAGTTAGTATCAGTAGTGTTTTAAAATTGAGGCGAGCTAGGCTTTGACACCAAGTGTTGTAGGGACCCTAGATGGAAGATATAATATTTAATATGCCTTGCTGTGTATTTTGATAGGGATGAAATAGAACACTATTTATTTATACACTACATCATAAGGTGGTTAAATAGGTTTTAAATAAGCTTAGTACTCAACATAGTTGTTAATCCTTGTTGGCCACTTCTTTAGGGAGTTTAAGTATTATTGTATTCTTTGACGCTATCTGTTCATTATCCACATATATGGTACCTACATACAACTTACAAGGTTTATTCTTAGTTTAATGAAGTCCAAAAAATGAGAACAGTCACCACGAACAAATACCTTCTGTATTCAAGTTCCAAGTCAAACACAATTCAAACTGAAGATATCCACGATAAAAGTGTAAAAAATCATTTATTGGAAACACAGAATGAGCGCTTTCGCATAGTTAGACTATGCTTCATCAGATACAAAACACAGAATGATTTCAATGTACTTAAATAACACAACTTTTGGCGGGCTCATTAAATTAAATTTAATTAGATTGAGCCTTAATTGCTTCTTAGTAAATTAATCACATTGCGACATTCAGATGCAGTTTAGAACAGGTATACATTCTTATTTCAGCTTTCACTGTAAAGAAACATCCTATCACATTTCAACCCATCATAAGGACCCTCAGAAAACAAAAAACTATGTGAGTTTCAAAACAAAGGGCACATATACACATTCACCGCACAGCGATGCATAGTCAGTAAAAGTACCATAGGACGCCAACTCAAAGCGTATACCATTTATAATATGTACATCACTTACTTGCCCAAGATTTCTCCATAAAGTATTGTTGCAGTGTTCCTGATCTCATAAACCTTGCATGTATTTAGATCCCATCCCTTTATTGTCAGGAGTCCCATGGAAAACAAGTGTTTAAACACCATTCATCAGCGGAATAAAACTCCACGAAAAAACGTCAATAACCTGTCAACTACTGCGAGTTGAATCTCACGCTATTTGCTGTTGACATCACATGTCTAAGTTCTCAAGAAGGAATACCTCCTATTCTAAGAAGTTGTCCCCCAGGTCTTAGTGCAAGGCGCTTCAATCCATCGGCTAAAAAAAGGTTTATTCTTAGTTTAGGTACATTTTGGCTATCCCCTTCTAACTACAGTTTTAATATTTGAATATTTATTTATTTTATTTATTTTATTTTACATTTGTTGACCGGGATAAATCCGACTGGATATATGTCCATTTTCAGCAGAGGCCCGGGGAGAAAAGCTCCACATGTAGAGTAAAATTACATACAAGTTCTATAGATACATATTAATACATTATTGTAGTAAAAACAAAGATAGAGAAAAAAAGAACATGTCATATATGTGATTAATATAAAATTTCTCTGATGTATACTTTAATAGACAAGACAACAATGTGAAACAGATGGAGACAGACAAAAGTGTGATTATACGTATACTAGGAAGTCAAACTTTTCAAAGGAGAGATAAGAGTGATAGGTAGAATAGAGAAGAAGGGAAGAATAAAATTAGGGGAGAGAGAGAAGGTCAAGGAGAGATAGACAGAAGGAGAAAAAGCTTGATAGAGGAGAAAATGAAGGAAGCTAATAGGAAGAGGTTAATCAGGATATGAGCACTGGCAAAGCCAGTGAGACTGGAAATGGTGGGTTAGACTTTTTTTGAAGTGGGGTAAGGAGGTGATGATGGTAATACTGGGAGGGAGGGAGTTCCATATCTTACCAATGGAATTGGCAAATAGAGCATCGCCTCCAGAGTTGCAGGATTTGACTGTTTGAATAAGTGTCCTGCACGAGGACCGAAGGCTATTTAGATTGTTGTATGGTATGATTAAATTCTCCAGCGCTGGAGACTTTTCTGGGTGTTTGAGTATTTTGAATGCCTCGATAAGTTGGCTTTGCTGGAGGAGGTTTGGGAATTCTAACCAGCCGAGGTATTTTAGGTTAATACAATGATGAGTTCTATAAGGTTTACCAGTTGCAAATCTGGCTATGTGATTGTAGGAGCATGATAGTTTATTTAGGTCTGATTTATTAAGGTTGGTAAACATTGGAGAGGCGTATAGAAGGGTAGAGAGTAAATGCGAGCGAGCCAGGGTTACTCTGGCAATTGGTGTTAGAAAGGATTTGATTCTATATAGGGACCCCATTTTCTTGTTAACGGTCTTAATAGTTTGATTAATGTGGATGTCAAATTTGAGTTTATTATCGATGGTCACCCCTAATAGTTTCGTGTGGGAGTCTGGGGAGATAATATTTTTTACATTTTATATATTTATACATTGTACACTTGTAGTGAACATTTATTATATTTATGGTAGTTTAATACGTATTTTAATATTTATCATTATTGCTTTGGGGCTGTCCATGATACTGTAATTTATTGAGGTTCCCCATATTCTATATCTTGTATTTTATATTTTGTATGTATAAATGATATTAGTAATTAAATATTAAAGTTTTAGGTCAAGAAATGTACTACTAAGTGTTAGAAGTTTTATGTATACTGTAATAAGGTTTCTATAATGTTATAGCAGGCAGGAGGGAGCAAGTATAGTTTAATAGGTTTAGTAACCTTTACATTTGGATTCAATTGGTTAATTAATACCAATAAGTACTAATTTAGCTTGATTGAATGTATTATTTAAGTACGATTTTATTTTGTAGTGAGCATCTTGAAAAAGCCTGACAGTGTTTCAGGCGAAAGCGCTTGATTGAGTTCACGTTCGTATTGAAATTTGTACCTAATAAAAGAATTTCGAGGAAGTAGTATTGGATTATTTGGTCTTTACCTGTCTACCTTGCTTTTTTGTGACTTTTGGGACTTAGTTCGTGTTTTTTTACGTCAGCTGGAAATAAAGCACAAATGTACAGGAGGAAGCATGCCAATGGCCAAAAATATGGCCATTGGCAACGGGAAGGGATGCAAATTAAAAATAAAATAACTTTTTTTTTTATCCCGATCTCCGGGGTTTAACCGTAGTGCAGCGCCGCGCAAATGCGCTGCGCCATAAAAGCAGAAAATAAATAATTAAGATCCACAAATGTGGATTTTATAGCTAAAAAGAATTTACAATGCAAGGGAATGGCAGGCTGAAGACAACATGGCCACTGAGTAGAGGTTGCTAAGGGGGGAAGCTCAGTCTAAGAGGTGTAACTAAACATTATTAGGCAATCCTATGCAAATGAGAGTTAGGATAGTGAATCGCAAGTTTACATAGCAAATGAGCACAGTCAGTGGAGAGTTAGAAGTAGGATAAGGGGTGTAACAGAGTAGAAGATAGGTGACATCACGAGGGGGTATGTATGAAAGGAGTGAAGCTCATTGGAGCAGAGTGTCATGTGTCAGCTTACATTCACATAATAGGGAAAGAGGTGTGTCAACAGGTAGGCCAGGTAAAGTCAAGAAATTGAAGGTGTATGCCATAGATAGCACCAAAATTTCTTGCTGCGTATGCATGCGCGCGTGTGCGTGCCAGTAAACCCGAGTAAGACAGTGTGCGCGCGTGTAACCGTGTGTGCGCGTGTGTAGGCTTGAGTAACCATATGTAAGGCTGTGTAAACAGTTGTAAGTGCATTTGCACAGGTGTGCATGCATTTTAACCAGAATAAGCAAGGTTTTGTCCGTGTAAGCATGTGTGCGTGAGTGTTGACTGCTGTGCACGTGTTTGCACTTGTATGCGTGGCGCTCCCCCTCTGAGGAAACAGAAGGAAAAAGGAAGCACACCAAATAGTGAGAGGTTACCAGGGAGTACTAGCAAGCTAGCAGGTGAAAACAATCAGAACAGCAATTACCCTGGCAGAACACAAGCCCAGCCCAGCACAGCACTTAAAGCTCTGTAAATGACAGTCCATTATGTATCTCTTAAGAGACACTGCAACGCTGCAGTAAGCTAATAGAAGTGAAAACTGAAAAAGCTTCACTGAGGCAAAAAATGTTAGGGCCTGCCATTGCTGTTATAAGGCAACATATGCAACATGCTGAGGGTGGTGATAATGCAAATGCTGCTGGACAACCTACAGTGAAGAGACGGAGAAGAGTGTACAAGCCCAGGGTTACCTGCAAGGGGTTACATGAGCTGGAGATAGTGGAGCACTATAGAGTGGACAGAGACCTCATGCAGCAAATTGTTGAGCTGTTCAGGCCACGCCTCACACACAGAACCAACAGAGGGGAACCCATCCCAGTGGAAACTAAGGTATGTGTTGGCCTAAGAATATTAGCAACAGGTACCTTCCAGAGACCAACTGGTGATATGATGGGGATATCACAGGCATCAGCATCCAGGGTACTGCACCAGTTCCTGGATGCATTGTCAGCACATGTCAGTGATCATGTATATTTCCCCAATTCCCGTGAGGAATTGGCCAGCAATATGCATCTCTTCCAGCAAATAGCAGCATACCCTGAGGTAGTGGGTGCAATAGACTGCATGCACATACGCATCAAAGCACCAGCCGGTGAACGGGGTAGGGTCTACTTCAACCACAAGGGCTTCCCCTCCATCAACTGCCAGGTCATGTGCGATGCCCAGGGCATAATACTGAATGTGTGTGCTGGCTGCCCTGGAAGCTACCATGATTCCCATATCTGGCATCTGACACAGCTGCACCAGACATTTGCCAATGGGGACATCCCACATGGTCACCTAGTGGGGGATGCTGGCTATGCACTGGAGCCGTGGCTGATCACACCCATCAGAAACGCACACACACCTGAACAGGAATGCCATAATGAGGCACACGCACAAACACGAAATGTAATCGAGTGTGTGTTTGGGCTGCTCAAGTCATGGTTCCGGTGCCTGGACACATCTGGTGGAGCCTTGCAGTACTCACCAACTACATGCACCCGAATTGTCATGGTATGTGCTATGGTACATAATATGATCCTGTGAAAACAGCTGCAGGAGGACCAGCATAGGCCTGGGCCAAACAGCCCCCCACCATTGCCAAGGCCATCACAGGCAGAGCGTGACTCGGAGGAGGAACAACCTGAGCCTGCCCCAGTAGGCAGAAGGAGGCATGTCCAGTATGTTTTGGCCTTGGCAAAGAGGCAACGCATAGCACATACACTGGCTCAGTAGGAACTCTGGAAATGATACCTCTCTCTGACCCGCACATATAGTAAAAGGGATGCCTACGTTGACACTACCTGCTTTCAAACATGTATAGGGAGTGTAGTATGTGCATACAACATAGGCAGCTCTGCATCAACACCTGAGGCATGATTGCCATGTGTTAAGCAATATAAAGGAGTGCTAAACAGCATTTACCATCATGAAGTATATGTAAACAAAATTGCACACACCAACTACTACAAATGTGGTCAATGTAGAGTAATATTGGCCAATGTCCAGCAATGAGGGTTAATATTGAGCAATGTTGGACAAGCTGGGTCTAGGTAGGGCACAGCTGAACAAAAGCCAACATGTTCATATTTGCTCTACTGGCCCCTAAGCAGTCTGGTCTGCTCAGTATGAAAAAATAAGCGGAGATGGGTTTTGAACTCAGGATACTGTGCACTATAATCATAGCACGGAACCAATAAACCATGACAGTATTGCAGTGGTTAGCCTGTATGAAGAAATGTCGATAAGTCTATGCAAAGTATTTCATGGAAACCCTGCAGTCACAGCATAATCCCCGTCGAGTTATGACACAAAGGTGAGTCCTGCAGTAAGAATAGAACCTGACTTTCAACACACACAGTACAAATGTTAATATTGGACATGCAGACATACATCAACAAATGTAGTGAACCTCAGACAGCAACTTACTGAAAGGTCACACTGGGCATGCTCACACACTTGAATACATGAGACAAATGTCAGGCAACAGAACACTGACAGTCTGAACTGGGCATGCTCACACACTTAGGCCATGTTGGAGTACAGCATTGGGCCACATATAGCAGGCAGTTGCATGTGTTAACCCACGAACCTCTCACTACCCAGCAATCTGCCCTGTGCACACACTATGACAACAGACATGTAAATAATATAGTGGAACCCTGCCATAAGCAAATATGTTCTGCAGATACCTAAGCGGTTCATAGAAAGTGTGAAAGCAAAGATGATAAAAATCTGCAAACAGTATCGGCAATAAACATTGTGCATCATGAAAAATATCATAGGTTGAGAGGTTGATACAAGGCTATCTGCCCTAGGGCATGTACAAGCATAGCCAGAGTCTGTTTGGCTTCTGCAACCCAGTCTAATCAGAACATTGTGCCTCTGAATAGTAGGTCACACAAGATAGCCCATTCATGTTGAGTGTATTGTGCCTCTGTCTAGCAGGGACCCAGAAGATATCCCATGGGTAAACATGTGATCACCCATCCACATGTCAAGATGTCACCTGTAGATGGTCAGTGGGTGGCTCTGCCTATGCCAAACCGGGACTACACTCCGGAGTGACTGGAGGCTTTCTGATAATAATCTGTCCCCCCAGCATGTCCTTTTAACATCAGTGCTGAGGTATATGTCCCTGGAGTTTGTAGCTCCATGGGAGTCAGATATCCTGAGTTGGAGCATGTCCAGTAAGTCTGGGTCAGATATTGCCTGCAACTACAGGCACACAACACATCCGTGTAGGTTGTAAGTGACTGAGTAAAGCTGGAGTTACTGTATCGGAACTGTGCAGGGCATCTGTGTGAGTCCCTACATCTGCTCGATGAGTAACATTTGTGGCCATTACAGTTGCTGTAGGTGTCAGGTAATGAACATCCCAAATGTGGCATAGTAACCAAGCATGGTCGTGAAGAGTATAGGGGCACAATGACCACACGTGATCAACATGTGAAACCATGTGGGATATGGTGGGCTATGTAGACGTACTGTCTAACCACTATGGCAATAGGATTGTCAAAGGCGAGAGTACAAACAGATTGTGTCCCCAAAACTGTAACAACCACTACTGTATGTAATGGATTGCAACCTATGTGGTAATGTGTGGGCATTGTGTCATCCTCAAAGGGGATGACTATGCAACTAATGGCATGTAGCCGTGGCTCATGGCTCAGGCACCATTCAACCTATCTCTGCAAGACCCTGTATGAGTATGCATGTGCCAGCAGGAGAGCAGATTATGGCACCCAGTTTGCAGTCATCTGCGAACATGGGCAGCCATAGTCCTCCTGTGATAGCCTGTACATCACACAAATATATACTGAACAAGAGAGGTCCCAGGACTGAGCCTTGTGGGATGCCATGTGTCATGGGTGTATAGTCAGACATGGCACCTGCAACACTGAGCATGTGGGTGCTATCCCTGATCCAGGTAGCAATCCATCGTGTCAGATATGTGTCGATATTGATGCTGGGGAGCCTATGCATAATGGCCTAGCGGGGTATTGTGTTCAAGGGTTGTGCAAGGTCCAGGCAGGCTGTGTGGACAACCGTCCCAACACTGATGGACCTGGTAACTGCTGAAAGAATATGAACAGGTCCAACAGGCAAGATCTGCTCACAACAATGCTGTAATGTGTAGGACCCAGTGTCTGTAGGTTTCCCATGTCTATGTGCATGAGTCCCATTACAATACACCCCATAACTTTGCAGAACAGGCTAATTAGCCTTTTAGGCCAATATAGCCTGTGGTCTGTTGTGGCAGTATTCAGTGGAGTGGGACCACTATCGCTGTACGCCATTCCGTGGGTACATATGCTGCAGTAACTCTTATGTCGAACAGTGACGTAATAGGAGTGTTATGTCTGTCATCAAGGCTGTGTACGACACAGGCTGGGACATTGTTTGGTCCCATTGATGCTGTGATGTCTGCTGTGGAGAGAGCAGCACTCACCTGTTTACTCGTGATGTCTGGGAGGTTACACTCTGTTGGTATGGACAGTACCACCTTAGGGGGATGTGGGGGACACATCTGCACTGAACCTGTTTGCCAGGATGATGGCAATGTCAGTGGGTTCAGGGTATTTTTAGTCAGTATGCAGTAACACACAGCATATCAGTGAGTGTCCAGCCAGGTACCTAAACTGACTGAAGAAGGCCTTGTGAGTGTTCGACGTGTCTGGTGCAATTGTCCATTAGAAGCGTGCCTGACATAATTACCCAAGTGATTGTAGCTGTCTGCTAGTACAGATCACAGATGCCTTCCCTGTCTGGGATTGTGCTCTATCATGTAGTAGCTTCCTCCATTTGTTGTAAAGCATATGAATGGCTGGGGTCTACCACACAGGTCCACTGCCATTGCAGGAATGAGTCCAGTTGTTATTTTGGATGTAATAATCCATGCGGTCCACCAGGTATCCATAGAATGTGTATGTAAAGGATACAGCAGTCTGAGCCATACTTACCACTGACCCAGGGTCTCTGAAGGATACCACCGTGGTTTGGAGGAGTGCAACGTTTTCCTATGGGAAGTTCACCAACATTACCCAGGAAGGGTCTGGTGATGGGATTTGGAGGTCCAGTGAGATAAAGTATGTTCTGCCCTTAGCAATGAGGGGTATATCACAGGTGTGTCACATAGAGTCCCCATGTTGGTGATGATCATGTCCAATATGTTGTCCCCTCATGTGGGTGTGGTGACCGGTTGTGCCATAGCATATGAGTGTAGAAACAGTAGCAACTGTTGGTCGAGGGTGTTATGGCCTGAGTACTATCCACAGTCAATGTGTGGGTATTTGACGTCACCCAATATAATGATGTTTGGGGGAGACCTTCATATTGTCCAATGTTCCCAGGAAAGCTGAGTGGGGCTGCTGAGTTGGGGAGTGTGGTCTGTAGCAGGCAACAAACCAAAAGGCCGATTTGCACAATGCTAGGTGCATATGTATGGTCTGTGATGCTTTGTGCAGTGCTACCAACCTGGAGATATGTGTATCTGTGATGTATATGGATACACCCCCTAATTGTGTTGGCCATTCCGAGTTATGTGGTCAGAAAGCATGGTACGAAATACAACCTGGTAGTGCTGGTGTGTATGTGAGAGCCTGAACCATGTGTTTGTTAGTGCACAGATATTGCTATCCTCCATGCTGAGGAGATCCCTGAGTGGGCGCAATTTGAGGGTAATACATCTGGTGTTAGCAGCATTACCCTCAGTGTTGTGTTCTCTGTAATGTCTTTGGAGGTGGTTCTGTCCTTTGAGCCCCACTTAAATAAGGCACTATGGTGGCAGCAAGTACCCTAGCCAGTATTCAAAGGTCCAGGGGTGACAGGTGCAAGCTGTCCATAGGGAAGCTACGTGGCATGTCGAGCATGTCACCCCAGGGTGACAGACACTGTATCCCCTTTGAGGAACACCAATGTGTTAGCCAACTGTTAAATGTGATCAATGTGTTGGTATACTGTGACATCATACTTGGTGAGTGTAAGATGCTAGACAAGGTCAGGGTAATACTCGGCCGGGCTACATGATCACAGAGTTCCTCTATATTTCATGTCATGTGGTCCAGGGAGGAACGTCTGAGGTTGTACGCACCAGCTTGGACAATAATGGAGCCAGTCTTGGACTTGCTTTGGAGTGACCTGAGTGCATGTGTTATGTGGCGGATCCTGGCACCTGAGAGACAGCTCAAAATGACAATTCCCTTGTTTGGTCTGGTGACTGGGACGACAGTGTGATTGACATTAAGTGTCACCTATAACAAGAGTATCAGGTGTGTTGTTTAGCCCAAAGGGCAGTGACTGTGTGGCACACTGACATTGTGAACTGTGTGACATGTGGGCATTGTAGTGGGGTAGCAGTTGCATGTATGTCTGCTGTGGAGGTCTCTGCTGCTTAGGCAGAGTGTATGTAGAGCCTCCGAATGTGTGTATGTGTGATAATGTGGTTTGTGTGCTGTCACTATCGGTGTATGTGAGACTGATATGTGGTGTGTCTGGTCACCCTCACCACCTGATAAACTATGCCAGTCATGGGTCGAGAGAGCTCAGCGTCCTGTATGTCAATATTGTTACATCTCCCACATTTATGTGAGTGTGATGTGAGGAGGAGATGGTCGTCTGTGTACATGAGGCAGATGTGACATTGTGTCATAACCACAATATTCACTAGCTGGACTGGAGAGTACACATTAAACCGACCCCTGGATATGCCAGTGTATTATGATTACATACTCTGTAGCCTGAGCACAAAGGATCAGTAGGGTGTTAAGTGTGTAAAAGAGTATAACCAGAATTAGTGCTCAGGTTTGTCTGTGTTTTGTAAAGAGTAGCTGAGAAGGAGTCCAGACTGATAATCATGACATGTCCTTCAGCTATGTAATAAATAGTAATGTACACGCATATATGTGCTGAGTCAGGGACAACTGTTCCTTACTGACATTGACAACATCCTATCAGACAGGCCCATGTATACATACCCACCTCCCACAGACGATAGTCCCTGACATCATACCAGGAGATATCACGTGTTGAATGGCTGAACAGCTCCCCCCAAAGCCAAAAGCATGGCAGCAATTGGATTACATTGTTTCCCAATATGTGTCATGCATGCACTACAGAACAAACAGACCCTGCACCTGAACAGTCTGTTGAGCCTCACCCACTCCACATGACCTGGAACTGTTGAATGTGTTACAGCAACATAAGGCACTCCCCACATGTGTGGGTGCACAACACACCATGGGAAGTATAGTCCAGTAAGCCTATAACGTCTGATCTGCAAGGCCATAGAGTGCATCATGGCAGACATGATAAACAGAGCTATTGGAAACTGACAAACACACAACCCTACCAACTGTGGTATGTTCATGTGCAGATCATGGTTTCCAAGCATGCTACACCATCTGCAAGGCAGCCACCCAGGACATACGTCATGGAACAGAGCTACACATGCCCCACATAGACTTTGAACAGCTCTTCATCAACATCACAGACACATGTCGTATCCACAAAATCAACAATCTGTGCATAGATATGTGTTGACATATGGAGGGATGTCAATGTGTCCACAGATAGATCACACAAGGTGAGACTCAGGGTCCTGTACAAGCGGTTGATACCTGCCAACCTACATGGATCATTCCTGGGATTGCAAAACAATGTGTACACACATTACCATGTCCAGTCTGATGATGTCATCATCCTACAAATATAACAGGACAACAGAAATCACCCAGTAAAGCATATAGCACGCCGTGTTAATGCGTATCTCTCTAGTATCATAACATAGTTAGGTAGGGGTTTGAGTCCTGCAAATGCCAAGTGTGTGTGTGTGTGGTTTCCTTTGATAGGAGTAGACTTCTTGGAGACTGGGAAAACACATTAAAAGAGGTACATCCCTCTTTGGAAAGTCTGATGATGTCAGCATCCTACAAATATTCAAGGAGAACATAAACCACCCAGTAATGCATATAGCGTGCCATGTTAATGCGTATCATAACATAGTTAAATAGGGGTTTGAGTCCTGCAAACGCCAAATGTGTGTGTGTGTGTGGGGGGGGTGTATGTGTGTGCTCTCCTTTGAGAGAAGTAGCCTTTTTGGAGACTGGGAAAACACATTAAAAGAGGTACATCCCTCTTTGGAAAGTCTGATGATGTCAGCATCCTACAAATATTCAAGGAGAACATAAAACACCCAGTAATGCATATAGTGCGCCGTGTTAATGCGTATCTCTCTAGTATCATAACATAGATAGGTAGCGGTTTGAGTCCTGCAAATGCCGTGTGTGTGTGTGTCTGTATACAGGTGGTCAATGCATTGTGGGTTTTGCTTTTACTACGGTATGACAAATGTTTATTTATTTATTTTATTTATTTATTTACATTTGTTGACCGGGCTAGTCTAGCTGGATACATATCCCTTTTCAGTAGAGGCCCGAGGAGAAAAGCTCCAACATAAGTAAATTAATACATTCAAAATATTATAAAAAAAAAAAAAAAAGTTTAGTTTTACATTACAAAATAAGACATGAAAAAAATAAATTGTGAATAATGTAAATGTTTCAAACAGTATGTGCATTGCACACATCGGGTATCTGCATGTCAAATAAATATATGTACATGGACCCCAATCAGTGCATAGGTGTGAAGCCTGCATATGACATGAATACATTTGTAACCTTTGACAGATCATGCCGCTGCTTCACAAATCATAGGTCACATATGTATGTCTGTGTCAAGCCCGGCCAATGTAGTGATCCGTGGCCAAGGACATCTCTGCCACACACACCCATGATAGGTACTATAGAGTACTGTGAGTGAGGGTAATTGCCGGAGTATATGTCAGACATGTCCATACACAACAATGACTGGCAATAATGGACAGTCATTATAGGTGTACAGCAGTCCTGTGGATATGCATGCAGGCCCCTTATGTGTTATGTGAAACACTGAGGGACCCCACAATACCTATGGATATGTGGATACCAAGGGACAGATGACATAACACGTGTCTGTCTGTACACATTGGTACCCAATATACATGTTGAGGGCTACCACCTATGTGGTACTGTCGGGATAGTATGTATAGTAAATGTGGATGAATATGCCATAGATGGCTTACTGCTATACAACATGAATTGGACAACAGGTATCTGTCTGTATGATACCCTTGTGTAGGATATGCGTCCCATCCAGGGAATGCAGTGTAGGCCAATGCATGCATTTCCAGATGTTGATGGACATATCCCTAATGTATTTGCATGTATCTAAGAGGGCTGTATGCCACACAAGTGTGGTCCCAGGAATGTGTGGTGGTCAATACCACTGGTTACTGTTATTGTATAGTACTGGGAGGATCCAACTGTCACTGAGTTCCCTATAACTGTGAGTCATTTGTCAGGACATCATCTAATGATTGGTTATAGTCATGCTGTTGAGATGGTGTATACTACCAGACTGCAGATCATTGACAGATATCAACAGTATCACCCACAGCATAGTGCCAACCCATGTCATACACACATGTGTACCCATGTTAGTACATATCTGTAGTAGAATGCATACTGGCCATCGAAAGATACCATGGTATGTTAACAATGTGTAGAACAGGGTAAGTCGCACATCCCATGTGTCCACTATGCACGTATATGCAGACAGTGTGCACACACCATGTTCACAGATGTACACCTGCTAATTTGTAATGCACACATCACACACGTACTGTCCACTCACTAACACATGCTGGCAACACTGTACACTTCAGCCAAGTGGCACATGGGTGGACATTACATACTCAGGACTAACACTGGTGTAAACAATGTTACAATGACTATCACAGCTGTGATGCATAATGCCTGCTCAGGTATACCTACAAGGATATCATTACACTTTCCTGTTGTCAACTTGCTTCTATTGCTACACTGCTATAATGTCACCCTGTGCATCAGAACCATGTTAGCCTGTTCCTGCATCAATGTTACAGATGACAGGAGGTGGCACAGGTGTCATCATATGCACAGGGTGTGTTGTAGGTTTGCCAGAGCCCGACATTGACCCATCCAATCAGCATGTCTGTGTGTGTGTGTGTGTGTGTGTGTGTGTGTGTGTGTGTGTGTGTGTGTGTGTGTGTGTGTGTGTGTGAGGGACAACAGTACTGCATGGGCCAATGTTGATGTAATGTGTGTGTGTGTGTATGTGTGAGCCTGAGTTGTATTGTAAATGTGTGTGTGTGTCTGCATGCACACAACTCCACCATGTGGCTGCCATATACAGGCGGTTGTGGGACAGCCACAGACTGTACCTGCTAGGCCATACAGATCACTGTCTCCAGCCACGGACACAGTACCTGTGCCTAGCAGGGGTGCTATGGGCAGTATCGGGTACCAACCCTGACTGGGTGCTGTCATCAGAGGCAGAAGTATGATGACTGGACCCATGTCCCTGCTGGGGCTGGCCAGTGCCATGTGCACGTGGTCTAGTAGGATGGTCAATGGACAGGCCATCCCCAGCATTGCTAGGGCTGGTACTGCCACTACCAGATCGGCTGTGATCCGTGGTCCGTCCGTGATGACTGCCAGCTGATGCTGTTGCTTGCATGCGTCCACGTCAGTTTCTCATCCATCCCGGATGGATGGCTCATGGCTAACAGATCGTGGAGGACATCTAATGTCTCCCTCCAACGGCTATCCATGACCTCGGTGTAATTCCGGATGGCACCGGCAAGGTCACGGATGCTGTCATTGATAGCAGTGTAATAGGCCCTCTGCGCCCTTTGTCCCTGTCAGGTGTACCGTTCCATATCTGCCTGTGCCTGCATTACAGCCCGGAACATACTGGAGGTTTTAATACCTCTGGCGTCACGTCTGCCAGGGGCAATACGACCAGTGGTGCTCCCCCGGGAACCCCTGGACATCTGCCTATGTGGTACCGTTCCAGTAATCCAGCTATGGCTGCTGTGAGGGGATGCACGTGCCATAGATATCACACTCTCCTGGTCAATGCCAACTGTATGCTGTCCCTCAGCTAAGGCCATTGATGACGAGGGATGTATTGGCAGTATGAGTGTGCGCATAGATGGGGTTGACCGCTGTTTAGTGTTGATTGGTGGACCGACAGACCCTGTCAGACCTTCCTGTGCCACAATACATGTCTCATCATCTCCACTATCAGTGGCGGTGACATCAGGTTCCCTGCTGCATTCAGCCACCCTTAACTCAGCACCTGTGGAAGGAAGACAGGAAACACACTTTACAATCTGTACATGATGTTAGCACACATGCACATAAATACACTGCTCACCACAGCACATGCACACACACACACACACACACACACACCAGCAATCCAACACATGCACAGTAGTGGGTGATGGTGGGTGACAGTATCACAAGGCAAACAGTCACCACACATGTGTCAGCATGCAGAATATGTGTTGCTCAAGACCATGCAGTGCAAGTGTAGAAAGCCCTATCTAATGACATTATACATGGCTTTGATGCATGTGTGTACTTGTTCAGTGATTGGGTACACCCTGGAACAGAGTGTGTACATGGACACAACATTGCTGTGCAAATATTATCTGTTCTGCATGTCATGTGCACCATCACTCAACGGTATACATACCATGGCTGCATGTGTTATCTGTGTGACACATAGATTGCCATGTCTGATGACAGTGTCTGTGTCCATAGCACATAATAGTGGGCACAGGTGTAGCGAATGCATGCAATGTACAGACATGGGATGAGTGGTGCATGTAGATGTGAAGGAATCCCAATGCTTGACATGGACATTGTACAGTGGTTATGGTGAGTGTGGCACATATTGCAGATATGTCAGTGCCAGCCACAACATGGCATGCTACACGACTGCAGTATTAAACACCACACATACCCAATGTGTGTCATGTGACCTATACACCCAATAGCATTCCAGGACATATATGTGACTCTTTGTACAGATGGCGACTGATGTGCAGAATGTGTATACTAGCATATGTTAGCACACACACATCATGCTATGCATGGTGTGTATAGGTGCATATGTTTGCACACACAGAACAATGAGGTGCACAGCAAAGACTGCTATGTGTAGTACTGTGGTCACTGTAACCAGATGGGGTGTAGTACCATGTTCCAACATCATCATCATGCATCTTGTGGTCACTCACGGCTACTACTGTGTGACAGACCACTGCCTAGCATGCTGTGCCTGAAATGCAGTGCCGTGGATACGTTCACTATTACACAGCCACTTTGTGCATGGGTGTATGAGGTGCCCAGTAGGGAGCATTGCCTCACATGACTGTGTTATGTGTTGAAGACTGTTGTAGCACCCCATGATAGGCCTCTACCCTCGAGGTACGTCATGTGTGTATGGATGACATGTGGGATACTGACATGTGACCTTACAGCGGATGTGTGGTTATGCCATATGTAGCATGACTTTGTGTACTGCATGTGATCAATGTGTTATGTTGTGTACAGGTGTTGCAACTATGCCTATCCAATGTGCAGTACGGGGTTGCCACAACTGTGTGTCATGCTCTGTGTATTGCATGTCATTGAGGCAGCTACTGACATTACTGAGCTGTGCAACATCTCACAGCAAACATGCACGGCATGCATTATACATAGGTGTGTTACGTGTACATGGCCTACACCTCACCTATGACATGCATATTTCATTACCAACATTGCAGGTATAACACACTCACCAGCATGGATCGGCTGCCCTGCCATCACACCAGAGGGACCTACGAGAATATGAGAGGGTTCGTCAGAGGCCACAACTATGACATTGCTACAGTGGGTATGCTAAACTGCAGTACAACAACAGTCAACAGTCACAGGTGTAGGTGTAGGGATATTATTCAAACTATCCGTATTGCACAACACTAGGCAGCTGAACTGCTAAACACACAGTACACATCTCACGTACACATAATCTAACAATACAGTTAACTGTAGTCTACAGATTGGGCATGTTACCTGCTTGCTCCAGGTGGATGTGCTGGGTGGCTCTGGCCTCCATTACAACACATGTCAGTGGTTGTTGTAGCTGTTGTCCAGGAGCCACCACGCTAAGAGCAGCTCCTTCGCTCTGGTGAGGGGGGGATGAATGGCCACCCCTCCACCTGTGGCAAGCTGCTGTCTTTGGATATCAGACACACGCCGCTGGACTTGTCTAATTAAATCACTGCAGTGATGGCGTACCTGCTCATATGTCCGGTTATGCATGCCTATGTCATTTACCCAACTAACAAGTTCCTGCCACAGTGCAGTCCACTCCTGCTGGTGCTGGCCGCTTCTGGAGAAGAGCATTGTGTACTGCTGCAAAAGGCTGTTGCGTATCACCTCTTCCTCCTCCTCTGTATAGGCTGTGTTGTGGTGGTGGGCCATCTGGATGAAAAATATATGAACAATATGTGTGAGAGTTTCCTGTATTCCACTTTACACCTTTACCCACAGATATCACTTTACTGCCATATATACCATCCTATTGGCTGTCAGAGGTTGCACACATTCAATACCACTTATTGCTTCTCAGGCCACAACTAACTAACACTGCCTGGCAGACTATATATATCACACCACTATACAACAGTACCCAACACACTGTTTGTGACACATTGCACAACCTCAAGACATGGGTGTATATCACACCGATGCACGAACAGAGATGTCATCCATTGCAATGGATGTATAGTACAGGTACAGTAGTACCAGTCAACCACCCTAGTCATTGATGCCATAGACCTGCCTAACAGATGTGTCCAGTTGTTACTATAGGTGGCATACTGCTGTAACAGACTATATATGTTGCTGGATACACTCATTAACCCTGTAACACACATATGATTGCAGCCATTGTACAGGCATAATCACACACACATCAGGCGAACATACAACACACCACTGTATGCCAGCACAGATGAGAATTACCTGTGTACCATACGGTACTGTGTGCCACTACTTACACACCCTTATGTCTGCATTCTGTCCTCTGTGGAGACTACAGGAAACACACATGACAGTGCTTCCAAGCAATGTGAACACACACAATACTGTGCTGTTTAGACCTACAGCTTCAGGTAGTAGCAGAACTCCCAACCATTCCAAATTACTCGGTTTTTACAGAGTTTTCGGGTCCAAATGAAGGGGTGCCAAGATTCATGAGTGGCACCCCTTCATTTCTGATTTTTCTTTGCTTTTTTTAAAATGTTCGCGCTGTCGGAGCTGACGTCATCACGTGCGCAATGACGTCAGCTCCGTCAGGCTACCAGCCAGTCGGAATTGAGCTCAAGGAGCTCACATCATCATTTCCGGCTGGCTGAATTAAGTTGTGAAATGGCAGGAATGGAAGCTGATACAGCAGTTCACCGAGCCGGGATTAATGGCAGCAACAGTTCGCCAAGCCAGGACGGGATTAATGGCAGCAACAACATGGGGAACAGAAGAGCTTGTGCAGGAAGCTGAAACGAAGCGCACGGCAGGAATGGAAGCTGATACAGCACAATTCGCTGAGCTGGGGTTAATGACAGCAACATGGGGAACAGAAGAGCTTGTGCAGGAAGCAGAAACAGCAGGTCACAGGGATTGATGGCAGCAACAACAGAACTACTCAGGGTAAGGAACCAGAGTGTGTGTGTGTGTGTGTGTGTGTGTGTGTGTGTGTGTGTGTGTGTGTGTGTGTGTGTGCGTGTGTGTAACTTTCCATTAATTTAGTTTCTGTAGATGCTTATGCCATTCAGTGGAATGGGTGTGCAATTTGAATTCTGTCTGGTCTTTATGTGAAGTCCACTGCTTAGATTTATTGTATGTTAATGAAGTCCTCTGCTGATTTATTGTATGTGAAGTCCACTGCTGATTTAATTTATGTGAAGTCTGGTTATGTGAAGTCCGCTGCAGATTTATTTTGTTATGTGAAGTCCGCTGCTGATTTATTTTGTTCTGTGAAGTCCGCTGCCCTGAACTACACTGAGACGAAAAGCTTGCCCTGAACTTGAGCTACACATTCTGGTCTTCCAGGTAAAGAAGACAGAACTGCTGCTACTACATTTAATTTCTGTAATGGAACTTTCCATTAATTTATTTTCTGTAGATGCTTATGCCATTCAGTGGAATGGGCGCACAATTTGAATTGCGTCAAGTTTTTATGTGAAGTCCGTCGCTGCTGCTGAGTTAATTTGTGAAGTCAATTGCTGTTGCAATTTGTGAAGTCCACTGCTGATTTAATGTGTGTGTGTGTGTGTGTGTGTGTGTGTGTGTGTGGAACAGGCACACAGTTTGAATTGCAACCATTTTTATGTGAAGTCTGTTGCTGCTGCTGAGTTAATTTATGAAGTCCATTGCTGCTGCAATTTGTGAAGTCCACTGCTAATTTAATGCGTGTGTGTGTGTGTGTGTGTGTGGTAAAATGCCCCAGAAAGATATGCCTGGTGGTTAGGGTTACTCAGGCTCAAACCCTGTACCTTAGGTACAAGGAGCAATAGCCTGAGTTCCATACCCATACCACTACTTCTGACTGAAGGAGTTATAGCTCTCAACTGTACAGTGTTTTATCTGGAATCTGTCTTGCTCCTTTTGGTTTGTTCCTCTTACAGTTTGAATGGTGCAGTGGTATTGCTGTTCCCTCACAGGAAGATGTTCTCAGGTTTGATTCTTGGCTGAAGTACCTTCTGTGTGGAGGAGTTATAGCTCTCAACTGTACAAATTTTCACATAATGTCTGGAATGTGTTTGGCTCATATGTTTGGTCTGTTCTTACAATTTGGATGGTGCAGTGGTAGTGTTGTTGCCTCACAGCAACAGGTACTCTGGTTTGATTCTTGGTCGAGGTGCGTTCTGTGTGGAGTCAGCATGTCCTCCCTGTCTTTGTGTGGGTTTCCTCTGGATGCTCTGGTTTCCTCCAACAATAGAAATATTTGGGGCTATAGCATTTCTCCCCTGGCCTCTGATGAAAATTAACTTCTCCCAAGTCAGTCTTTCCCAGTAAACAAATGTTAAAACCATAAACTTTATTTTCTGGCAAATCAGTGAGAACTGAATTCACTAAATAATGATAGCCATTTAAGTTTGTCTTCCTATCTTTTAGGAAATGCATGGCAACAAATTTTATTCTAGCAACTTTCTAAGATTATACAAATAATGTTTAAAATGTGTCCCCAGTTTTGGGCCTTTGTCCCTTCCAATAAACTTTGGCTTTTTCCTAATTTCTTGTTTTGCACAGTTCTTCAGGGAAAGAGAAGTTTAGTGCTGCTTATGTCAACTCTACTCATATTGTTAGCACAACAGGTAGTATACTTGCTTTTGCTGCAGAAGGCTGTGGGTTCTACTCCCACAGTCTATTGATGGATTGCTGATATGTACTGTGTCATACTTTTAAATAGGGTGGACGCTGCAGTCCTGAGAATGTCCTCCTTTGGCAGAGATACCTATTAACTATGAACCTGTTATCAGTTTGCCATCCATTCCCTATTGAAATATTACTAGCTTATCATTTTTTTAATGTAACATAGGCAATTTATCCTTCAAGGGCAACAGGCACTTTACTTGTAGACGAAACAATGAAATATAAAGTTGTTTGCTAGAAGCAACCTAATTACAGATCTCTTTAACATGGTATTTAGATGACTTTTAATTCTGCAGAGATTGTGCATATTTACTGATATTGGTGGATTGTTGAAGTTTGAGTACACTTTCTATGATGGATGTGTTCTGAATTGGGCAGTTTTGTCATTATTGGTTCATGCATTTTGCTTCATTGCTTACTGGAATATGAAGTGTGCTGTATTATACAAGGAATATAATTTCATAAAGTCAGGAAGGTGTATCAAAGAACACGTTTGTTTTGTGTGGAACAAGGGACCTATGATTTGAAAACAGCCCAAAGGTCATCTTTATCCACCACTGGCCAGAATCAGATGCATTTTCTTTGGATGTAGGTTTCAATGCTGTTGAAATTAATGTGAGTGTCAAGGCCAGAGAAGTTTTAATGCTGTCTATTTTAATTGTGAGACTGCATTGCTTTATTTAGCAGATGTCTGTTAGTGTATGTGGTATATGTAAAATAAAATCCAAATAATCATTGTAGAAGTAAAGCAGTATGCACATTAGTGGTTATGGTAAATGGGGCAAAATTGTCAGGTAATGGGACATTAAAATGGCTTCAGGGGGACTCTGTGGCCGTAATTTGGTTGTCTGTTCTTCAGTTTGTATTTAAATCCGGTATCCCACAATTCTATTGGAGTGGGTGAGGTTACATAATTATGTATTCAAATTTTATGTTAATCAGTGTACAGATTTGTACCTATTTTTCATGGCCTTTGTCCAGATTTTTGATGTTTCCAGGTTGAGAGGTATGGGTAGTACTACAGTTCATACTGGTGATGGATTCACCAGCAGTACCACTCACTAAGAATACATGTATTGCTTTAGCCAACAATGAGACACCACATTTGTCAATGGAGAACTACGTCACATCATCTGCCGTACTACTATGTCTGCCTAACAGTACATTACACATCAGTTGCTGTCCTCACAGCTAGGATAGGCACTACCATGTCAGATACAACATCACACTAAGCTATCACACCTTTACAGACCTTGCACACATTTAGCGTTACACTTATGCTACCTCACATAGCAGCTATTGCATTAAGTACATGTGTGAGTACATAGTGTCATAGGTAGGTAATATGCTATTGGCCCTAGGGCCTATGACAGCCTAGCCATATGCTACCCTGGCATTTGACACACATGTACTTTGATTTCACTTGCCCCTGCCAACCTGCACCACAGAGGTGTTTCCTGGGGTGTATTACCAATCTCCCACACAATCATCAGGGGTATTTATAACAACTGCTAAGGAGGAGCCTTGTTTGCTATTGCTATGTGGTCTATTCCGGTGTATGGCATATCTCTGAGATGGGAACCTATCCCCCCAGCATGTGCCGTTTAGTGAGCTGACAAGGTTTAGGGCCCTAGAGCATTTATCCCAGAGGGATTGTGATATGTTGCCATGGTGGTTATTACCCAGCTATGGGTGTGATATACCTCTGTATGTCCGGCAGAGGTCACCTCTGTGTGGCCAGTATGCAATATAGTGTACTTGTGGTTTTGTGAGTCAGTCTGCATAGGGCATCTGTTTGCAGCCAGTATTACCCTCTGGGGGGTCTGTCTGTGGCCTGTTCACCTGGTGTAGTTGTCATGTGAAGTACATACAACACAGGGCATTGTGATGAGTACAGGGGAACTCTACCCTATACATCCATAGCTGACACACCTGTTGTCATGACACATACCACACAAACAGATTACAGGTGTAGTGTGGCACTGTCTTCATCAAAGCAGAGGCTACTGTCCACCTGTGTCCCATGTTCCCTTATCACACCCTCACTGTTAGGTACATCTCTACCTATGTGGTAGTTAATGGGTACACTGTTTTGGGAAGGTGGAATGGCACTGCAGTATCAACACTTGTCTACAGTCCATGCCTTGGTCACCACACACCTGTTGCGGTACATATGAACCAGTGTCTCTCTGTCTCTCTCTCTCACTCTATATGTATATATATATATATATATATATGTAGATATATATATATATATATATATATATATATATATATATATATATATATATATATATATATATATTATATACATGCATATCTATACACATACATGTACACATCCATTGCTGTACACATGGATGTACATATAGGCACATGTACAGTCCACCTTTCATGGTGGGGATATCACTTATGCGACAGTTGTGGGATGTACAGGTATGTGATTAAATTGCACAGTGTTGTGCAGAATGCATGTGGGTGTCCTCAGCCCTTGTTGCATTAGCAGGCCTCACTGGCTGTAACACAGCAGATCTGACACATCTGTCCCACAGCATTTAACCACCACATGACATATATCAACACTACCATAGCCGGCCTTAGGCATAGGCCAACTGGGCGGCTGCCTAGGGCACCGCTCTAGCAGGGGTGCTTTTCCACTATTTATGTGGTGTAGTAAGACAAGGATGGGGGCACCAGAAAGTGTGGTAGGGGGTGCCATGGACCCCTTTTCCTTAGGGCACCAGTTGACGTACGGCCGCTCCTGCGCACTGCATGCTGTTTTCTAAGTCACACACTACGACCTACATGGATATATGCACATATCAACCTTCAATGACAGATATCTGTCCACCCTTCACTAACAGTTGCAGTATGTCCCTTGCCATATGCACATGTGTAGATACAGATAGGTACATGCTGCTGCCACACATGGATGATTTGCAGTGTGTAGAGTACTCTTCAGGAACATCTACAACATGCCAACACATACATGTGAGTTACATACCTTACCTAAGTATTTCCCTGCTCCGTGTGTTATGGTTTTGTAGTTTTTTTTTTTTTATTGGTGTTTTTTTTTTTGGTTATCACCCTCTATTCAACGTTCTGTCTCTGTTTCTCACTCTGTTCTGTTCTGTATCTGTCTCTATCTCAGTTGTGTCTGTGTCTGTGTCCATGTATCTCTCTCTCTCTCTCACTCTCTATCTCACAGCACCTGCAATGATATAATTGCATGTGTGGACTGCAGGTACAGCCTGCTTTTCTAGGTATCTGCACTTGTGCATTTGACAGCCTCTGCACCAATTGCTGCCCACCATTCAGTAATTGCATGCAGCCTGCTGTTTGGTGATTGCATTACTCACTTTGATTGCAGCCCACTGCTATAAAATGCTAGTTTAGGTAGGCGTAGCAGTTGAACAGAAGCCAAAAATGCAGTTCGTAGTTTTCAATCCTTTAATTCACGAAGTAGTGTAAGAAACCACAATCAAAACACAGTTACACAAGCGCTTTCGCTCGGATGTTCCGAGCTTTATCAAGTTACAAAATTACCTTTTAAATACTATCATAATTATTTGGTGCATTAATTAGCCAATTTAGACTTAAAGCAACTTGTCATATAAAACCAAAAAGATTTTTTAAAATCAAGTTAATCATTTATCACCATAATAAAAATAGTAAGTGCAAAAAATAATGTACAATATTATCATAAAAATAAAATTCTACCTTTGTGTCCATTATGTAAATAATTTTGCCAAATTAGTTAAAAACATCCCTGTAAGCTACTGCAGACTAATGGGTTCATGGGCATGACTCTCAGTCCGTAAAAATTGTAAAATGAGTATTAAAATCCATGATTTGGAGCTTTTTATAATGTTAACAATCCACTGTGTTAAAATAAAAAATAATGAATAAAGATAAAACAGAATATGCATAATAAAAAAGGAATATACGTATTGAAAAGTCATAGCCTCGCCCTTCTAAGTTTTAAAACAGGTTTGATGCTAATAGTGTCATTTAACCCAGGGGTTTTTCCTGCATCAAGCCTTAACTGCCACACTAATTCCCTATATTCTAGCGTGGATTCCCAATCCCCACCCCTTCCATTGGGAATGACTTGCTCAAGGATGATAAATTTAAACTTCCAATTGGGACAGTTAAGAGAGTGTTTGAGTCTTTCTTTTTGGATATTTCATAAAAATGCTCATAAAGCCTTTTCCTTATCTCCCTTTCAGTTTTCCCTACGTTAAAACTTGCACAAGAGGTGCAAAAAGCTAGGTAAACCACCCCTTTTGAACTACAAGAATAGTGTCCTTGTGATTTCAATTTCAATTTTCTGGATGGAATGTATAAATGAGAGTCCTCTAAAATGGCATGGCACTGATTGCAGGCCCCACATTTAAAGGTGCCCACCTTTTTACCATGTCTATCTGTGATGTCCTTGGTCTTCCTTTCAAAAATCTCTTTGAAATTCATGCCCCTTTTTCTAACAAATTTAGGCTTGGCTGGAAGATATTCCTTAAAGTCCTCATGTGAAGTGAGAATTGGCCAGTATTTAGCAATGGCCCTTTCAATTTGAACAGCATTGTTACAGTATGTGTAAGTGAAATTATAGCCAAACCTCTCCGTGTCTGTAAGTGGTGTTGCATTATCATTTAAATGATGCATCCCAAGAAGGGGATGGTAAACTGTCTCCCTTTGTCCCTGTACTTCCTTCACCAGTGCATTGAATAAGTCAAGGGGGTATCCACGTTCCAAAAACATTCATTGCAGGGTTTCAACTTCACACAGAAAATCAAAATTAGTACTACACATTCTAGATGCCCTAATTAACTGGCCCTTTACTATTCCTTTTTTCTGATAGAAAGGCTGCGCACTCGTGAAGTGCAAAAAGGAGTTGGAAAAGGTGGGCTTTCTGTAAATTTTGGATTGAAAGTTGTTATTTTGGTCATCCTTATACAGAGTGACATCAAGATAGTGTAGTTCATGTGTGTCTATTGTGTGCATGAATCTGAGAAAGTAGTGCTATTGATGTAAGCCAAAAAATCCAGAAGCTGCCCTTCTGTTCCCTTGCACAGTATGCATATGTCATCCAAATATCTGCAGTAAAAAAGCAGATGTTCTTCCCAGGGTGGTTGAAACACAAACATGTGTTCCCATCTATGAAGCACTACGTTGGCATAAAGTGTTGCACATGGGGCTCCCATAGCAATGCCCCTGCGTTGTTTGAAGAGTTCCCCATTGAAGAAGACAAAGTTATTATCCAACACTATACTCATCAATTCAATTATTAGGTTTGATATGTTTCCACCAAGGTTTGTTTCTGTGTTGAAGAAATCACCTAGCCATTCTAAACCTATGTCATGTGGAATGCTGGGAAAAAAATCTTTGATGTCAATTGTGACCATAAAAAGGTTCGGGGAAAAGTTAAAGGAATACTTTTCAGAAAGTCCCAAGAGTCCTTGCAAACATATTTTAATAAATGGGCAAATCTTTTTGTTAAGTGGTCCACAAATTTTGCAAGGGGCTCTGTAACACTTCCCGCACCTACCACTATAGGTCTAAATGTTAAGGGGTCCACACCTTTGTGTGTTTTAGGTATTCCAAACAAAACTGGTAACCTAGGTTTGGGGACATGCAAATAGTTAAAAGACTTTTCATTGATTGCTCCTTGTAGCAGAAAATCAGTGAGAGAATATTTAATTTTTGAGAAAGCAATGTTCACCTCATTGCGAGAAACCATCATGTATTGTTCCTCATCCTGAAGCATGCGATGAATGTAAGCTTCATAATTGTCACCATACATTAGAACAATCCCCCCAACCTTGTCCGGTTTCATTATTCTGATGTTTTCTTTTTTTATCATGTTAATAAACTTAGTTTCAATGGGTTTTAAGTTAGCAAACCCTTGAGATGATTCATTGAATGAGATGCTTCTAAGTTCATTTTCCACTAAATCTTCAAAGAGTTTGATTAACATATGCATGGGGGGATTGAAAGTGCTTTTTCGATTCAAACTTGAGTTAATTTGAGGTTGTTGTTTGAAAACATGTTTTAAATTCAAACTTCTGGTGAAAAGTTTTAAATCAATCAAAGTAGATGGTAAGTCACAAGTTTTGCTTCCAACCACAACAGATGAGCGCTTTCGTCTAATAGAAAGACTTCATCAGATGAAAGCACTGATATCATGATACACTTATATATAAAATCACAAACAATTAAGAATCCATTAATTATTATTTAAAGACATACAGGTTCAAAAACCAAAAATTCAAGACTTTAATAAACACATATATATTCTATATACAAACTTTAGTAATATAATTATTCAACTGATAAAATACAAGTAATAAAAATGTGCAACAATTTTAAAAAAATATGTAAAAATTTATAATCTTTTGGTTTATTATATACTTTCAGCTTTTTTATGTAGCACAGATTTTATACTGATATAGTCATTTAAACCTGGTGGTGAGTTTGAATTCAGCCTGAGCTGCCATATCAGCTCTTTGTATAGTAAATGGTTCTTGAGGCCCCCCCTCCCTTGTGCAAACTATACCTAACTGTATCAATAATACCAAACTTGAAACTGGATACACCTGAACATGCAGTGCTGTGTTTATATAGAGCATTGGTCTCCCTATGAGTTCTAATTTCATATAGGTGTTCATAAATTCTGTCCTTGAAGGGTCTCTCGGTTTTACCAATATAATATGCCATACATGTAGTACAGATAGCAATATATACTAACATGCTGGATCTACAATTCCCCTTGACAAGCTTCACCACACTTTTGAGACTATTGTTAAGTCTAATGGTATCCTGGGTCCATGTAAAAGAACACACACTACATGCCCCGCAAGGTGCAGTTTTTTTATATGGTAATTTCCCTCTTTCTCCTTGTTCCAAGAGTTTCTTAAAGTTGTTTCCTACCCTATATGTAAAAATGGGTTCTTTGCCTACCCTCATGTAAACATCCTTGTTAGTTTTCATAAGGTTCCAGTTGTTTCTAACTATGTGTGTAAAAGTGTCTGAAAAAGTACTATATTCAACAATACAGGCTGTGTTATATTTAGTTTTGCTGTCCTGTGTATTATAATCCTTAGTACGTGAGTGACCTAAAAGTGCTTTATACTTCTTACCCCATTCATTCTTCACTTCTTCCAAAATCCCAGAAACTAATTCCATGGGGTATTCCCTTTCTACAAAGCATTTACTAAGAAATGTAAATTCTTTTTCTAAATCCTGAGGATCTGATGGCATTCAGGCTATTCTTGCAGCCTGTCCCTTGATCAGACTTTTCTTCTGCGTAAAAGGATGGTGACTACTAAAATGCAAATAACTGTTGCACCATGTAGATTTCCTAAAAATATTAGACTTGAAACCTTCCTTTGTTTTAGAAATAGTCACATCCAAATAATCAATACTTTTATCATTCATAGTATAAGTGAATTTCAGAAAGCTAATGCTGGATTCCAAATAACCCATAAAATGATATAGTTCATCCTTAGTACCATCCCACAACACAAAAATATCATCCAAAAATCTTAGATAAAGTCTAATGTTGTGGTAAAATGGTGAAGGGAAAATAGTCCTGTTCTCCCATTCCAGCAATACGAGATTGGCATAGGTGGGGGGCGCAAGCTGCCCCCATTGCAACCCCACTAATCTGCTACTACTTGAGAGAATGCTCTAATGTTAAGCGCATTCCCAAAGGGCTACGTTTTTCAAAATTTCCGAATAATGTCCAGCCTGGTACATCTTACTAGCAAAACCTTTGTGACATTTTTGATAGGGCAGGACTGGAAATGTTGGCAGTCATGATTGATGAATATGAGCAAAAGGCTAATATTTTAATGGATGAGTTGAATGTATTAAACAACTGTATTATTGCTGACACTAATTTCTCATCAGTCAAATTAGACTATGAGAAAGCATTTGATGAGGCGGATCACTTTTGTAATAAGGTCATTAACAGAAAAATGAGAAAACTGGAGAGAGATTTACTTGAGTATAGAGAGGGCTTTGCTTACCCCTTGACCAATTGGTCCAAGCGTGAGCAAGTTAAGGGACATATAAACCAAAGTGAAAGGAATGAAGTTTTCCCTAACCCAATAGAAGACGCCCCACGTAGAAGTGAGAGATTTGCCGAGAAAGGGAGAAAGGGGTCACAACAGGATTTTTACCAACACCCCGGGAGAACCGGGGTATGGAGACAGAAACCTCTTCCACGGTCCTGAATCAACAACCAAATCTAAAATCTCATACACCATTAGATCTAGATACATCTTTAGGTTTGAGCAATAACATCATACTTAACATGAACATTGAAAATGATTTTGAACAACTCACAAAGAGTATTTGCACTTTATATACAAAACATAATTTTACTATTTACAATTATACTGAACTTGTTCTTGATAATACCGCTTTTGAGGTGTTTACTCATGGTTTGCATTTTGTTCCAGCTAAAACTTGTGACTTACCATCTACTTTGATTGATTTAAAACTTTTCACCAGAAGTTTGAATTTAAAACATGTTTTCAAACATCAACCTCAAATTAACTCAAGTTTGAATCGAAAAAGCACTTTCAATCCCCCCATGCATATGTTAATCAAACTCTTTGAAGATTTAGTGGAAAATGAACTTAGAAGCATCTCATTCAATGAATCATCTCAAGGGTTTGCTAACTTAAAACCCACTGAAACTAAGTTTATTAACATGATAAAAAAAGAAAACATCAGAATAATGAAACCGGACAAGGATGGGGGGATTGTTCTAATGTATGGTGACAATTATGAAGCTTACATTCATCGCATGCTTCAGGATGAGGAACAATACATGATGGTTTCTCACAATGCGGTGAACATTGCTTTCTCAAAAATTAAATATTCTCTCACTGATTTTCTGTACAAGGAGTAATCAATGAAAAGTCTTTTAACTATTTGCATGTCCCCAAACCTAGGTTACCAGTTTTGTTTGGAATACCTAAAACACACAAAGGTGTGGACCCCTTAACATTTAGACCTATAGTGGCAGGTGCGGGAAGTGTTACAGAGCCCCTTGCAAAATTTGTGGACCACTTAACAAAAAGATTTGCCCATTTATTAAAATATGTTTGCAAGGACTCTTGGGACTTTCTGAAAAGTATTCCTTTAACTAACTTTTCCCCGAACCTTTTTATGGTCACAATTGACACCAAAGATCTTTTTCCCAGCATTCCACATGACATAGGTTTAGAATGGCTAGGTGATTTCTTCAACACAGAAACAAACCTTGGTGGAAACATATCAAACCTAATAATTGAATTGATGAGTATAGTGTTGGATAATAACTTTGTCTTCTTCAATGGGGAACTCTTCAAACAACGCAGGGGCGTTGCTATGTGAGCCCCATGTGCAACACTTTATGCCAACGTAGTGCTTCATAGATGGGAACACATGTTTGTGTTTCAACCACCCTGAGAAGAACATCTGCTTTTTTACTGCAGATATTTGGATGACATATGCATACTGTGCAAGGGAACAGAAGGGCAGCTTCTGGATTTTTTGGCTTACATCAATAGCACTACTAACTTTCTCAGATTCACGCACACAATAGACACACATGAGCTATACTGTCTTGATGTCACTCTGTATAAGGATGACCAAAATAACACCTTTCAATCCAAAATTTACAGAAAGCCCACCTTTTCCAACTCCTTTTTGCACTTCACGAGTGCGCACCCTTTCTATCAGAAAAAAGGAATAGTAAAGAGCCAGTTAATTAGGGCATCTAGAATGTGTAGTACTAATTTTGATTTTCTGTGTGAAGTTGAAACCCTGCAACGAATGTTTTTGGAACGTGGTTACCCCCTTGACTTATTTAATGCACTGGTGAAGGAAGTACAGGGACAAAGGGAGACAGTTTACCATCCCCTTCTTGGGATGGATCATTTAAACGATAATGCAACACCACTTACAGACATGGAGAGGTTTGGCTATAATTTCACTTACACATACTGTAATAATGCTGTTCAAATTGAAAGGGCCATTGCTAAATACTGGCCAATTCTCACTTCACATGAGGACTTTAAGGAACATCTTCCAGCCAAGCCTAAATTTGTTAGAAAAAGGGGCATGAATTTCAAAGAGATTTTTGAAAGGAAGACCAAGGACATCACAGACAGACATGGTAAAAAGGCGGGCACCTTTAAATGTGGGGCCTGCAATCAGTGCCATGCCATTTTAGAGGACTCTCATTTATACATTCCATCCAGAAAATTGAAATTGAAATCACAAGGACACTATTCTTGTAGTTCAAAAGGGGTGGTTTACCTAGCTTTTTGTACCTCTTGTGCAAGTTTTTACATAGGGAAAACCAAAAGGGAGATAAGGAAAAGGCTTTATGAGCATTTTTATGAAATATCCAAAAAGAAAGACTCAAACGCCCTGTTCAAACACTCTCTTAACTGTCCCAATTGGAAGTTTAAATTTATCATCCTTGAGCAAGTCATTCCCGATGGAAGGGGTGGGGATTGGGAATCCACCCTAGAATATAGGGAATTATTGTGGCAGTTAAGGCTTGATGTGGGAAAACCCCCTGGGTTAAACGACACTATTAGCATCAAACCTGTTTTAAAACTTAGAAGGGCAAGTCTATGACTTTTCAATATGTATATTCCTTTTTTATTATGCATATTCTATTTTATCTTTATTCATTATTTTTTATTTTAACACAGTGGATTGTTAACATTATAAAAAGCTCCAAATCATGGATTTTAATACTCATTTTACAATTTTTACGGACTGAGAGTCATGCCCATGAACCCATTAGTCTGCAGTAGCTTACAGGGATGTTTTTAACTAATTTGGCAAAATTATTTACATAATGGACACAAAGGTAGAATTTTATTTTTATGATAATATTGTACATTATTTTTTGCACTTACTATTTTTATTATGGTGATAAATGATTAACTTGATTTAAAAAAAAATCTTTTTGGTTTTATATGACAAGTTGCTTTTAGTCTAAATTGGCTTATTAATGCACCAAATAATTATGATAGTATTTAAAAGGTAATTTTAAATGGTGATGTGTAACTTGATAAAGCTCGGAACATCCAAGCGAAAGCGCTTATGTAACTGTGTTTTGATTGTGGTTTCTTACACTACTTCGTGAATTAAAGGATTGAAAACTACGAACTGCATTTTTGGCTTCTGTTCAACTGCCTGGATTTTTCATTTATTGGTTTTGAACTTTTGTTTTTGGCTTTTTAGGTAGGCGTAGCCCTTTCAGATTTCCATGGTGGGGCTCTGGACACCGTTGTGTCAGTCTGAAGGTTGGTATATGTCTCTTATCTGATGCTAGGGTTGTAGCCAGTTATATGCATGTTGTACTCAAACCTGAATGTTGCTGCTTCCAGTACACACATCTCAGTGTAGACATGTACGCACCCCTCCAAATGCTAACACAGGGTACATGGGAGTATGTACTTTTTTCTCACTTACACAATTAACTGCCATACAAATGTGGTTATTGCACTGTATTCCTGTGGCCAGTATTAATCCTGGTCTGATACTTTGTGGTGTTTGTAAGATGCTACTGCAACATTATTCCCTGCTAGGATGGCTGGTTCTGCTTTCACAGTCATGTCATGCAATTCCACAACCACTGCTGGTAAAGACCCACAGAAAAGGATTAGTGTTATACCATTCCTAATTTTCATTTACATTCCCTCATTGTAATGCATGATATATTTATTTCAGAACCAAGTTATTTGTATATCTGCTGTGGCTTAGTGGTAATTCATGCAGTCTATTGTGTCAATGGTCTGGGGTTCGAGACTGGCAGAGGTATTTTCTTTTGCTGCTAAGCAGAACAAGGGCCCTGCCACAGAGTGACTAAGGCACTTTTAAACAGTTGTAAGTGGGTTTGCGCGGGTTTGCGCAATGCTTAGTGATGCTTAGCTAAGCGTGCACATGCACACACTTGCTTAAACCCGCTTACTACTGCTTAAAAGTGCTTACTCCAGCTAACCCCTGCACTAATTTCTTTTAAAGAAAAGAAAATGGGGAGATAGGAAAGTGGTGAAAAAGGGGGCACAAAGAGGGACACACAGTAGGTAAACAAGCTCGGGATGTGCAGGATGGGTGTAGGGAAGGTCCATAGCTGCCCATTTCTTTAACAGCAACAGCTGTGCATATACAATGAATTTGGAGTGAAATTTGAAACCTTCTACCCCTGGGAGAGGTGTGAGGACAACAAAGTATGTTGTACTGCCAATTCTAATTATCAGCGTACATGTTTGTCCGATGGACATGTGTGCGAAATGGGCAGCTATATATGGGGCATAATTTTTTTGTGGGTACAGATTGCCCTTTTTTCTTTTTCAGGTGAGAGTGGGAAGTGAGGTAGAGGAAGTAGATATGTCCGGGGAGGTAGGTTGGGAATGTAAACAGACAAGACAGACAAGATGCATTCAGGGGCGGTGTATGACACATGGGGTGGGTGAACACAATTGACGGGTTCGGATGTTTGGAAATCGCAAGCCCATGAGCCCACAGATGGTAACAGTGGAACTGAGATCCCCACCCATGGGCAGTCACCACTGAACCTTCACAGCCCCGAGGGTGGCTGCGCTGGGGGCTGCATAGGACAGGCAGGCTCACCCATGAGATGTGCCACTCTCACCTCAAGCTGGAGTAGGGGATCAGCGACTGAACGCTGGATCTCCCTACGCACCACAGCCCAGACCCTTTGAAGGGTGACAGGTGGCCCTTCTCCACCCACGCTTGCACGGGGGTGAAGAGCCCCATCCCCTGCAGTGCTTCCACCTGAAGGTGGTACAGGACCAATGGAGGAGGGGAGCCGAGGCTGGGCACTGGACCTGCTGGTGCCAGGTGCACTCGCCGGCTGAGGAGGGACAGGTGGGTCCGCTGGGACCGGCCTTGCCATACATTTTGTGATTAGGTGTGTTTAATTACAACATAAGCAAAACAGCATTCCAGATTAGTTGTAACAGCATGCAATAATATTCCCATTAACCCAACACACCAAGGCTGCAACAGTTGAACAGCAAGTATAACACATGCATATATTCAACCACAGTGGTTATTTCAAGAGCATGCAGGGATGTTTGGTAGCAACAGGCCACCATGATTGTGGTGTTTAAACAGGGCACATGCATCAACATGAATGCGAATATTTATAGAACAATAGGACATATGTCCCAACAAATATTTAAGATTACACATACCCATTGAGGTGTGGAATTGCATGGCTTATGCACATACAGTAGGGTGTATAAAAAAAACCTTGGTTAACATCTTATAATGACCTTTTAGTCTACACTACATTCCTAGTGACTGCAAGTGTATATCCCCTACATGTATTATTACACTTGCCACCATACATTAGGTTGTGTAATGGGTTTGGCTAGTTCAATATATGCCTGACCTATATCTGACATACTAACTGTCCAGGATGCAGATGTTACTGCTACATATTTCTTGATTGCATTTATATTTCTTTATCTACATATGTGGGATGTTTTCACATGACATTTTCACTTCGATTTGTAGAGAACCCTGCATTTCTTGACACGCACTCACATTTCTGGGGAAAAAATTACAGGCTACACGTGTGCCAGGTTTACTTATTCATGCCAGCCAGTAACTGCCTGTTGTGGACTGTATATATGTTTCACAGCTACTAGTACTTCCATCACTAACTTTATATGGGACAGCACAACTCTGGGTTGCCAGCACCTTTTCAAACAGTACTGTTTGTATACTGCAAGGGTACAACAACATTTCAGACTCTGTGACACAGACACGCTCTGGGTTTTAGACCTTTATTAATGACATTACACACTTTTCCACAGGCTCACTCCTTTATTTGATTTTAATGGTGTATATGGCAGACATGTTCAAGACATATTATACCTTTATTAATAGGTTAGAACAATCTTTTTTCAGCCTCACTCACTTATTTTATATGACAGTGCCCGCAGAGATATTATTCCAGACATATGTTACCTTTCTTAATGGGTTTCTACACTCTTTTTCTGCCTCTCTGACATTTTTTTCTGACAGTACATGCAGAGGACTTATTCAGGCAATTTTATGGCTGTATTATTGGACTACAGCACTTTCTTTCATGCTCTCTCCCATATTTTATATAACAATACATGCAGAATAATCACTAACCTGCCTGGCGGTGCAGCCTTAGCAGCCTATCAGCATAGGCTTGCTGATTCATAGCATGGTCACCTGCAGCTGTAAAGTAAATGAAGGGATAGTGAGACATACATATCCATTATACATACTACATTATCAATTCTTACATACTGCATTCCATGGCTACATACTCAGTTGTGGGGCATTCCGCATCCCATGGGCCTCCTGTATCCATTGGTTCAGGTGGTCCTGCTTTCATCTCATCAGGTCTGCATGGTGGTGATGGAACTGCTCACCAGTCCAAGGAATGCCTTTGGCACTGGTGAGGTCATGAGCTAACCAGTTCCAAGCCTCTGCCTTGTACTCTATCCCTTGGAACTGGCCTTGCAGGAGTCTTGACTCATGACGGTGGACAAGGAGCCAAACCATGTATTTGGACTCCTTGATGCCCCATCGTTGTGCTCGAAAGCGTGTTCTCTCTCCGACACCAGCCATTCTAACTGCAGATGTGAGCTACAATCAGTTATGGCATGTATTCCCGCCTGTGGGGCTTAAATATGCCGCATTTCCTGCACTTTTTTGTGATTGGCCATTTTGTAAAATTCTCGGCTGACTGCAGACCTGCTTAGTAATGGTTAAACTACCATTCGTAAGTATATGAATGTTAACAGTGGCTGTTTCCCCTCTGTTGTCATGGCTTAGTGGTTCTGTACATTGCTTCTGATGCACAGAGTCCTGGGTTTGAACCTTGTCATTCATTTTATTTTCATACTGTGCAGACAGGCTAGGGGGTGTGGCTGCATTTAAGCAACTTTGCTCTACGTTGCTCCTCGGTGCCCTACGGTGCCCTGGTTGGCGCGGCGCGCACGTCCACACAAACACATTGCGCTGGGTAAAGCGCTGTTAAACTATGGGCAACTCTATTGCACTGGGTAAAGTGCTATTGAACTATGGGCAACTCTATTGCGCTAGGTAAAGCGCTATTAAACTACGGGCAACTCTATTGCGCTGGGTGAAGCGCTGCTTAACTGCAGGCAATTTTATATCAGGATCCTTTAAAATATTTATTTTGTTCACTGATACATTGGCCATTTCACTGCTTTTTAGTAATGTTTAAACATATTTGTCAGGTATTATTTCATATACTGATTTAAAAAATAAATAGGAAGGGGAGTGGTGGGACTCGAACCGTGAATGCCTCTTTTTTGTGCAAATGCTCTACCATTACGCTATTGCCATTTGGTGTGATTTGCATTAACATTCTTTCTTATGCTCTTCCATGTCAGAATTGCTAACTCTTGCTAAACAATGGGCACACCTGCACACAGACGCGCAAATACAGGCAGCAATTTTGGGGATTTAAAAAAATATATTTAATGTTTTGCATTTTAGAACTGTGATAGGGATTTACAATATCAGGGAGTGTGGTGTTGGGTGCAGGGACATTTGAGCGAACTCGCTCTTGTGTGTGTGCTTTGTTTAGTTTTAACACACTTGCAGGGGCGTGGACATTTAGACTGCTCGGCAATCAGACACGCCCCCTGCTTTCTTACACGGTCTGTGTAAGACTTACGGTTGAGTCACCGTGCCCTCATGCATATTCATAGCACGCTGACGTCATACCGTTCAACTGCAGCCTCCGAGTAAGACTTATTAAGTCTTACATGGAGGATTCGTGAATCCGGGGGTATGTATTATAGAATTAGAATTTACTAGATAAAGCAGTGGTTTTGCATTATTAAATATATTTTAAGAAGAGACTAGCTAGATAGATATTGAAACCAAATTATCCTAGATTGCAAATTCTCTCCAAGCAAATCATTTTGGGTAAATTCAACTATGCAACAAAGTATGAGGGCACTAATGATTAAATATGTTTTGTTCAAATATGGTATAAATGGCTAACCATAAAAAGGTAGAGTGCATAAAGAAAGAAAGTGGAAAGCAACATCCAAAGGAAACATGCTATTTCCTACAACTGAAAGAGAAAGGCACATTCTTGACAGTTTCTGGATAAGCCTGTATCCAAAAGTAAATAAATAAATAATCACCATGGATAGCAACTTATTATGAGGGCACTATCTAGGAAAAGATAGCAAATGCAGCTGTGCTTACTAAAAGGTGTATTACAACAGACAGGGCTAAGCTGCATAGTATGACTCTGCAAGTGACTTGCAGGATAATGTTAAAATCATTTAATAAGTGCCTGTTTGATGCATGCGTAATATAAGATGCATGTATTTTATGAAGTGCATAATATATAGAGAGTTCAAGAATACTTATTTTTAGGACAGACTATTGTTATAATATAAAAAGCCCTTTTGGCACAAACTTTCCCAAATACTTGAGCTTTACCATGTTAACACAATTGGTTCTTCATGAGGCATGTTTAGAGAACATAATGCTTTTTAGACAGAAGGTTTATACAAGTAATATTTAGTTGAAGGAATACATACTTTGAGTTATATGTTGTCTGTGTGTCAACATGAGCATAACCCAGCTTCTCAATTACATTAAAGAGGTAGTTTTAGGATGCAGAAGAACTTGATGGGGTTCACATATTACAGACTCAGAGAAAAAAGGGAATTTGAGGCCCACTTGCAACAGTCATTATATTAGGCTTCTTTCTGTATCAGTGCTTTTAATACATTATATACGTGCCTGAAGTGTAGTTATGCCTTTGTTCTTTACTTGGACATTTTTAATTGTTTGTTCATTCCTTCACTGTCTCAGAATATCCCTATAACCCTGAGATAAATGGCCATGATGAACAGGATGGGAAAATAGAGGATCATTCAACCTTGGCAGAAAACGGAGTTAGTCATCACAATGCAATGTTTTGCAGGGAAAAAGTGACTGCATTCTAATTTGTATTCTCCTTCCTGAGTCCAACAGGGTATTAAGAATAAACAGATTATCATTACGTTAAAATATTCCCTACCAATTATTTTGACCATTCACCTCAGAATGTAGGTATTCTACAGATCACTATAAAAAGATGCTGTTGATTTATAATATTATTTGAAGTTTGTCAGTTGCATTGCCATTCCTTAGAGCAATCAAAGTGATCCCCTGTTATAACAGATGCCACATTTATGCTCACCGCATTAGCTTCGTGCTAATACATGTGAAATATTGCTTTTCACTAACACAGTTGTTAAAAACTCAGAACATCATTATGTTTTAAAATATCACAGATGGGGTCTGAAAAATTAAAAAAAACAATGATGACACATAGCTTAACTGCAGGTTAGAAAGCATTCAGAAATGTTGTCCATGCTGCTTTGAATAATTTTCGTTAGCTTATTGGGAGCAAACAAAATTATACCCCATTTAAAGCAAAAGTCGTGAAACAGTTATAGCCCATCTATAAATTTTTTTAGGGAAAACAGTTAATTTATTTACCAAATTTTAGTATGGGACAGCTCATATTTTAACAACATTTTATTTGGCTACGTGTACAACTGTAATATTGATTAGCATAACATGCATTAAAAAAATCTTGGTATATTTCTTACAGTGCACATCAAGTGACTTACTGAACTTACAAAGTGGGTATCAGTATATAGCCATGTCTCTGTCAATCTATCTATATGTATTATTATTGTATACCCCTAAGGTAAAACAGTTCTTTAGTCCATTACGTGTGATTGGTATGTAGGGTTCTAACTTTTCAACAATGTGTAACAGTAGTATGATATGTTCAGGGTAGTCTTTTAACAACCCTTCTGTTAAACTGCTATGCAGTATGCAATTTTACATCTAAATATAATTTCATGGTCATTTTTGTAAATCACATTTTTAATATTAGTTGGAAAAAAATTAGTGTCACAGATAGTTCAGGTGGTAGTGATCCACAGAGCATATGTTGAACATCTGATTTCAGACTGGTAGTATTGAGTCATAGAGGTTATGTTGAACATCTGATTTCAGAATGTTAAGTTTTGACAGAGTTTGGAAAATTTGTTAAAAATAATGTTAAATTAATGGTCTTATAAACAGAGTTTTACATATTAGACCATGTTATAAGTTGTCTCCTCTTTTATGGTAGAGCTTTATGTAGTTGAACATTACTGTATGTATTTTTATTCTCATTGTTTGGCTCTTTTCTCTTCAGGCGTCCACTGAAAATGGATGTTTCTTGCTCAGTCATACTATCATAGTTAACAAAAATAAATACATAAATAAAGGATGCACTTTTTCATATTTGCCATCTTTCCAGTGAAGTTGCCATGCTTATAGCTTCTGTGGTTTCCTTTCTGGACTCCTCTTATTTTTCAAATTTAGAACATGTTTTTGTCTTATTTTAGTTAGAGATCCGTTTAAGTTGCCTGCAGAGTCTTCTACCATCTCATGTCAAATTTACTGGTAACTAGAAAATATCACTGCAAGTGAGATTTTGAATGTCGTGGGGAAAAGTAATATGTGACTGAATATGTGGCTTAGGAAGTCTGCAGCGGTTTTCCTGGTTCATGTAACACATCTGATAACCAGCAATCTGACTGGTCAGCTTCATTTGTATATAGGTTCATAGGTGTGCATTTGGCCAACAACCACAAGGGCCTTTTTAAGCCTAGCCATGCATCCCAAATGTCTGACAAGTTCTGGTGCCATTTACAAGTGTAAATGGGAGATGAACCATTTGCAATCAGGGACCTGAGAGGTAAACCATTTACAGGCTGCCTGTGTCTGTTAGCAACTTAGGTGCCTAAAAAGGGATAAATGTCCTGTTCCCCATCCAATTTCCCAAGTTAAAATTGAACTGGTTTAGGGAGGAGCTCTGCAATATGTGTATGGAAGCCTGTTCCAGACAATAGGTAGTCTCTGTAATACATACCTGTCTCTCCTGAAGGTCCTATTTATATCACACACAAGGTTTAAGTCTTTAGAATGGATAATACTGGTGCTATTTGTTTTGTGGATATGGAAAAGGTCCATCAGAGTGGGGTCTGACAATGGCCTGTATGCAAAGCACAGACTCCCCTCAACAGCCTGTTGGAGACAGAATACCAGGATAGGAGCTAGAAGCAGTCAGCAAAGGACATGTCATTTACCCCCTGTATTCTGTTAGTGAGAAATCTCTGTAGATATTCCAATTGTTGGATGTTCCTGGTTAGATACATACCAGAAGGGGTACTGTACTCAATGATAGGTCTAATGATTGCCAAATACAGTGGAACAATGACCACCTTGGATCTGGATGCTATACGTTTGTTTATAAGTTGCACAACATAGAATGATTTCCTCAGTATTGTAGATACCTGAGGGTCAAAGGCTAGATTACTGTCTATGTGTATCCGTAAATCCCTGACTACTGGGTCAACTCTTAAAGGTGTGCTGTCAATATGATAGTTACCAGAGATGGTTGACTTCCTGAAAGGTATTATGCATTTCTTGGCATTTAGTTTTAGTCTATGACTCTGACACAAATTATTTGTCTGTGTCAGCCCTTCTGGGAGAACATTTATGTCAGTGGGGGATTCTATGACTGCTCTTAATTTGCAATCATCTGCAAATTTAGTCAGCCAGAGGCCATGGACATTGCCCTTGACTTCAGAGATGCAAGTGCCAGAAAGGAGATTTCCCAGGACCAATCCTTAAGGGACACTGCTTGTGAATGGCCTCTTTGTAGAGGTGGACTTCCCACTTCTAACTTCCAGGGTCCTGTATGTGAGCCTGCTGGTTATCTAAAGTCAAGTCAAAGTAAACTTTATTGTCATTTCGATTCATACAAGTGTGAACTGAACAAAATTTTGTTTTTTCAGACTCAATATGTATACAATACATAGACTATATTTAACATGATGATAATACACACAATTCTATAGACACGATGACAAACACACCAATAATAAATACTTGCATTATTGCACTGATTTACCAGATTGTCATCCATTACTAGGTTATTAACTTATTTTCACTGAAAAAATTGCACTTAAGCAATCAATTTAAAGCCGATTACTGCTGACCTTGCTGTCTGGGTGCGGGTAAGACCTTGTTACATATTGCACTATAGAGATTTTATGGTATCTGTTAGAAAAATCTATATATGCTGCTTAGAAAATATATTTACATACATGCTGCCTAGAAAAATATATTTACAATGTGTGCTGCTTAGGAAGATGTGTATTTAATCATTCAAACATATATAAGTTGTGTGATCAAATATATAGAGAAATGTGTGCCTTAGTTAGGAATAAATGTACTCAAATTCATAATAGAGAACAAAGTTTATATAATGCATTTAATTCTGTCTTACTAGAATAACAGTAGAAATAAACCTGCATATTATTGCTTGAAGCACAAGCTGCAGTGTAATTAGAAGTTTGACCTTGGCAGTTTGCAAACGCAGTCTGGCTCATGTCTTTCAAGTAAAGATTATTTTGCAAAGTTAGAAAATAATAAATCTGTTCGCATGTGTGTCCTCTTTCCTGCCTCCACCAGGAGAGTAGCCTTGTGCGCACTATCTCTGATAGTGCGCAGCTGGGAACAAGAAAGACAAAGGGAGGCATTAAGGAAGACATACATCTATTGTATTTGAACTAATCAGAGAACCTTGAATTGGCTACATCCTCAGGAGGTCATCGTGACTGACCAGCTGCTTGCAAGGCTGCAACATTCTCATGGGAAAAGGACTTTTTGAAAAACACAAATTCAGCACTTTTTATGAATAACTATGATGTAAAGACCCTGTCACTGACCACGCCAGTGAGGTGGGCAAAACTGATAATGACATATATAAAAATGGTGTGTTCTGTCAATAAATCAGTCAAAATTCTATACAAACTTTGTGTATGGTTTTTTGCCTCCTAATGTACATTAGAGAATAAGATGCTCAAGTTCTCCTGCATTATTGTTTGTTATTAATTGACATTGTGTTTGAATAACTCAATGATTTTTACAGTCTGACTCTAACGAATTTATTTAACATCTTGGTCCTAATCGTGCCGGAATTCCCTTGGTAAGCTACAGGTCAGAATATATAGGTGGTATTGAAGTCTGCGCAGAAGAAGGAAAGACCTCCGACTGAATTGTCGTGCCCAAAGAGGCTGTCCACTTGTCTGATCTGTGGCCGAAAAGCGGAAAACTGGGTCCTAAAAGCCTATCAAACATAAGCAGGAGGCTCGGGTAAGCAGAATTCCTCTCTTTGTTTTTGTTTTAGATCGGGGACCAGGTTACACTGTGCTATTGCTAAGGTTTGTGATAGCAGGGAGAGAGGTAGTCAAGTATTGTATCTTGAGTCATAGATCAGGAAATAAAGCAAAACAAAGTAAACAGTCATTCTAGACACTACTGTGAATACGGGAATAGAGATACCACGTGGTACAAGAGAAAAGGTTACGTAACAGTTCTGTTTTTTTCTCTCTCTCTCTCTCTCTCTTCTTTTTTTTTCTCTTTCAGAGACATGGGAAATGAATGCACTAAAGGGTCACGTGACCGCCTAACAGAAGATGCAAAATATATGCAATTACAGAGAGCAGATAATGTGAGATATTTTGCAACATGGGTTAACAAGTATGACTTTGATGGTAAATTGGATAAAATGTCATTAGTAAAACTTTTGAGACAGTTAAAATCTGACGCAGAAGGTCAGGCAAAAAAACAACGACAGTTGGGTGTTCCTCAAGCACATAGGTGGATTGAGGAAGCAAACCGAAGGGAACAGAAAAATAAAAATGCAAAGGCATTATTTTTAGACAAAGAGGATAATAATGTAATAGTAGCATCGGTCCCTCCCCTACCACGTCCACCGATGCCTTACTCAGAATATGAAGCGGGAGGGTGGGCTGACCCCCCCCCACGTTACCCAGAGACAACAGGGATATTGAGACAACCATTTGTAAGAGAACCTATCGGGACTAGATCCCGAACACGTCAAACACTTATAGATGTTCAACCAAGCGGGAATTTATTAGATGAGGGTGAGGAAATCTGTCCATTAATAGAAGTACCAAACCCGCAGGCAGGACAGGAGGGCCAGGCCTCAACTCTCTTAGTGTATAGACCATGGACACCGGAAGACATCCGAAAAGCTACAGAAGGAATTCCCCATCCAAAAATTAACTTTGAGAAATTTCTACAGGATTTACAGGGTATGAGATTGAGTTACCACTTGAATGGGGAAGAGGTAGAAAGAGTAGTTAGACAAATTTTAGGTCCAGATTGGCACATGATTTGTGGCACCTGGAATGCCCGTGACGCACAACACAGGCCACTCCCACATAGTGACGCAGAACTAGATACTAGATTGAAGGGTCTTACAGACCGCATTACTGAAAAATGGAAACCTAGGGCAGACTGGACTTGCATTAACCAGTGTGTACAACAAGATAATGAAACTGTGGATGCATACTATGGTAGATTATTAGAATGTTTTAATAACCATAGTGGCATGCCTGTTCCTGAAAATCAAAAGAATGATAGTTCATATGAACAACAATTGAAGAATGCATTTTTGAAAGGTTGCATTGCCCCTATCAATAGCTTCATCACGAAGCACATGATAGATCACCGAACAAGTAGACTTCAAGCCTTGTTAGAGTATGCTAGACATGCCGAAAAACATTTTAACAGTAAAAAGAAAAAGAAAACGCAGGTCTTCACAGCTGAAGACGGTGCGGAAGTTTTTGTAGTACAAGCAGCCAAAAAGGGTAAGCAAAATATTCAGGGTAACAAACGCTCTGACAAAAACTCAGAAATTTATGAGAGCAGAAAGAAAAAAGGTGAATGCTTCAATTGCGGTAAGAAGGGACATTTGGCAAGGGATTGCAGGAGCAAGGCACCTGCGGAAAAAAAGGATAAGGAAGATGAGGATTGACTATATGACAGTGATGCTGCTCAGCAGTTATCAGGGGAGACTAATGAGCAGAGGGATGATGTAAATACCTTAGAAGAAGCAGATGACATGCAACTGGATGTAGAAGTTGGGGAAAGTGAAGTTTTAGATCTGGCACTACTGAGCTTAGAGCTCTATTTAGCAGACACAAAACCGGAAGTTACACTTCTGGTAGAAGGGAGAGAAATCAAATTTTTGTGTGATTCAGGAGCATCACGAACTTTGATACATCCTTCAAAGTTACCGGAACATTCTGAGTCACCTGATTACATATTAGTGAAAGCAGCAAACGGACAGTTGTACAGGGAACCACTTTCCCATGATATAGCAATAACTGATCCAGTCTCGGCATGACCCAAAGAAGTAAAATAGTACTTTCTGCCAAATGCCCCATGAACTTATTAGGAAGAGATCTTATGCAACTTTTTGGCATAGCAGTAGTCCCTACCATGAACGGTATGGAGGCACAGAGACAAACTGACACCTTTGTAGTACGGTCGGAGGGGGAGGCTTATTATTGGTACAGCCAGGATCTGGTTACAACCGGACCAGGGGCAGTGACCGAGAAACTGATGAATGTAGCCACCAGCAAGGTGCCTCCCCTCGATACTGACCAGCAACATTTATTACATTGTACCCTATACTATTGTAGCACACCAGGACCTGATAAGGAATACGAACAAAAGTTGTTCAGGAATCCTGCAAATAGACTAATATTACGGACCCTATACTGGGACACTGAGGGCAACAGTGTGGTGAGTTGTTCGTTACCACAGGAGTTTTTGGAATTGTACAAATCCAATAAACTACCACACGTTAGCCTAACCAAAAACAAGAATGTTAGGTGGGTAGACTTGGGTGACAAAGTAACAGGATGGGAGAGACTAACTGACTCAGAATTATCGGATTTAGGAGTACAGAAGCAGAAACTGAATTGGTTAACGCAAGCACGCCCAGCTGTACACTTACAACAGAGTGAAGACAGCTGAATGGCGTTCTTGATAGAAGAAGAAGAAAAAGCTTTGAGTGAAATACCAAATGTTCTTTGGTCAACAGGGAAATCAGATGTAGGACTTATTCGTACAGCAGGGCCAGTAGTTATTACACCAAAATCAGCCTTTAGACCAAGAAAAAGACAATATCCTTTGAGCAAGGATGCAGAACGGGGAATCAAACCTATCATAATGGCATTACTCAAGGAAGGGATACTGGTGGAATCTTTAGATTCACCATGTAATACTCCTCTATTTCCTGTAAAAAAAGCAAACGGGGAATGGCGGATGGTACAAGATTTACAAGCTGTAAATGATGCGGTAATACCAAGAGCACCTACGGTGCCAGACCCACATACCTTATTAAATGATTTGAAGCCGCAACAGAAATATTTCACCGTGGTAGATATTAGCAATGCATTTTTCTCAATACCTATCCACCCTGACAGCCAGCATTGGTTTGCATTTACATTTCAGGGCAAAAGGTATACGTACACCCGACTACCACAGGGATATAGTGAAAGTCCAACGATATTCGCACAAGAGATGGCTAGCAACCTGGCAGGGTTTTCTCCACCAGGGGGCAGCCAAGTACTACTTTATGTAGATGACATCTTGCTTGCAGCCCCTACCCAGCAACAGTGTAGGGAAGACACGATAGCATTATTGAAATTCTTAGCTGAGCAAGGGCATAAAGTGAATAAACATAAATTGCAACTTTGGAAAGAACAGGTTAAATACCTGGGATATGTGATATCCAAAGAAGGCAGAACATTAGATGAAGATCGAAAAACAGCTATTTTACAAGCACCTAGACCAACTACCAAGAAGGAAATGATGTCCTTCTTGGGAACGACTAATTTTTGTCGAAGTTGGATACCGAATTATGCTTTAGAAACGGCTCCATTGGCTGATTTAATATTTAAAACACCAATGGCAGCACAAGAAACATTACATTGGACTCCGGAAGCAGAGGCAGCCTTTTGCAGACTAAAGCAACTGATAGTTTCATCATTAGTTTTAGGGCTTCCGAATTACCATAAGAAATTTTTACAAACTGTAGATTGTAGGCAGGGATATATGACGTCAGTACTGACGCAACAACATGGCGGCAAGCAACGCCCCATAGCTTACTATTCATCGCAGTTAGATCCGGTGGCACGATCATTACCACCCTGCGTACAAGCAGTAGTCGCAGCAGCTATGGCAGTGCAAGCTTCAGCCTCAGTGGTGTTGTTTCATCCTCTCACGTTGAGAGTACCTCATGCAGTTGCGATAATTTTACTGCAAGAAAAAATAGCATTTTTATCCCCTGCCAGGCATCTTTCTTGCATGACCATACTATTGAGTCAACCCCATATGACAATTGAACGTTGTACAACATTAAATCCGTCGACATTACTTCCGATTCCTGTGGATGGCATACCACACAGCTGCCTACAGGAAATGGAACAAATAACCACACCCAGACAAGACCTTACTGATGTACCTTTAGCTGACGCAGAGGTGACATTTTTTGTGGATGGGTCCTGTAGACGAGGTCCTACAGGGAAGAACCTAGTGGGCTATGCAGTAGTGACTGATGACGAAATCATAGAAGCACAACCCCTGCAACATAACCTGTCAGCTCAAGCAGCAGAATTGATAGCTTTGACACGTGCTTGCACTCTAGCGAAAGGCAAATGTGTTAACATATATACTGACAGTCAGTACGCTTTCTCTGCAGTGCATGTCTTTGCACAACAATGGAAAAACAGGGGAATGATAACATCTACTGGCAAGCCGATTAATCATGCACAATTAATTCTGAACCTGTTAGATTCTATTCAGTTACCCACTAGAATAGCTATCTGTAAATGTGCAGCCCATACAAAACAACAAGACAGAATTTCAAAAGGGAACGCTCGGGCTGATGCAGCTGCAAAGCAAGCTGCCTCAGACCCAGAAACTGTGCTTTTAAATGAAGAACTACAACCTTCTGAGACTCTAGATTTGGAAATGTTAAAAACAATGCAGACATTAGCTACAAAAGCAGAAAAACAAAAGTGGATAAAACGAGGAGCAATCCTTGAAGAGGGACTGTACATCTCCAAAGAGAAAAAGCCCATATTGCCATCTAATTTATTTAGATATGCAGCTTTGTTGAGTCATGGGCAGAGCCATGTCTCAACAGGGGGGGATGGTACAGTTAGTTAACAAAACATTCCAAACATATGGATTCACGAATTATACACAAAAATTTTGTGCAACATGTCATATTTGTAGCAAACATCATGCACAGGGAGCATTTAAACCAAAGCGAGGGAGTTTTCCAACACCACCCTATCCGTTCCATACTATTTGTATGGATTTCATAGAACTGAACAAATGTGAAGGGAAAAAATACTGTTTAGTAATCATAGATATGTTTTCAAAATGGGTAGAAGCTTTTCCAACTAGAAATCCGGATGCAGCAACAGTGGCAAAGGCCCTAGTGAAAGAAATCATTCCTAGATTTGGCATACCGGAAAGAATTTATAGTGACAATGGGACACATTTTGTTAACCAGACAATACAGCAGCTTGGGAGATTTTTTGGGATTTCTTTGAAAAACCATTGTGCTTATCACCCTCAGTCAGCAGGACTGGTGGAGAGGTACAATGGAATCTTGAAAAACAAGTTGAGAAAATTAATGAGTGAGACTCAAAAGACTTGGATTTGCTGTCTACCTTTAGCACTGCTGAGCATGAGAACTGTTCCGAATGTAAAGGGCTTGACCCCTTTTGAGATAGTGTTTGGAAGGGCATATTGTGTGCCACAATGGAAGGCCCTCATGCCTGCAGAACTGGAGGCCGATGGCTCATTAGCTAGTTATATGAAAAAGTTATTAACAAATAAGACTGTTTTGCAGTTGAACTCTTTTTCAGATAAACAAGAAACAAAACCAGAAGCCGTGCTGACCCCGGGGTCCTGGATTTGGCTGAAAATCATAAAGAGAAAGAACTGGGCGAGTCCAAGGTGGGAAGGCCCGTACCAGGTACTGTTGGCAACACCCACTGCAGTGAAAATTGCTGAGAGATTATCTTGGGTTCATTTAACCCACTGCAAACCTGTTAAGAAATTCAGTTTGGACATACCACAGGAACAGGATGGCCAGAGGCAGAATGAATAAAAATATGAAACAACCCCAGAGACATTGGTTCACTGGCCTACTGATCATACACTTAATAACTATGTTTGTAGTAACCTTTTTGTTGTTATGGTTTTTCTTGCATATAACTACAGAAGTGAAATTAATAAAACGTGATAAAGGACTGGCTACAGACTGGCACCCAAACTTTAACACATACCTGGCTATGAAACGAGTTTATGTAGAGACTATGAACGTTTCAAATTGCTGGGTCTGTACTGCAATACCCACAGCATATGGAGGACTTTTGATGTCTGCTGTCCCCTTGGGAATAAATGCAACTTGGGAAAACCTGTTATTTGACACAGGCACTGTGAGATCACAAGACAAAGTGACATTACATTTGCCTGTTACTCAGAAAGGAATTGTTTGTTTTGTTAAAAATGATACACTCCAGGTTGGTTGGAGTAACTGTAACATAACTGTGTCTTACAAATGTTATATAAAACCTATAGACCAAGGTACTAGTTGCAGCACGAATTATGATTCATATTTAAGCTTGATGAAAACAACATTGAGAAATGTGCAAAAATCTCCTGAAATATATAGACAATTCTCTGTTATAGATAAGAAAATGTTTCATTCAGGGTTAACCCGCATCAGTACAAAAGTAGAAAACTGTTACTTTGTTTGTGGGAAAAAAGCCTATAAATGGTTACCTGAGAATTGGTCCGGCAGTTGTTTTTTGGGCTATCTGGTTCCAGCCATAAGACATACTGCGGAATTGCCCCTGGGTAAAATACGTAATGTAAGAGATGTAGCTCACCGAGCTGAAAATACAGTCAGGAAACCTACTAATCCAGTGGGTAAAATTGAAGCAAGCTGGAAGGATCATTCGTCTGTGAAGGACAAAGAAAAATTGACCCATATGGACTTGAGTGACAGTGTTATATCCTGGGCTGGAATATTCCCAACCTATGGAGCAGTCAAATCGATTTGGGAATTGAGAAAATTGTCAAAACTTCTCGAAGTAATGAGCAATGCGACTTTTTCCGCTCTTGAACTTGTGACTGATGAGATGAATGCAATGAGAACAGTTGTATTACAGAACCGAATGGCTCTCGACTTCACCCTAGCGAGAGGTGGTACGTGCGCGCTTATCAAAGAAGAATGCTGTGCGTACATTCCAGACAACCAGCAAGAAATTAATGATCACCTGGAGGTAATACAGCAGGTGTCAGCAATGGCAGAACCAGGCCCAAACCCACTGACGAACTTTTTCCAGAATCTGTTTGGGGGGTGGGGGTCGGTCCTTATGAACATTCTGATTGCAATTTGTGTGGTACTGCTCATAATTGGAGCATGTGTCTGCTGCGGGATACCCTGTGTGAAAAGATTAGTTAAAGACTTAGTTGATGTATCAGTGACTGAAACTATGTACCAAGATATGGAATTGAATTTGTTGATACCAAGTGAAAGTCTATCTGAAATATAAAACAAATGACTTACTTAGCTGAAAGTCCTTGAAAGGAAAAAGCTAAGAAATGAACTAATACTGTTTATGTTTCAAATAGCATTAAATGCATTAAAAGGAGGGAGAATGTTAGAAAAATCTATATATGCTGCTTAGAAAATATATTTACATACATGCTGCCTAGAAAAATATATTTACAATGTGTGCTGCTTAGGAAGATGTGTATTTAATCATTCAAACATATATAAGTTGTGTGATCAAATATATAGAGAAATGTGTGCCTTAGTTAGGAATAAATGTACTCAAATTCATAATAGAGAACAAAGTTTATATAATGCATTTAATTCTGTCTTACTAGAATAACAGTAGAAATAAACCTGCATATTATTGCTTGAAGCACAAGCTGCAGTGTAATTAGAAGTTTGACCTTGGCAGTTTGCAAACGCAGTCTGGCTCATGTCTTTCAAGTAAAGATTATTTTGCAAAGTTAGAAAATAATAAATCTGTTCGCATGTGTGTCCTCTTTCCTGCCTCCACCAGGAGAGTAGCCTTGTGCGCACTATCTCTGATAGTGCGCAGCTGGGAACAAGAAAGACAAAGGGAGGCATTAAGGAAGACATACATCTATTGTATTTGAACTAATCAGAGAACCTTGAATTGGCTACATCCTCAGGAGGTCATCGTGACTGACCAGCTGCTTGCAAGGCTGCAACATTCTCATGGGAAAAGGACTTTTTGAAAAACACAAATTCAGCACTTTTTATGAATAACTATGATGTAAAGACCCTGTCACTGACCATGCCAGTGAGGTGGGCAAAACTGATAATGACATATATAAAAATGGTGTGTTCTGTCAATAAATCAGTCAAAATTCTATACAAACTTTGTGTATGGTTTTTTGCCTCCTAATGTACATTAGAGAATAAGATGCTCAAGTTCTCCTGCATTATTGTTTGTTATTAATTGACATTGTGTTTGAATAACTCAATGATTTTTACAGTCTGACTCTAACGAATTTATTTAACAGTATCGTTGGATTACTGCCTTAATGTCCAGTATGAAACATACTGTTCCTAGAGTTCAGTAACCTGATGGCTACAGGAAAGAATCTGTTTCTGAATCTCGTGGTTTTGCAGTGTATGCATCGAAAGCACCTTCCTGATGTTAAATGTGAGAACAGCTTGTAAGCAGGATGAGTGCTATCCCTGGTTATTTTCCTTGCCCTGCTGTGACATCTGGACATGTGCAGGTCTTGTATGGATGAAAGGGACTCCCTAATAATCAGCCACTGGTGGCATAAAAGTGTATACCTAAACTCCTGAATTTGTCAACAATGCACAGCTGGGGTATTGTGTCAAATGCTTGACCAAGTCAAGATGGTCAATGTGAACTGTTTTGCCCTGATTCATTACTTTGATGACCTTCTCAAAGAAATCCACCAGGCTGAGAAGGCAAGACTTGTTCTTAAGAAAATCAAATTGGGCTGGGTCCAGTGTCTGGAGGTTTCCTATGTCATTATTGATCATTTCCATAATGCTTTCCATGCCTTTGCTTATGAGACTAGTCAGGCTTGTATGTCTGCAGTTTCTAGCATCTATAGACAGCCCACCTTTGTGCAGAGGGATGACTTTTGCTGTGCTCCACTCATGGGGCATAAAGCCTGTTTGCAAACTACAGCTAAATAAAAATTCCAGCGAGCATGATAGTCATGTTTCATGCTGTTTAGAAGGCATTCTGAGATATTTTCTGGAAACATTGTGACAAAGGAAAAAACTTCAAAGACCAATACACGTAAGGTTCAGTTAAGGCATATTTAATTACTTGCTGCAAGGAGAAAAAACATGCAAATACAAGGATTTGTCTAACTACTAACAGGAAGTATGCTTATTCTTATACTGTTTTACAAGACATGGCCTTCTATGGCTGACGTAATCAAACACAACTTTTAGCATTGTTCTACAGCAGATGTTACTCAGATTTTCTGCTGACATGACTAGATTTGTGAGAAACTTTTGAAAAAACAACCTGGCCTTGGTGGGCACTAATTCGTTTACAGGCTTCTATTGTACAGTGTTACATTTCAAGGTACTCTTCTAACTCAGATACAAGCAAATGCTGATTGCAGTTCATAGGTTCATAGGTTCATAGGTTCATACTAGGCTATCTGCCCGAGGGCATTTACAAGCCTAGCCCATCGTTTTGTGGCTTACGCCACCCCTTTAGTATGGGGAACTATACCCATTATTTTGCTGTGCCTCTGTCGAGCAGTGACACTGAGGTAATCCCTGGGGTATATCTGCGATCTCCCATCCATTGGTCAAGATTTCTCTTGAACAAGGCCAGCGAGGTGCTCTGCCACACATGTACCGGGATTTTGTTCCACAGCATAGGGAGTCTTTGGGTGATGAATCTATCCCTCCAGCACGTCCTATTAATAGCCGTGTCAAGGTTTAAGTCTCCGCCCTTGTGGCTCTGATGGATCTAGATTTTTGAGGTGAAGCATATTCATCAAATCTGGGTTTGACATGGCCTTGTATGTTAGGCAAAGGTCACCTCTGAGCAAGCGGTAAGCGACTGAATAGAGCTGGAGTTCTTTCAGTCGGGCAGCATAGGACAGATTTTTGAGACCCTTTATCCTTTTGGTGAGGAACTTTTGTGGCCTCTCCAGCTGCTGCAAGTGTCGGGTCAGATACATTCCGAATGGGGCATTGTACTCAATCATTGGTCTGATGAGTGATGAGTAAAGGGAGACTATGACCTCCCTTGATCTAGATGAGAATCCCTTCATGATAAGGTGGGCAATGTAGAAGGTCTTCCTAACTACTTTAGCTACATGGGTGTCGAATGACAGACTACTATCAACCTGGGTCCCCAGGTCCCTGATAACTTCTTCTGTGCTCAGTGGATTGCCACCTATTTGGTAGCTAGGGTAACCTTGTTTTTCCCGAAGGGTATGACTATGCATTTTTGGCATTTAACTTTAGGCCGTGGCTCTGGCACCAGTTATCCGCTTCTGTGAGACCCTTCTGAAGGATATCTGTGTCAGATGTGTTTTCTACTATGGCCCAGTTTGCAGTCATCTGCAAACTTTGTCAGCCATAACCCTCCTGTGTTTGCTTGTACTTCGAAAAGTAGATGCCAAACAAGAGTGGGCCCAGGACTGAGCCCTGTGGGACACCACTTGTGACAGGCTTTGAGTCTGACGTGGCGCCAGCAACTCTGACCCTGTGGGTTCTGTCACTCAGCCAGTTTGCAACCCATCTTGTGATGTATGGGTTGACATTTAAGCTGATGAGTTTTTCAATGATACCCGAGTGGGGTATTGTATCGAAGGCCTTAGCCAGATCGAGGTAGGCTGTATGGACTGCCTTTCCCTCATCAATGGCTTTGGTGACCGTTTCGAAAAAGTCAACCAAGTTTAAAAGGCATGATCTGCCTTTGACAAAGCCAAACTGGGTTGGATCCAAAGTCTGCAAATTCCCTATGTCTTTATTTATGAGGTCCATTATGATCATCTCCATGTTCATATTTTCAAACAGGCTTTGTCCTAATTATCTACAACTTCTACAGCTGTGTATTTTCTCACAGCACAAAACGGAACTTCTCGTCTAAGCTTCATACAAGTAGTATTGTTCTATTCATTATTTTCCTAACATAAGCAGGAATCATCTGCTTCTCAGTAAATTTCCAAGGCACAAGCAAGATTTTTAGCTAATAATACAAGGTTAGAAAGCATCTGCAGTTTGTACAGATTTATGCAGTATGAAATAGAATACATGTGTTAACCCTTTTCAAGCTCTAAATGCACTAAGCATATTACTAATACACACATTAATACATATTTTTCTGACATTTCCCCCCTTTTAATAATTTTATTCTACTTTCAAAATAAGCATAAACAGTTTGTTTTCTTCTCCTAACCTCTTCCACTTAGGATTTGCAGTTAAGAGAGTCATTCAGTTTAAACTCATGAAAGCATTTTCAATCTTTTATCAGTTCTTCAAACTCAGTACTTTGATATAAGGTTTCAGAAGCTGACATGTCTATACAATCTTTAATCAGTCTTTTCATGCAGGGGATGCCACAACAAACACATACTCCCAATAGGGGCATTCCTACACAAATGGCAATCAGGATGTTCATTAGGATGGTACCCCCACCCCCCCAAACCATTTCTGGAAAAAGTCTGTCAATGGGTTTGGGCCTGGTTTGGTCATGGCCGACACTTGCTGAATTACTTCAAGATGATTGTCCATCTCGTGTTTATGGTTAGGAATATACGAACAGCATTCTTCTTGGATTAAAGCACAAGTACCACCTCTCGCCACTAGGGTGAAGTCGAGAGCCATGCGGTTTTGAAGCACTACAGTTCTCATAGCATTCAGTTAATCAGTCACCAATTCAAGAGCAGAAAAAGTTGCATTACTCATTACTTTGAGAAGTTTCGACAGTTTGATCGATTTCACTGCTCCATATGCCAGTAATATGCCTGCCCACGATATAACGCTATCACTCAAGTCCATATGTGTCAGTCCTTTGCCTATGGAATGATGGTCTTTCCAACGCACATCAATTTGTCCCACTGGATTTACAGGTTTCTTGACGATGTCTCGGACATTTTGAATTTTTCCTCGAGGCAAAACTGCAGTGTGTCGTATGGCCGGAACCAGGTAACCAAAAAAACAACTGCCGGACCAATTCTCAGGTAACCATTTGTATGCCTTTCTGCCACACACAAAATAACAATCCTCTACTTTAGTAGTAACCTTGCTATGAATATACACTCGCCCTGCATGAAACATTTTCTATCAATTATAGACAGTTGTTTATAAAGAACAGAATTATGTTTTACTTCAAGTGTTTTGTGCATCAATCCAAGAAATGAATCATAGTTTGTATTACAATAAAGATCTACATTGTTACCTTTAGTGTAACATTTATAAGGAACAGTCACACTGCAATTGCTCCAACCCACCTGAACAGTATCATTTTTATAAAAACACACAGTTCCCTTTTGTGGAACAGACAAGTGCAATGCTATTTTATCTTGTGATGTAATGGTTGAGGTATCATAAATCAAGTTCTCCCAGGTCTCATTGACCCCTAGGGGGACAGTAGTCATTAATAGCCCCCCGTATGCTGTCGGCAAAGCTGTGCAAATCCAGCAATTCCAAACATTGAAAGTCTCAGCATACACATATTTAATTGCCTGGTAATTGTTAAAGTTTGGATGCCAGTCTTTGAGTAACGCTTCACGTTTATTCAGTTCAGTCTGTGTGGCTGGTAAAAGGAAAGGCCACAACAAAAAGATTATTGTCACTAGTACAGTTAACAGGATGATTATGCAATACTTCTGAGGAAAGGGTTGTTCTGCATTCCTGTTTCTTCTGGACTCTACAATTTTTACTCTTGGCATGTGACAAGATCTTTGTCCAGTTCAAAGTTTTTGACTAATTTACAGTGCATCAGGTGGATCCAGGAGGCACGCTCCGCTATCTTGACTGCAGTGGGTGTCAACAGAAGCACTTGATATGGACCTTCCCACTTTGGTGATGCCCAATTCTTTTTCTTTACTGTCTTCACCCAAATCCAGGTTCCAGGGGACACTGTCGCTTCTGACGGTCTGGTTCATTCTTTATCTGAAACAGAATTTAACTGCAACAAATGTTTAGAATTTAACAGGTTTCGCATATACTCAGCTAGTGTACTGTCAGCTTCCTGGTCTGCGGGCATGAGAGATTTCCACTGGGGTATATAATAAGCCCTTCCAAATAATTTTTCAAAAGGAGTCAATCCTTTTGCATTCGGAACAGTTCTCATGCTCAACAGTGCCAGGGACAGACAGTACACCCAATTTCTCTGCGTTTCTACTATTAACTTCCTTAGCTTATTCTTTAAAATCCCATTATGCCTCTCTACTAGCCCTGCAGATTGTGGGTGATACGCACAATGATTTTTTAAAGAAATACCAAAATGTCTACTTAACTGTTGTATGGTCTTGTTTACAAAGTGTGTGCCGTTGTCACTGTAGATCCTTTCCGGAATGCCAAATCTAGGGATGATTTCTTTAACAAGAACTTTGGCCACAGTTGCCGCATCTGGATTTTTAGTCGGAAAGGCTTCCACCCATCTGGAAAACATATCTACAATGACAAGACAATACTTCTTATTTTCACATTTATTCAACTCTGTGAAATCCATACAGAGAGTATGAAACGGATAAGGTGGTGTAGGGAAACTCCCTTGCTTGGGCTTTAACACCCCTTGTGCATGATGTTTATTACAAACATGGCATCGAACAGAATTTTTTAGAATAATTTAAGAATCCATATGTCGTGAACACTTGGTTCACCAGCTGTACCATCCCCCCTGTTGAGACATGGCACTGCCCATGGCTCAACAAAGCTGCATATCTAAACAAATTAGACGGCAATATCGGTTTCCCTTCTTTAGAGATGTACAGCCCCTTTTCGAGAATTTCTCCTCGTTTTACCCATCTTTGTTTTTCAACTTGCGTAGTAAGTGTCTGCATTGTCCTTAACATTTCTAAGTCTAAAATCTCAGAGGGTTGTAATTCCTCATTCAAAAGAAATATTTCTGAAGCTGCCTGCTTTGCAGCTGTATCAGCTCTCACATTACCTTTTGAAATCCTGTCCTGTTGCTTGGTATGAGCTGTGCATTTACAAATAGCTACTTTTTGAGGTAACTGAACAGATTCTAAAAGATCTAAAATAAACTGTGCATGACTGATTGGTTTGCCAATAGATGTTATCATTCCTCGATTTTTCCACTGTTGCGCAAAAACATGTACAGTAGAAAAAGCATACTGGCTGTCAGTAAACATGTTCACACATTTACCCTTTGCTAAGGTACATGCCCGTGTCAAGGCAATCAATTCTGCTGCCTGTGCAGATAAATTGTGTGGTAAAGATTTCGCTTCTGTAATCTCAATATCAGAAACTACTGCATATCCTACTAGGCTCTGTCCTGCAGGACCCCTTTTGCATGAGCCATCCACGTAGTATGTCACCTCAGCATCATCCAAGGGAGCATCCGTAAGGTCTTTTCTAGGCAGTGTCTTTTGCTCAATCACCTGCAGGCAGCTGTGTGGTGTGCCATCTGCAGGGGTTGGGAGCAAGGTAGAAGTGTTCAAAGTCGTACATCGTTCAATTGTCATTTAAGGTTAGCTCAACAATATAGTCATACAGGAAAGATGCCTAGCAGGGGAAAGATATGCTACCTTCTCTTGCAGTAAAATAATAGCGACTGCATGAGGCACTCTCAATGTGAGAGGGTGGAACAAAACTACTGAGGCCGAAGCCTGTACTGCCATTGCAGCTGCAACTACTGCTTGTACACAGTGGGGTAAAGACCATGCCACTGGGTCCAGTTGTGATGAATAATAAGCAATAGGGCATTGCATGTCCCCATGCTGCTGTGTTAACACTGATGTCATATAACTTTGCTTACAATCTACAGTTTGGAAAAAACATTTATGATAGTTTGGTAATCCCAAAACTAATGAGGACGCTATTAACTGTTTCAGTTTGCAGAAAGCAGATTCTGCTTCTGGTGTCCATTGTAACAAATCCTGTGCTGCCATAGGCTTTTTATAAATCAGGTTAGTCAACGGTGCAGATTCCAAGCCATAGTTTGGAATCCAACTCTGGCAAAAATTAGTCGTACCAAGGAAGGACATCATTTCCTTCTTGGTAGTGGGTTTTGGTGCTTGCAAAATCGCTACTTTTCTATCCTCATCTAATGTCCTACCCTCCTTGGATATTACATATCCTAGTTATTTAACTTGTTTTTTTCCAAAGCTGCAGTTTATTTTTGTTTACTTTATGTCTTTCAGTGGCTAAAAATTGTAATAGCGCTATGGTATCTTCTTTACAATCTTGCTGGGTGGGGGCCGCCAGCAGGATATCAACATAAAGAAAAATCTGGCTACCTCTTGGTGGGGTAAATCCCCCCAAGTTGCTTGCCATTTCTTGTGAGAATATTGTTGGACTTTCACAATATCCCTGTGGTAGTCACGTATATGTATACATTTCCCCTGAAATGTGAATGCAAACCAATACTGGCTATCAGGGTGTATCGGTATTGAGAAGAATGCATTGCTGATATCTACCACAGAAAAATATTTCTGTTGAGGTTTTAAATCATTCAACAGGGTATGTGGGTCTGGCACCATAGGTGCCCTTGGTATTACTGCATCATTTACAGCTTGTAAATCTTGGACCATACGCCACTCTCCATTCGCTTTCTTAACAGGAAATAAGGGTGTGTTACATGGTGAATCAGGAGATTCCACCAGCACCCCTTCCTTAAGTAAATCTGCTATAATAAGTTTGATTCCTCCCTCTGCATCTTTTCTTAAGGGATACTGTCTTTCTTGTGGTCTAAATGCTGACTTTGGCGTTATAGTAACTGGTCCCGCTGTACGAATAAGTCCTCCATCTGATATTCTTGTTGACCAGAAAGTTTCTGGTATATTCTGTAAGGCATTCTCTTCCTCCTTCAATAGGAGTGCTAATCAGCTGTCCTTGCTAGACTGCAAGTGTACAGCTGGGTGGGTCTGAGTTATCCAGTTCAACTTCTGCATTTGTATTCCCTGTTCTGACTGTTCTAACTCTGTCTGTTTTTCCCCATCTCGTGACTTTTTCTCCTAAGTCTACCCATTTTACATTCTTGTCCTTAGTTAAGCTAACGTGTGGTAATCGATTAGATTTATAGAGTGCAAAGAACACCTGGGGCAATGAACAGCTGACTACACTGTTCCCTTCTGTGTCCCAGTACAGATTACGTAGTATCAATCTGTTTGCACGATTTCTAAACAATTCTTGCTCATATTCCTTATCAGGTCCTGGTGTGTTAAAATAATACAGAGTACAGTACAACAAATGCTGTTTATCAATGTCAATGGAGGGGAACTTGCTGATGGCTACGTTCATCAACTCTTCGGTCACTGCCCCTGGACCAGTCGTAACCAAGTCCTGGCTGTACCAATAAAAATTTTACCCTCCGTTTGCACTGCAAAGGTATCAATTTGTCGCTGTGCTTCCATACCCTGCATAGTCGGAACTACTGCTATACCAAATAGCTGCATACGGTCTCTGCCCAAGAGGTTTACTGGGCATTTTGCAAAAACAACAATTTTGCTTTTCTGGGTCAATCCTGAAACAGGATCAGTTATCACAATATTATGGGAGAGGGGCTCCCGATACAGCTGTCCATTAGCTGCTTTCACTAATATGTAATCAGGTGACTCTGAGTTCTCTGGCAGTTTGGAGGGATGTATCAGGGTCTGTGATGCCCCTGAGTCACACAAGAATCTGACTTCCCTCCCTTCTACCAGGAGTATAACTTCTGGTTCCGTGTCTGCTAAATAGAGCTCTAAGCTCAATAAAGCCAAATCTAATATTTCATTTTCTTCACTATCTGTGACTTCCTGCATTTCATCTATTTCTTCTGTCACATCCTCTACTCCCTCTATCACATTCTCACTTGTCCTTTCTCTATTATCCTCTCCTAATGATTCCTGACTATCATATAGTCAGTCCTCACCCTCCTTATCTTCCGTGGTTGCTTTCTTGTTTTTCTTGCAATCCCTTGCCAAGTGTCCCTTTTCACCGCATTTAAAACATTCACCCCTTTTCTTTCGCCCTTCAAAGTCCTCTGATCACTGATCAGATTGTTTGTTTCCCTGGGCATTTCTCTTGCCCTTTTTCCTGTACTGTACTACATAAACTTCTGCTCCATCTTCTACAGAAAATACTTGGGCTTTCTTTTTCTTTTTGCTATTAAAATGCCTTTCGGCATTCCTAGCATATTCAAGTAATGACTGTAACCTGCTTGCACAATGATGTACCATGTGCTTTGTAATGAAGCTGCTTATGGGTGCAATACTGCCTTTCAAAAATGCAATCTTTTACTGCTGCTCATATGGGGAATCGTGTGTCTGATCTTCAGGAACCTGCATTCCACAATGGTTATTAAAATATTCTAATAGTCTGGCATAATATCTGTCAATAGTTTCACCATCCTGTTGGATGCATTGATTAATGCAAGTCCAGTCTGCCATAGGCTTCCATTTCTCAGAGATGCGGTCTGTAAGACCTTTCACTCTGTTGTCTAATTCTGCGCTGCTATGTGGGAGGGGCCTGAGCACAGCATCATGGGGATTCCAGTCGCCACTAATCATGTGCCAATCTGGTCCCACAATTTGTCTGACTACTTTTTCTACCTCTTCTCCATTTAAATTAAAACTTAGCCTCATTCCTTGCAAATCTTCTAAGAACTTTTTAAAATTAACTTTTGGATCGGGAATTCCCTCAGTGGCTTTCCGGATGTCTTCCGGAGTCCAGGGTCTATACACTAGGATAGTTGGGTCCTGACCTTCTTGTCCTGCCTGAGGATTAGGCACTTCTATAAGTGGGCATATTTCTTCTTCACTCATAAATCGTGAATTTCTACTCATTTGATATAACTCAATGTCCCCTTTTGAGTTTCCTGCCCGTGTTCGAGACCTGGTCTAGACGGGATCTCTAATAAATGGTTTCGCTTTTGTAGTGTCTCTACTTACAGTGACAGCAGGATATCACAGGGGTGGACTAACTTGTTCACTTGCCTCATATTCTGGTAAGAGAGGTGGAAGGGCTGATGCTATTATTAAGTTATTGTCCTCCCTATCTAAAAACATTGCTTTTGAATTATTATTCTTTTGTTCCCTTCAGTTTACTTCCTCAATCCACCTGTGTGCCTGAGGAATTCCTAATTGACATTGCTTTTTTACCCGACCTTTAGAATCGGTTTTAAGCTGTTTGACAAGTTTGACAAGCGAGGATTTTTCTAGTTTACCATCAAATTCATACTTATTAACCCATTTTGAGTAGTATTTAATATTATCAGCACGCTGTGACTGCATGTATTTCGCATCTTCAGTTAACGGTGGATTTTGGGGTCTTTTTGTATAATTATTACCCATTTTGTTCTACCCTTTTATTCGTTACATAACTCCTTATTTTTAACGTAGTACCACGGATTTTGTTATAGTCTCTTCAGAATGACTGCCTACCTGCTCTGTTTCCCTGATCTATGACAAGACAGCAATCTTTTTGTCCCTGACTTGTATAAACAAAGTCTTAACAAAATAATATACAAATCTAGTCCCTGATCTAAAACAGAAAAAAAAAGGTAGATTCACCTTACCTGAGCCTTCATGAGTGATCACCTGGTTCGAGTAAACCCGTCCTTCAGTCGCAGATCAGAAAGTGGCTGGCCTCTTTTGTGTGACAATTCAGTCGGAGGGCTTTTCAACTAAGAAGAACAGATGTGGTTTCTTCCCCGTACGGTTTCAAGCCACCTGGCCTGTCTGATCCAAGGCAAAGTGAGGATTTCCGGTCCGAAGGACCAATCTGTCAAATGAAAAAACTTCAAAGACCAATACATGTAAGGTTCAATTAAGGCATATTTAATTACTTGCTGCAAGGAGACAAAAACATGCAAATACAAGGATTTTTCTAACTACTAACAGGAAGTATGCTTATTCTTATACTGTTTTACAAGACATGGCCTTCTATGGCTGACGTAATCAAACACAACTTTTAGCATTGTTCTACAGCAGATGTTACTCAGATTTTCTGCTGACATGACTAGATTTGTGAGAAACTTTTGAAAAACAACCTGGCCTTGGTGGGCACTAATTCGTTTACAGGCTTCTATTGTACAGTGTTACATTTCAAGGTACTCTTCTAACTCAGATACAAGCAAATGCTGATTGCAGTTCATATTTTCAAACAGGCTTTGTTCTAATTATCTATAGCTTCTACAGCTGTGTATTTTCTCACAGCACAAAATGGAACTTCTTGTCTAAGCTTCATACAGGTAGTATTGTTCCATCCATTATTTTCCTAACATAAGCAGGAATCATCTGCTTCTCAGTAAATTTCCAAGGCACAAGCAAGATTTTTAGCTAACAATACAAGGTCAGAAAGCATCTGCAGTTTGTACAGATTTATGCGGTATGAAATAGAATAAATGTGTTAACCTTTTTCAAGCTCTAAATGCACTAAGCATATTACTAATACACACATTAATACATATTTTTCTGACACATTGATACAGTGTTCTTGGACTTAGAGAGAGCATTAAGGACCTGTTCCCTAGTGATAGTAGGGGGAATTATACTTGATGGTATTTTCTGAAGGGAGGTTGAGGAGGAGAGAAGGGTAAAGTTGGAGCTGATTTTGTCGGCCAGTAAGTTTGCTATATCTTTTGGCTCCATATAAGTGGATCCATTAATAATTAGCTCCACACATAATTGTGTATTGCCTTTGAGGTTGCAGACATAGCTGAATAATGTCTTGTGGTTGCCCTTACAGTGAGAGGCCAAATTTATTTCAAATTTGACTTTAGTAGACTTTATTTGTCCTCTGAGTTGTTTTTTTAAATTGATGAGAGTGCTTCTTTCCCACTGGGTGCTACACTTCCTAATTTTTTTTTTGCAATGATTTTCTTTCCTTTGTTATACAGCTTATTCATGTTGTGATTCCATTAGGGTAACTTATTTTCTGAGTTTATTCTGTGCTTCTTCTGGTGGATACAGCTGCCTCTATGCAGCTATTAACATGTATGTATAAGGTTTCTGTGAACAGTTCCTCATAGGCAATTTTGCCAGTTTATCACTTAATAGTATGAATTTAGTCTTACAGTAGTTTTTGAACATTCCAGGGTTAGTTAGGATTCTAGGTTTTATTTTTACTTCAAAAGAGACCATTTTGTGGTCTGACCTTACCAGAGCAGACATTACACTAGGGGAGTGATGCAGCACTCTCCCATATTAGTGAGGACCAGATCCAGTATGGTTTGCACCCCTAGTTGGTGTATTGAAAATGTTGTCCAGGGAGTTTCTGTTTACAAAATCCAGAAATCTCTGTGCCTATACATTCGGTGCCATAAATGATATCCAGTTAATAGTGGGATAATTAAAGCCACCCATAATTATGATAATAGGTTGGATGGTGAGTGCTTCCAGCATGTTTAAATACATGTTATGGATTTCCTGGGTCATAGACAGGGACCTACAGCTTGCATAGAAGTGGTATGGGATTTTGCCTATGGTGATTTGAACATGGAGAACCTCTAGTGCATTGTCCTGTTTGACAAGCCTTGGGCTTTATTTATTTTTTATGTAAACTGAGACACCTCCACGTTTTATCCTTGCATGTGTACTAGCTGGTCTAAATGTGTGGAAGACATTATAGCCTTGCACTGCTGTTGTGCTCTCAGTGGCTTTAATTTATTTTATAAATATATATAATGTTTGAATCTCTCTCTCTCTCTCTCTCTATATATATATATATATATATATATATATATGGTTCTACTTTTTTTATTGGAATTACACAATCTTGAAAAAAAAAAGTACGACCCCACTTCCCTGAAAATGAACTTCAACGAAAGTGCACTTTCACAAAAGCCAATTCACCATATCTGCAAAATAAAAAAAAATAAAGATTTTAAACACAGTTTAGCTGCACCCCCCCACACCCCCGCTACTTAACTATACTAACTCCGAGATCGCACTATTGTGGGGAAAAGGATACTGTGTTTAAAATCTTTATTTTTTTTAATTTTCCCAATCCGGTGAATTGGCTTTCGCGAAAGTGCACTTTTGTTGAAGTGCACTTTCCCGGAAGTGGGCTCGATCTGCTGTTTGTTGACAAACTGTGTTTTTGACAAACAGAAGTAGACCCATATATATATATATATATATATATATATATATATATATATATATATATGTCTATATATATATATATATATATATATATATATATATATATATATATATATGTCTATATATATATATATATATATATGTACAAGATCCTCACTATAAGAATACAGGCAGTAAATAACATGTATAACATGTCCTGTAGAGACTGCCATATGGCCCTATCCCACCCTATCCCTATATTCTGTTTCCTAATGGCTGTTGAAGGGAGATCTATCATTGGCATACAAGGCATTGACAGACCCCCAGCCTGATTGACCTCCTGCATATTCATAAAACAAACAGCACTTAGAATTACCCATTCTAAAGACTTAAACCCTGCTGGTGATATAAATAGAACCTGCAGGAGTTACAGGTATGTATCACAGAGACTACCCCTTCTTTGAAACAGGCTCCCCATTCATGTGAAACAGAGTTCCTCCCTTGCCCAATTCAAGTGTAACTTGGACAATTGGAAGGGAAACAGGTAATTTATGCCTGTTATGGTACCTATGCCTCTAATGGACACAGGCAGCCTGTAAATTGTTCATCTCCCAGGCCCTTGCTTGTAAATGTTTCATCTCCCAAGCCCCCTGCTTACACTTATCAAGGGTACCAGAGCTTGTCAGAGATTTGGGATGCATGGCTAGGCTTAAAATGGCCCTTGTGGTCATTAGCCTAATACACACCTATGAACTTAGAATTCTTTATTGCCGGTCTTGCTCTATCCAAAATAATACTTGATTGAGCACTTTTGCCCTAAACTATGATTCCTTCCAAATCAACTAATGAAATTACTGTTCAATATAACAACTACATTAAGAATTAAAGAGGAACAAATGGCAGCTCAATTAATACAGTCATACAAATGATGCTAATTTCTAGTCCTTGTTGTGACTGCTGCGTCTAAAATAGATTGAACTATATAATTTCATTAACTCATTTAGAAGAAGCCTTGACATAGGATGAAAGCACTCATTCAGGTATTATTATGGATACTGCACTTCAAGCAATAAAGCATTATTTAACTTTGGTTATTTATGTGGTTGAGTCTGGAGACAATACATATCTGTAAGGGGGCAAGGGGAGCTTACACTGTCAGTTTTGTGATGCTTTTGGCAGTATTTATATAACTATACAAAGTAGTCTAGGAAAGGATGTATACCACTGAGGAGGTAACTATAGAAATAAAATCAATATGCCTTTGACATATTATAAAAGGCAGATCAAAGACTTGCACAAGATGAACAGTTATAGACAGGCACTACTTAAAATGCCTCAGATTAGGGAACTGAGCAAATTAGTACCACATAAAGAAACTGCGTAACATCCTAGAATGTTGGTAAAATGACTCTTCTTATAATATATACTCCTACTGGTAGATGAAAGCCAGTCTGAAGCACTATGAAAGCAAAGAAGTAATTTCTTTGTAACAGCTTGGACTGATTTAGAAAAAGGAATGCCAGCATTTTATAAAACCTGCTACTAGTAGACAAATAGTGGTGTAGAAAAAAAGACCTTAATGTTTTATAAAATTTTTACTGTTCCACATTTCTTTATGCCCAAATGCACAGCCAGAAATATGAAATTTGGAAAGTGCAGTAATAATATCAAAAGTGGAATGAAAGACATGGGATGTACCCGCAGTGTCATTAATAGAAATATCTGAAGCATGGACATGCATGTACATGTGTATATTTTAATGTTACTATAAGTCCAATATTAGATACATGCAGAATCTGTTAGCAGATGCAGGATATTTGGCATTGTAGCAGGAGCAGTGTTTCACAAAAAATTACCTTGCATCAGCTTACTTGAGACAGAAATAGAACCCTCTGTACAGTCTTTGACTATTAAGGCACACAGCCAATATAATATTCTTTTCAGAATGACATCCACAACCACCATTTATCAAAATGCAATGAACTGAGTGCTTTAGGGGAGGCCTAGTGTACCAATTCCTTTTATCAGACATGGATGAAAAAATCATTTAAAAAGTTTACAGAGCATCTTAGGCTAAAAGAATATAAGCTTCAGGCAAAAAGACACATGAGTTTTCAAGTAGAAAATTCCCTATATTCTGCATATGGCTAACAGTAGCCACTCAGCGATGTAAATATTGTGTCTAGATGATTTGGTCATATTGAATAATGCTAACATGACACCCTGACCCCATAAAAAATGTGAAAAACCATGTAGATGACAATAATGATAAAGACTAACAGTAGAATAGATGGAAGCTGAACCAAATGTACCGACACGTCAGGACATATAGGTTCATAGGTTCATACTAGGCTATCTGCCCTAGGGCATTTAAAAGCCTAGCCAGAGTGTGTTTGGCTTTCGCCACCCATTTTAAATTAATTTTGCTATGCCCTTTTTTGAGGTTAGTATACTGTGCCTCTGTCTAACAGTGACACAGAAGTGATACCCGGGGTAAACCTACGATCCCCCATCCACTCATCCAGATTCCTCTTGACGAGAGTCAGTGAGGGACTCTGCCTAACCTGGACTGGGATTTTATTCCAGAGTGAAGGGAGCCTCTGGGTTATGAATCTGTCCCTTCAGCATGTCCTATTTATTGCAGTGCTGAGGTTCAAGTCTCTCGAGCCCGTAGCTCGATGGGATTTGGATTTTCTGAGGTGCAGCATGTCCATTAATTCCGGGTTGGACATGGCTTTATACGTCAGGCACAGATCGCCTCTGAGCAGGCGGTATGCCACTGAGTAGAGCTGGAGTTTCTTTAACCGGGCAGCATATGGCATCTGTTTGAGCCCTTTGATCCTCTTGGTGAGGTACTTTTGGGGTCTTTCCAGTTGCTGCAGGTGTCTGGTAAGGTACATCCCAAAAAGGGCATTGTACTCAATTATGAGCCTGATGAGGGATGAGTAAAGAGGCACGATGACCTCCCCTAATCTAGATGTGAATCCCTTCATGATTAGGTGGGCTATATAAAATGTTTTTCTAACCACTTTGGCCACGTGGTTGTCAAATGAGAGATTGCTATCAACTTGGGTCCTCAGGTCCCTAATTACTTCTTCCGTACTTAATGGATTACCACCTATGTGGTAATTTGTGGGCACTTTGTTTTTGCCAAAGGGGATGACTATACACTTTTTGGCGTTTAGCTTAAGGCCATGGCTCTGGCACCAGTTGTCTGTTTCTATGAGGCCCTTTTGGAGGATGCTTGTGTCGGCTGGAGAGTCGATTATGGTGCCCAGTTTGCAGTCATCTGTGAACTTGGTCAGCCACAGTCCTTCCGTGTTGGCCTGTACCTCCGAGAAATATATATCGAACAAGAGAGGTCCCAGGACTGAGCCTTGTGGGATGCCACTTGTAACTGGTTTGGAGTCTGACATGGCTCCAGCAATTCTAATCATGTGGGTTCTGTCCTTGAGCCAGTTTGCAATCCATCTAGTGACATAGGGGTTTATATTTAAGCTGGTGAGCTTATCTATAATGCCCGAGTGGGGTATTGTATCGAAGGCTTTTGCGAGGTCCAGGTATGCTGTGTGGACCACCTTCCCCTCGTCAATGGCCTTGGTGACTGTTTCAAAGAAATCAACCAGGTTTAAGAGGCAGGATGTGCCCTTAACAAAGCCGAAATGGGTAGGATCCAGTGTCTGTAGGTCCCCAATATCTTTATTTATGAGGTCCATGATGATCCTTTCCATAGCTTTGCAGACCAAGCTAGTCAGGCTTATGGGGCGATAGTTTCTAGGATCCGTTGAGGCACCACCTTTGTGGAGAGGGACCACTGTTGCTGTATGCCACTCTTTGGGTACATATCCTGTGGTAAGGCTGAGATTGAACAGTAGTTTTATGTTTGGGTTTAGCTCTTCTTGGAGTTCATGTAGGATGCAGCCCGGGACACCGTCTGGTCCCATTGATGCTGTGTTTTTTGCTTTGGAGCGGGTGGCTCTTACCTGAGCATCTGAGATGTCAGGGGGGCAGCACTCTGCTGGGATATATAGTTGCCCTTTTGGTGGGGGCGGGAGTTTGCGCTGAACCTGTCAGCTAGGATGCTGGCAATGTCTGTGGGTTCGGTGTATTTTTTGTCATTTTGGACTAATTCTGAGCATATCTGGGAATTCCCATCCAGGTTCCTAACATAACTAAAGAAAGCCTTGTGATTATCCTTAGTGTCCTGTGCAATTTTTCTCTCGAAGCTGGCCTTAGACGATTTTATGAGTGCCTGTAGTTTTTTGCTAACACTGATCAGAGATGCCTTCCCTTTTTGGGATTTTGCTCTATCATGTAGTAGCTTCCTCCTTCTATTGTATAGTTTGTTTATGGCTGGGGTCCACCAGACAGGACGTCTGCCTTTGGAGGATTGGGTCTTGGTTTTATTTGGGATTGCATGATCCATGCATTCCTGAAGGTGTTCATAGAATGCGTTTATAAAGGATTCTGCGGTCTGGGCCGTATTTTCTACAGGCCCGGGGGCTTTGAAGGATTCCACCTCGGTTTTGAGGTGTGTGAAATTTGCTTTAGAGAAGTTTTTCACTGTGGTTTTCTGGGCATGGGGTGGAGTCGGGATGTGAATATCCAGTGAGATTAGCTTATGGTCTGATCTTACCAGTGAGATATACACTTCTGGTCTGGAGCATAGAGTCCCCATATTGGTGATGATCAGGTCCAGTATGTTTTCCCCTCTTGTGGGAGTGGTAACAAGTTGTTCCATAGCATTTGAGTTTATAAATTCTAGGAACCTTTGAGCTAGGGTGTTGGAGCTAGAGTAATGCTCCCAGTCTATGTTTGGGTAGTTGAAGTCGCCCAATATAATGGTGTTTGGAGAGACCTTCATATTTTCCAGTGTTCTCATGAATGCCGAGTGGGGTTCCTGGGTTTGGGAGGGTGGTCTGTAGCAGGCTATAAACTGGAAGGCAGCTTTACCCACTGTTAATTGCACATGGATAGTCTCTGATGCTTCGTGCTGTGCCACCAACCTGGAGGTGTGGGTTTCTTTGACGAATATTGATAATCCCCCTCCTTTTCTGGTTCGGTCCAAGTTTTGGGGCCGAAAAGCATGGTATGAGGTATAACCTGGTAGTGCTGGGGTGCTCTGGGGAGCCTTGAACCAGGTTTCTGTTACTGCACAGATATCAATGTTCTCTATGCTAAGGAGAGTTTCGAGTGCATGCATCTTGAGGTTTAGACTTCTGGCGTTGAGTAGCATTACTCTTAGTTTCTTATCCCTTGTGATACCTATGGAGGTGGGTTTGTCTTTTGAGCCTTGCCTAAAAAAGGCACTATGGGGGTAGCAAGAGCCTTTGCCAATATCCGAAAGCCCAAGGGTGACAGGTGCAAGCTGTCCCTAGCGAAGCATCGTGGCTTGCCGAGCATGTCATCCCAGGCTGACAGGCATTGGATCCCCTTTGAATGACACCAACACTTAAGCCAATTGTTGAAATTAATCATATTGTCTTCATATTTTGGCATCATTCTTGGTAAGGGTAAGATGCTACTCAAGGTCAGGGTCATACCGGCCTGGGCTACATGCTCAGAGAGCTCCTCTATGTCTCTTTTCATGTAGTCCAGGGAGGTACGTCTCAGGTCATTCACACCATCATGGACAATGACTGAGTCATATTTGTACTTGCCTTGGAGTTACCTGAGTGCTTGTGTTATGTGGCGGATCCTAGCGCCCGACAGGCAGCTCACCGTGACCTTCTCCTTGTTCAGCCTGGTGAGTGGAACATCAGTGTGCCTGACGATAGAGTCACCTACTACAAGTGTATCAGGTGTGTTGTTTAGCCTTAAGGGCTTTGACTGTTCGGCACACTGGCTTTGTGAGCTATGTGTTGCACGTGTTTTGTTTTGGGGTAGCGGTTGCTTGGGTGTCTGCTTTGGAGATCTCTGCTGCTTAGGCAGATTTTTATTTAGAGCCTCTGAGTATGTTTTTGTGTGTCTGGTTTGCTGTCGTGGTAGGTCTATGTGAGACTGGAATTGTAAGACCTACTGAAAAAGAGAGTCACAACTTCCAGCTAGGTCCATATTGTGAATGAAGTCTTATCATGGACAGGAAAGTTACTATTTATTTTACATTTGTAGACCGGGCTAGTCTAACTGGCTACATATCCATTTTCAGTAGAGGCCCGGGGAGATAAGCTCCAAGATATAACTATGATGTTAACAAGATAGCAAAATAAGGTAACATTAACAATACAAAAACAAAGTCATATTTACAATTCATATTACTGGTTTTTGAGGACTTCCATCAAAACTATTGATGACCTATACCCACTGACTGTTCCATTACAGAATAAACCTGCCTGGAAATTGGCGAGCAGTTGTAATCAAACATTCACAGCAACCTGGAAAATAACTGAATCAGATGAAGTCCTTTAGCACCAACCAGGAAGATGATTAAGGCAGATGAAATTCTTAGCCACTTTGATCCCTCTGTGTTTAGGTAAAGGCATGTTCTGCTTTGCTTTACGAAACTGGCAATATTCCATCACACAAGTTCACAGCTGTTTCAGAGAAAACCATACCACTTGCTTTCAATGCACTGAAGATAAAGAAAGCTGAGCATAATTATAGCCAGAATGACAAGGAACTATTTAATCTGGTATGGGGATTGAAGACATATATTTCATTAGTATTTGTAGTGGCGAAGATTCATTGCAATAACTGAGCATCAATCTTTAGTGATCACTTCAACATCGGAAAGAATGTTGCATCAAGAACAGCACAAGCATGCAGGACCATACAGCTTATAGGAGCAAATTTCTGAATTCAATATTATTAGTCAAAGATTATTCTTCAAATGACAAATGCAGAAAAAAAGTCACTGGAAATGACTTTCAGCGAACTTATTTTGCATTGGGGCACACTCCCCTGTACCCTTGTACCCCTGTACCCCCACACTCCCCTACCAACTCCACAGTCAGACAACAATGGAGAAAGTACATCTTCCATTAGCTGAAAGTGGCTTTCAATGATAAAGCCTTTGTGCTGCCTTCCATCGAAGAATAATCTTTCAACAAATACTGAAGTTCTTAAATTTCTATATATGGACTATATATATAAACAAAGCACCATGGCAAGTTTTATTGGCTCTGGTATTTACAAGGTAGAAAAAGCCAAACATAACCAGATGTGTACCATGTTACAGTCATTGAAAACTCTCAATATGAAATACCAATATCCAGAGATAAACAAGTTGTCCAAGGTATATGAAAGTGTTGTAAAAAGGCAGCTCAGTGTACTGTACAATTTCGCTATTAAATACACATTTTCTGTTTGTTGGCAGACTTCATTATTAGTGGGCCCAGAGTGATAATTTCTTCCAGAATTTTAGACAATGTACTCAAATGACATTTAGGAAATTAAAAAAATTAAATGTCCTACTTACAGTTTTGCATTGTGGTTCAGTACACACAGCCAAACTAAACATTTATTTATTTATTTATTTACATTTGTTGACTGAGAGTGTCCGACTGGACGTAGGTCCATTTTCAGTGGAGGCCCAGGGAGAAAAGCTCCACAGTTAAAATAAACAGACAGTAGTTACATTGGATTACATAGCGATTAACAATTTAACACAGCAATTACTTACAACATATTTACAGATGAGGAACATAGTATATCAGTAGACAACTAGAATATTTATCTGTGAAGTACATAACAGACATTAACAAATGTTACAATAAGAAGTTCCTGCTGTATAATAAGTACTAGGCTTATGAGCATCTGAGTTTGCTATAATCAAGGTAGTTAGTGGGGTGGAAAGAAAGGTAGTGGTTGGATGGGATCAAAATGTGTCAGACTACAAATGCTCCAAAATGTTCTCCACCATAGAAGTGGCCGTCAGCAGCCTTTCACTATATTCATATTGACTTCAGAGCACAGTTCATATATGGACCTGATCACCTTGGTGAAGACTGCTGCTTAGCTACAAATAGCATGTGTGAACATATCTGCAGTGACAATGCATACAGCTCTTCTCTGAAGTATACAAAATGTTTATACTAAATATCTCACATCTGCTCCCTACCATTGAATGACAAAGAGGTTGGTAGAAATGGCTGCACAAATATTTAAGAAAATTCTAAGTGCTGTGATCTCTGATCATATCCCATTGTACCACATGATAGACAGTTTTCATACAACAGAAATGTTGCTCCTGCACTCACCAAATTGTTGCCAGCTGTGTTGTTCCAAAGAATGTGTGCAAGTTCAGTTCTAGCCTTAATAACTCCATAGGTAGTTTGCAGTTTAGTCATTAAACCCTCAAATAATGTAGATTCTCCTACCCAAACATACATTTCCTATTCATCAGGGAAGTAAATAGTGTGGGTAGAAATAGCCAGGGAATTGTTATGGCTAGGCTTGTATAGGCCCTAGGGCCGATAGCCTTGTACCAACCTATGAACCTATGAACCTAATCAAGGTTGTACTTGAACATGGTCAGTAAACTAGGACTTTTAACTCTAACAGGTAATTCTTTCCACAAACAAGGTAAGGATTGTGAGATAAACTTATGTCTCTTAACCTTTTTATTTAAGTCAGTGTTATACTAGGAACTAGGATTATGCAAATCCAGTTCCCAGCCAAAACCTTTGACTCAGAATGACATGTTCCATGTCTTATAGGCAAAATATAACTTACTCCTTGCCAGTCTATTTAATAGCAATGTCTTTTCCCAGATATGGGTCAGCACAGCAGATCACAAGCCCACAGATTGATTGGCAGTAATGTTTTTACAGTGTCAAGTTTCCAGCCCAGCACCCAACCTTCACAGAAGGCACTTGCACACACACCTGCCTGCATGTCTTTAAATATTCACTCAACCACAGGGAAGACATGCAGACTACACAGAGAAGGCACACCAGCTGAGAATCAAACCAGAGAACCTCTGAGGCGACACTAACTGGTGCACCACCGCAACTGACTCACCATTCTGTTTACTATACCATATAAATTCAAATTCCTTTACCATAATCCTGATTTTTAAAAGCTATTATTATTTTTGTAAACCTTTCCTGAATGGTTTCCAGTATTCTGATGTTGGCTAATGTCATGTAACAAAAGCTATGGTTGTATTCAGAAATAGGCCTTACTGTTGATTTGTACAAGGTGCTTAGTACTGATTTCTTCTCTAGATTCTCTTATGTGAAATTTTAGTCATGCTTGTTTCATTGCTCTATTTTTTAGTCTAGTATATAATTTTTTAAGATAAATCCTGTACTGATTATTGTACTTACTTATATTGGCTATTTCCAAGTTCTGTTGTCCCATTTTTTTAGAGATGTTACTGTACAAATCATTTATTGCTGCCATACAATTACTGGTTTTAAATATTAAATCTTTGCTCTCAGACCATGGCTTAACAGATGCTATGTAGGTGTTGTAGTTTACTTGGCATCTGAGGTAGTCATTTCTGCCCTGTTTTACAGTTGTGTGCATTACTTGCAAAACCAGCATTTTGTTGAGTGGGAAAGCCAAAAGAAATAATAAATAGTATATATCTCAGTATGGAACACTGAGGAACTCCTGCATTAGTTATTTTTCATGAATATTCAATGAGTTATGAGTAACAGCACTCTAGATGCCATCTAAGACCCTGTCTATCTGACAATGTATGAATTCATGCCTAGTTCTCATAATTATGATATTATTCATAGGTTCATAGGTAGGTACTAGGCTATTGGCCCTAGGGCCTATATAAGCATAGCCAAAAGGTACCCTGGCTTTCGCCACCCAAGAAAATTATTTTCCTGTGCCACTGTCGAGCAGAGCCACAGAAGTGATCCCCGGGGTGAATTTCCTATCTCCCATCCAATCATCAAGATTTTTCTTGAAGAGTGCTAATGAGGAGCTTTGTTTGATATAGATAGATAGTTTGTTCCAGAGTATGGGAAGTCTCTGGGACAGGAATCTATCCCTCCAGCATGTTCTGTTTATTGTGGCGACAAGGTTTAGGTCCCTAGAGTGTGTAGCTCAGAGGGACTGGGATTTCCTTAAGTGGAACATGTCCAAAAGCCTTGGGTATGACATAGCTTTGTATGTTAGGCAGAGATCGCCTCTGAGTAGGCGATATGTGACGAAGTAAAGCTGCAGCTTTTTGAGACGGTCTGCGTAGGGCATCTGTTTTAGGTCAGTAATCCTCTTTGTGAGGTACTTCTGCGGCCTTTCCAGTTGTTGTAGATGTCTTGTGAGGTACATACCAAAGGGGCGTTGTACTCTATAATGGGTCTAATGAGTGATGAGTAGAGGGGAACAATGACCTCTTTTTTTCCTGAATGAGAAACCTTTTGTGATGAGGTATGCCATGTAGAAGGATTTCCTGACTACTGTGGTGATGTGATAATCACAGGAGAGACTACTGTCCACCTGTGTCCCAAGGTCTCTTATCACACTTTCAGTGTTAAGTAGACGAAGTAAAGCTGCAGCTTTTTGAGACGGTCTGCGTAGGGCATCTGTTTTAGGTCAGTAATCCTCTTTGTGAGGTACTTCTGCGGCCTTTCCAGTTGTTGTAGATGTCTTGTGAGGTACATACCAAAGGGGCGTTGTACTCTATAATGGGTCTAATGAGTGATGAGTAGAGGGGAACAATGACCTCTTTTTTTCCTGAATGAGAAACCTTTTGTGATGAGGTATGCCATGTAGAAGGATTTCCTGACTACTGTGGTGATGTGATAATCACAGGAGAGACTACTGTCCACCTGTGTCCCAAGGTCTCTTATCACACTTTCAGTGTTAAGTAGACTACCGCCTAAGTGGTAGTTCATGGGTACAGAGTTTTTAACAAAAGGGATGACAATGCACTTTTTGGCATTGAGCTTAAGGCCATGGCTTTGACACCAGTGATCTGTCTCAGCGAGGCCCTTTTGTAGGATGTCAACATCTTTTGGAGTTTTGATTATGGCTCCTAGTTTGCAGTCATCTGTGAACTTCATTAGCCAAAGACCTTCTGTGTTAGCCTGTACTTCAGAGGAGTAGATACAAAACAGGAGAGGACCTAGGACTGAATCCTGTGGTACTCCACTTGTCACTGGTCTGAAGTTGGATTTGGAGTCTGCTACTTTCACAGTGTGGGTTCTGGTAGTGAGCCATTTGGCAACTCATCTTGTGACATAGGGCTTTATACCTAGTTTAGTGAGTTTATCTATAATTCCAGAGTGGGGGATGGTGTTGAAAGCCTTGGCGAGATCTAGATAGGCTGTGTGAACCACCTTACCCTCATCTACAGCTTTGGTGACCGCTTCAAAGAAGTCTATCATGATTAGGAGACAAGATCTGCCTTTTACAAACCCGAACTGTGTGGGGTCCAGAGTTTGGAGATTACCAGTATCATTTTTTTATAAGTTCCATGATGATACGTTCCATAGCCTTGTAGACAAGGCTCATCAGGCTAATGGGGTCGTAGTTTCTGGGGTCTGTGGTGGCTCCCCCTTTGTGGAGTGGACAATGTACTTAGGTGGGGTGCCAGTTCATTCTGTAGTTCATGTAGAACGCAGCCTGGGAAGTTGTCAGGTCCCATGGATGCTGTGTTCTTGGCTTTGGAGAGTGTGTTTTTTTACCTGTGCTGCCGTGATTATAGGAACTTTGTATTCTTCTGATATAGAGATGGGTCCTTTAGGGGATGAGAGGGGGGTAAAGTTAGCACTGAACCTATCTGCCAGGATGTTGGCCATATCAGTTGGTTCTGTATATTTAGTGCCATTGTGCTGTAACTCAGAGCAGATCTGAGTGTTGCTATTAAGATTCTTGACATAGCTATAGAATGCTTTGTGGGTGTCTTTAGAGTCAGTGGCAAATTTCTTTTCATAACTAGCATTAGAGGATTTTATGAGGGATCTCAGCTTCTTACTGAGGCTGACCAGGGAGTTTCTCCAATCATGGGATTTTACTTATTTTTGCAACAGTTTCTTTCTTCTGTTGTAGAGTTTGTTTATGGCAGAGGACCACCAGATTGGCTTTCTTTTTTGGAGAATAGCATCTTGGTTCTGTTAGGGATTGCATGATCCATGCACTCGTGTAAGTGCTTATAAAGTGCATTTGTGTAGGATTCAGCAGTCATACCTCTATTGTCCATCAGCATGGGTGTCATGACGTTTGCCACTTCTATCTTAAGAAGCGTGAAGTTGACTTTGGAGAAGTTTTTTACGGTGGTTTCCCTAATGGGGGGGGGGGTGGATGTCTAGGGTGATTAGCTTGTGGTCGGATCTGACCAACGAGGAATTGACCTCTGGTGTGGAGCACTGGTTGCCATGTTGGTAATGACCAGGTCTAGGATATTGCTGCCCCTGGTGTGGGTGTGGATAAGTTGATCCAGGGCATTGGAACTTATGAATTCCAGAAAATGTTGAGCATGAGAGTTGGTACATGAGTAGTTTTCCCAGTTAATGATGGGGTAGTTGAAGTCGCCCATTATTAGGGTGTTAGGTTGTACCCTAATATTTTCCAGTGTATCAAGAAATGAGGAGTGGGAATCCTGGTGCATGGTGGGGGATCTGTAGCAAGCTACAATTTGGATTGCGGTCTTGCCCAGCGTTAGTTGCACTTGGATAATCTCGGATGCATTATGCTGAGCAACTAGCCTGGAGGTGTGGATATACTTAATGAATATGGACATGCCTCCACCTTTAGTGTTTCGGTACAGGTTAGGTGGCCAAAAGGTGTGGTATGAATTATAGCCTGGTAATGCAGGGGTACTCTCTGGAGCCTTGAACCAGGTCTCTGTCACTGCACAGATGTTGATGTTCTCCATTTTAAGGAGTGCCTCGAGTGAGTGCATTTTGAGGTTTAGACTTCTAGCATTGAGTAGCAATACTCTCAGATTTTGCTTGCTTGTACCTGTTACGGTGGTGAATTTGTCATTTGAACCTTGCCTAAAAAAGTCACTATAGGGGTGGCAAGAGCCTTATCCAGTATCCGGAATCCCAGGGGCAACAGGTGCAGGCCATCTCTGGCAAAGCATCAAGGTTTGTCGATCATGTCATCCCAGGGAGACAGATACTGGATCCTCTTAGAATGACACCAGAAGCTTAGCCAATTGTTGAAGTCAATCATTTTCTCCTTGTACTGTGGTATCATTCTGGATGATGGCAGGATGCTACTCAGGGCTAGGGTCATACCTGCCTGGGCTACAAGACCAGACAGCTCCTTCATGTCCCTTTTCATGTAGTCCAGGGAGGTACATCTCAGGTCATTCCACCAACATGGACAATGATAGAGTCATATTTGTACTTGTTGTGGAGTGACCTGAGTGCATGCATTATGTGGCAGATCCTGGCACCCGACAGGCAGCTTACAGTAACTTTCTCCTTGTTTAGCCTGATGAGTGGAACATCAGTGTGCCTGACTATAGAGTCACCTATGACTAGAGTGTTGGGTACGTTGTTATGCCTTATGTGCTGTGGTTGAGTGGCACACTGGGTTTGTGGACTATGTGTCATTTGGGTTGTGTTGGGGGGTGGAGGTTGCTTGGGTTCCTGCTTTGAAGGTCCCTGTTGTTTGGGCAGGTTTTTACTGAGAGCCTCTGTGAATGTAGATGCGTGTTGTGTTTCTTTGTGTGTGTTTTGGTGGTATAGGTTTTGAGGGACTATGTGATGAGTGTGGTGTGGTGCAAGTGTTTACCTTCTCCTCTTGACTGTCTAGTCCAGTCTTGGGTGAAGAGAGCTTTGCTTCCAGTTTGGCTATATACATGCATCTCTCACAGGTTGTGGTGTTGGGTGATAGGAAGAGAGGGTTGTTTGTGTACATGAGGCAATTGCTGCATTGCCCCAAGATGTCCATATTCATCAGGTAGACAGGAGAAAACACCGGGAGCTGACCCTTAGACATGCCTGGATAGGTGCTTATTTGTTACATACTATGAACTGTTTTCTTCTGGACAAGTGAGGAACGTTGAGTGCTGTAGTCATTTGTAGCTTATTTAGTGCTTACAATGAGTTCTGAACAAGTGCTGAGCTCAAAGAAACAGACTTGAGTGCTGAAACTAAAAAACTGGCTAGTTCTAAGAAACAAAATTAAGCTAGAAGGCTTCCCTCCAACACAGAAAGGCTTGGGGGCTCAGAAGCCAACAAACAGTCCTGGACACAGCAAACCTGTATCCGGACTAGACTACCCACAGGAAAGGGGAAAACAAGCTTAGAATTTTTTTTTAAGTGGAATGAGAGAAAAAGAGGAGCAGAAACTAAGTGGATTGGCCTTCTCAAATGTTCTCCCTGTATTAGGTAGAATGAGGTAATAACACTAGACTGGGAGGAGTGTCCCAGATCAAATTTACAGTAGGGGCAGGCAACTGCAAAGCCACCAACTATAAAAACAGCATACAAATAGGGAGGGAGGGAAACAGACTGCAGAAATGTTTCTCACAGCAGAAAAGCAGCAGTGAGCTTTTAAATGAAAGTTTTAAACAGATAAAGGAGCCTCTAGAGAAATCTTTTAACTGCAAACAAGTTATATGACACACTCCTTGGCAGGAGATCAGAATCAAACAACCCAAACAGATGCTTAATAAAAGTGGACAATTTCCAGTTAATACCTCAAACACAGTGAAACTAGCTAGAAGAGTATGTAGTAGACAAAGTGCTATAAATAACTCGAAAAAATAAGCAAAAAAAACAGGATATTTAATGTTAAATATTATAGATCCGAGTTTGCTCAGTGCCCTTCCTTCGATTAGCTCAGTGTGGAATGGCAGAAACACTCACAAACTTAACTTCTTAGGTTACAGAAAGTTGAAACCTGAGACAACTTTAAAAAAAAAAGCTCAAAAGAACCAATGAGGTGCTTACTCTAAGCTGTAGTCCAGGTGACCCCAGTCAGCCAATGACCATAAACAATCCCCTCTCACTGAAATGCCTAATGGCTTTGGCTAAACCAAGATGTCTTTGAACATGTGCTCAGACACAGCCTCCACAGACACTAGGCCCAAACACAAGCCTGAATATGGACAATGCTACAAATACCCACACTACTTAGGTAGAAACAAACTGCAGAAATGTTTCTCACAGCAGAAAAGCAGCAGTGAGCCTTTGAATGAAAGTTTTAAACAGATAAAGGAGCCTCTAGAGAAAGGTTTTAACTGCAAACAAGTTATATGACACACTCATTGGCAGGATGTCAGAATCAAACAACCCAAATAGATGCTTAATAAAAGTGGACAATTTCCAGTTAATACTTCACACACAGTGAAACTAGCTAGAAAAGTATGCAGTAGACAAAGTGTTATAAATAACTCGAAAAAATAAGAAAAAAAACAGGATACTTAATGTTATATATTATAGATCCGAGTTTGCTCAGTGCCCTTCCTTTGATTAGCTCAGTGTGAAAAAGTCATAATATAAAGTGACAATGGTTATTGTGACATCCAAGTAGATATAAGGCTTTTTTTACACTGATTGATTAGTCTTGAAATTATCTCAGAAGTGTTTGTTTGGCATGATAGGCTCGAATGAACTCTGATAAATCCATATTGTGTACTATCTAAATCTGTGCCATTCTTTTTCCCTCACGGTGTGTTTAAGAAGACAATGCTCAAAACATTTGCTTATGATAGAAGTCATACTGACTGGTCTGAAATTAATTTTATCGTGTTTATTTCCTTTCTTATAGATATTCAGGTACAGTAATTAATAAGGAAAGTGGATGCTAAAACATAGGTATAAGGCAGTCAGTTTCAGAACGTGAATTATCAGCTAAGCAGCAATTTTAGTACTGGTCAAAATGTGATAACCCGTAAATGCAGCAGTGAAAAAAGTTAGGCAGCTGTTTCAGAATCCAGAAATGTGAACACTGGATATTGGAATGACACTTAGACATGGTGCAAAAAATGAAACACAAGGGTACGTGAAGAATTATGACATGTTGCATGACAGATGAGATTTCAATGACCACAAAGATGTCTAAGGCAGTAACCCTAAAATGACATAATCACTTTATGCTCCAAAATGGACAACTGACCAAAGAATTACTTAATCATTACTAACCATCAAGACCCTAAAGCAAAAAAAAAGATTTATGATCATTATCATATCCCAACTTAGGTACATTACCCAAACATTAATGTAAGCATAATATATAAACAAGACCCTTTCCCAATAAAGAATGTTGCTTAATAGCATACCCAAAGAAAGTCTGATGACCAGATCCCTACCCTAGCCATGAAGAATGGCTAAGGTCTTAGTCTGAGAAGAAAAAAAAATCAAATGACATAGCCCAGAAAATAAGACAACCAATTATATACCTCTAAGAATTATGGATGACCAATGCTATATCCTAACACTGAAGGATGATTAAAGCCATGCACATAGGAGGATGGGTGATCACAAACATTCTTTCTTCAATGCCAGATGACTTCAGAAAAGATGGCCAAAAGCCTTATATGGAAAATTACATTATGGAGATGAAGGATCATATGATCTGCAGAAAGAAAATCCAGCGACTCTAGCTGAAATACCAGAGGAAAATGCTGGAAAGCCTGTGATTATGAGAGCAGATTAACTAGTGTTGCAAACAAAAAAATGACAAGCAACTAAGGCAGTTACTAAATGGCATAAGAAAATACCATGTTTTTTGTTCAGTGGGAAGTTCACTTTACAAAGAAATTGAAGAAATGTTCTCCTGTGTTATGGCAGCTAATACTACTTGTGATAAAATCAATGAATGTTCCATCTGAGTTAAAACTGCTATTGAATTATTGAGTGTTGATATTGTGCTGTTGTACATTGCAGTACTGCCAGCTAATCTTCAAATTCTAGTATTGTTGCACTGATAGACTTGAACATAACAGCCAGGTCTTATTACCATGGTATATAACTGGGTGTGAATGCTTTTTTTTGCTTGTATCCACATGTTAATGCTCTAATGAATTAAGTAACATACCTCGTAGACTGCTCAAGTAAAATATGAAGAAGTGTATCATATTTTATGATACTTGTAAGTCTAAGTGAATACATTTTTCTGTATATGAACATCCGATAAGTGGCAGAAGTGATTTGCCCTAAGTCCATGTATATAGCCGTTTTATTATAAAGAGAATATGGTTAGTTAGAAGACAACAGAAGCAATCTAGATTTATATAGAGTACATTTTGAAAACTGCTATAGATGGATAACTGGTATTCTTATAGTTAGGCAGTAATTGTAACATCTGGAAATGTATTTACCATGGATAAATCCGAAGTGACAATGAGTACTCACCTCTGCAAAAAATAAACAAATAATTAAATAAATCAGACTTCCATATTACTGAGGTTCATAAAGTTGAGATGTGGGATGGTCACTGGTATGTCTTCTATTCAATCATTTAAATATATAAAGCAAACCGATAAAGCACAGAAAGCTCAAAAGTCTTTTTCTCTAAGAAGTGGGACTATAAAAAAGGTTGGAATAGCAGAACACAGACAATTGTGCATTATTTTTCACCTATTTTTGTCATAAAGTCAGAAACTGATTTATAATCAATGCAAAAACACTAATTTTGCTTTTCTTAATATTGAGAAATGTTATCTCCAAACAGTGTTATGGGTATTTATTAAAACTAGGTTATTCAATCCTTACAGAATCCAAACAGTGAGACTTAGAACTTACATATGGCAATCAACATATACTACCCACAATATAACATTAATGGAAAAGAGCCCGTCTTGTAATTTCTTGAAGGTATCAGCAGTTTAATATTGAATTGAATAACTTATCTGGACAAGGGATGTGCAACATAAGAATCTACTTCATTGCTATTCAGACATATGTTTATAACATGAAGAGTATCTATCCACAACCGCTTTTTTCCAATTTTTGCACATGGGATGTCACTTCTTCTGTGACAATCAACTGGAACCAATGTTTACACCAATGGGTGGCTAGCCCTGCTGCGGTGGTTCTTCCACATCACATGCTCGTATGCATACTCAGAACTATGGCCAATTTAGAGTGTCCAATCCACATACTGCATGTCTTTGGAATGTGGGAGGAAACCAGTTCACCTGGAGGAAACCCACACAAACACAGGGAGAGCATGTATATTCTACACAGAAGGCACTCCAGCTGATAATCAAACCAGGAAACATCTTGCTGTGAGGTGACAACACTATCTGTTGTGCTAGTGTGCCACTCTCTTAAAATAGCAGAACACAGACAATTGTGCATTAGTTTTCACATATCTGAAAAGTATGACTGAAATTCTAGAAAGGTGAATTGCCATGCAAAGATGTTTTTACTTCTGTTCACCAACTGTTTTATTTCTACACATGCAGATACCAAAAAATCATCCATGCAAAATAACATATACTGTACAATCACTCTAAGGTATTGTGTGAGTGAAACAGAAAAAAAGACAATGAGTGGTAAATAGTTTTACATCTTTTTACTACAATGATACATAGGAAGAAACAATTTCAGTATTAACATTCATAGAAGCATTTTGTGTAAACTGACACATACACACTTACTTTAGAAGAACGCAAATATGCAAGCATATAAATATCCTAAGGTTGGTACATACATTTTACATTAATTTGTTGTATTTATTCTATCTAAGAATGCATAGGAAAGGAAAGAACACTGAGAACAGTTATACTTAGTTCTAAATACACAGAATATGGCAGGTTCACAGAAGTTCTTTTGCAGGAGAATAGCTCTATCAAACATAACCTCTTGACATTTTTAGATTCTGTGTACTCTGTAAAGTCTAACATTTTGATTGGGGAGCAGTGTCAAGCCTGTTTAAGCTTCAGAAAGGAAAAAATGTTTGTCTTTCAGCTTTTCCCGGTTAGGTGTCACCACAGCGGAACTCCAGTCTGCTAATGATTGGCAGTAGATTTTCACAAACACAGAGGTGCCAGCTTGACGTCCAACCTTCAACGAAGGCACACCCATTTATGCATGTCTTTCGAATGCCACCCAACCACAGGGAGGACATGCAGACTCCACACAGAAGGCACACCCCTCATTCCAGCCGAGAATCGAATGGGAGAACTTCTTGCTGTGAGGCAACAATGCTACCGCTGCACCACCGTGGCTGTCTAAAATAACTCTTTTTATTTTGTTATGGGTTACAGATTGGATCTCACCGATGTTCATGATATTGATTACTGCTGCAGTAGGCAGTCTTTGCTAAATGGGTTATATCCTGCCAAGGATATAACAGCGGACCAGCTTCCAAACCTTCAGGACACTATCCACATGGTCAATCTGCCTAAAACACCATACTAAGTGATAAGCCCTTTAGAGCTTTCCTGCTCTGAAGAGAGTGCTCCTCTATGGGCATTCAAGGATTAATGGTTGTCTCCTGTTGTCTCACTGCTGGGCAGACAAGTTTTCTTTGGGGAAAAAACTTACACTGTTTAAATCTGTTGTTTAAATGTACTTTCCTGGTTAGAAAGATTGTTATTTATCTAGCAGTCTGTGTTTCAATGGACTATCATGAGACATAAATATATTTTTAAACAGAAGCATGCTTTTTTCATGTGAGTTTACAACCTGCGTGTTTAGTTTACTTTTTGAGACTGGAAATTTTTTATTAAAGTGCTTTTTACTGTTTTTTTGTTGGAAAAAAAGTGACTTTTTGAACTCTGAATTATTACTAGCTTGTACTACTTGGTTTTCCTGGGAAGGAGGCACCATTTGATCATGGAAAAAAAATACTAGTTCCATGGTCCATCCTTCCACCAACCACAAAATAAAAAAGTTAAGCAAACATCTTTTGCCACTACCAAAGGATAGACATTTGCCTCAGCTGCAGGGGGGTGAATTTACTGTGGCCAGAGCTGGTTCCTTAAACCATTCATGTTTTACCCCCATTCCTTCTGGTGCAGCTGCTACAACCACTATAGACTGGAGGTTAACCATGTCCTCTGGGCTGTTTGGTTCCCCTCAGTGGGTGAGAGAGAGAGAGCCAATCTCATCCATCTTGGTAGCTGGAGCAGGAAAGTCTTCCCTGTTTAGACAGAATGTTGTGTTCATCCCTGGAAAAGCTGTTGCTGCTATCAACAACTCTGATGGCCCCATTTTTCCTGTCAGAAAGAAATTGAAAACTAAAAATCTATTTGTTTTTGCTCAAAATTCTCCAGAAAGGAATAGTTTACTATAGATCTGTCTCAGGGTCAAATTCAGGCTATTGATCCTTCCTATAAGGTGGTTTCAATTAAAAGAAAAAATGATTCTGATTCCAGAAAGGAAGATAAAGGGACAGATGTAGGGTTTTCTCCTCAGATTTCAGATTCAGATTTCAAGGAGAAAACAGTATTTGATTCTTCTTGTGAGGGTTTCTTTTTCTCTGGAACTATTTCCAGAATGTATCAGTGTTTTCAGTGGGAGAACACTGGCGTTTCTCGGTCTCACAGAAAATACTATGAGGTATTTCAAACAGAATTTCCAGAACCTTCATCTGTTCCTTCAGACCTGTCAGCATTAGAAGATATGTGTGTCACAGTCTACAGTTTTTCTGATAGTCAGCCTGCTGCCCCTAAAAAGACAGAGTGTTTAAAGTTCCCCAGTCTTTTACTTTTTTCTGCACTCCTCCCAAACCTGACCCAGCAGCTATAGCTTTATTAATCTTACTGTTGCTAAACATTTAGATCATTCCAATCCTAAAATTTCTGACAAGGATAGAATAATAATTGATAAATATGAGAAACAAGTGTAAGCTTCTGCAACTTTGATTTTCAGCATTTTGAATTGTCAGGCTTATTAATGAAAGTATGAGGAATGTTTGCCTGCAGTTTCTGCTTGTGAGGAAAAGTCTGCTTCAAATGGTTTAATTTCTTCGATTTTGCAAGACACAACTCATTGTTTAAAGAGTGTGTATATGATACCTCTTCCAAGGCTATGGCCACTGGTACTGTTTTGAGAAGGCTTGCATGGCTGCATTCGCAGATCCTACCCAATTATGTGAAAAATGAGATTTTTAAATTATCCTTTGGATAGAAATTCAGTTTTTGTTCCCTCTGCTGCAGAGATTATCAAAAACTGTGATTGAGAAGGGTAAGTTGATAGAGGGAAAATAACATTTTCCAGACATCCTTTTCCAAATTTTCCAAGGGAGTCTATTACCCTTTATCTATTTTTGGCAAGAAACAAAATAAACAGTCTCAGCAAAATGCTAATGAACATCAATTTAAGAAACAAGGACAAGGAGGTTCCAAGAAAACAATAAAGAAACTCTCCAAAACAGAGGACAGTTCAACAAGTCAGAATGAATATTTAAGGGACTTTGTACCCACTCCTTCCCACCATGGCAGTCCCATTTCCACGTTTTTCTTTAGCAACTCATATTTTCAGTTAACAGGGTTCAGAAGATCATTCATCATGGTTACAGTTGGCTCTTTTCCAGAGGTAATTCCTCATCCACCAAACCAGAGTTCTCTATTTTACCCTGCCATTTAACATTTGTTGTCTTAGGGAGTAATAGAACCATGTCCTCCTTCCCAGATTGGGAAAGGGTTTCATTCAAGGCTGATTTTGGTGCCAAAGAAAGAAAATGCTTATAGACCAGCTCTAGGTTTTTCTTCCCTAAACCAATTTATGATAGTGCTCAAGTTTAAAATGCTATCACTTCACAACCTGCTACCCCTTAATCTTCAAGTTTCTTGGTAACACTATGTTTAAAAGATGTTTCCTCACATCCCTATTCACCAAGATTTCAGTCATTTTTTAAGGTGTGTGTTTGGATCACATCACTTCTCTGCCTTGACCTTTGGATTATCCACTACACCAAGAGTGCTCACAAAATGTCTAGCTCCAGTTATAAATCATTGCCAGCTACAGGGTATCCGCATGTTCCATATTTAGAGAACCTGCTTATTTTTGCAGAATCTTTTTCAAAGTGTCAGGAATCTCTTAGTTGGTTAAGAGATCTCTTACACCAGCTGGGATTTCAAGAGAATATTCAAAGTATTTTTTTATTCCATCACACTGGATTGTGTTCCTGTGGTGTCAGCTGGATGACACCTCAGTTCAAAGAGCTTTTATTCTACAAGAAAAAAAATAGATCCATATCTAGATAAATTTCAAGGGTTTTCCACTCAGTCTTCACATTCTGTGAGGGACGTCATCAGGCTTTCGGGTCTCATGCCCTCTATGATTTTCAGTATACCCCTGGAAGACTCCACATGAGAAAAGTACAATGGTATATGAAGTCTCTTTGGTCCTAGCACCAACACCCATTATCTTTTCAAATCCCACTTCTAGGATTTATTAGAAGAGAAATCACTTTGAAAAAACAGCAGTTATCCCTAAATCAAGTTCTCCCCTTCTTCAGATCTGCTCCAGAGCAGTCAGTCACTGCAGACACCTCAGACTTTGCCTGTGGAGCAGATTAAGGAGGGATAAACGTGCAAGATATTTCAGACACCAAGGATAAATACACACACATAAATATAACAGTGGTGCTTGCTCTAATCGAAATAATCAACTCTATGGATCAACTTTTGTCCCCTGGACCTCTTCAAGTTGTTAAAACCAATTTCACAGTCATGTGGTCCATCAACAAGCAAGAAACTATGCAGACTAGTCATGTTAGCTTGAGATATAACTTTACAGCACAATCTCACTCTACAAGCACCATATATTCTATAAGAACAAACTGTGTGGCAGACAAGCTGAGGACAGAGACAGACCCCTTCAAATGCAAGCTAGATTGGGGGTCTTCCAAGATTTGATCAATTTGTGGGAAGCTTCTCAAGTAGACCTTTTTGCTTTCTCTCTGAATAATCAGCGGGCAACTTCTGCTCCAGAACTCCATGCAAGAAGGCCTGGGAGACAGATGTCTTTTCCTTTCCTTGGACAGGAATGTTCTCATATGCTTTTTCATACTTTCCACTGATATACAGAGTACTTCTGAAGATTCACAAGGAATACCCCAAGATCACTGTGGTGGCTCCATTCTGTCCCTGACAATAGTGGTTCTCCCTTCTTTTAGGAATGGCCAGGAGCAATTACCACAAGCTTCCTTACAGAATGGATCTACTCACACAAGGCAGGGGTGTTTGTCACATCCCAAATCCAATCAACTTAAACTGGCTGAATGATAGTGTCTTAATTACCTCTGGGCAACTGTTTACTGCAGCAGGTACTACTGGAAGCAAGAAAGCC
>NC_056729.1:995995479-996060241 GCF_019279795.1 Protopterus annectens
TCTTCTTCTTCCACATGTTTTGCTAAAGCGCTTGTGTCTTTTTTATTTCTTATATCTCTAAGGTGTTCAAGGATACGTTCCTTTAGACACATATTGGTTTTGCCTATATAAAAGGCATGACAGACAGTGCAGAAGTTGAAATAAACTAAATTTTGTATTCTGCAGTCAGCATAAAAATCTATATCAATTATAAATCCTAGTATAGGATGTTTATATGTAGATTTATTATATAAATAGTCACATGCTGTACAATTTCTGCAAGGAAAAGTCCCGTGCCTATCAGATTGTATCATTCTTTCATTGTTTCTAAATTTATAACATAGTTGCCTTTTTAGGGACCTCTTATTTCTAAAAGAAAAGCTGGGTCTATCTTCTAACAATTCTCTCACGTCAGGATCCGACAATAAAACATTCCAGTTCTTCTCAAAAATATTACAGAACCTTCTGATGTCACTTGAATAAGTTATAGGGAATCTAACTTTAAAATCATGACCTTCCTTGCTTTTAATATCTTCTATAGTATTTGAAAAGAGTGGTTTACATCTCCCATCCCTATTTTCAATGGTATATTTAGAGCTTTCATTTGTGTCTTTCTTACTATAACCTCTGTTTAAGAAGTCACAGAGGTCATTACACCTTACAGATATAAGAAATAAAAAAGACACAAGCGCTTTAGCAAAACATGTGGAAGAAGAAGATAGGAAGCATATTTTTAATTTCATGGCTTTAGAAATAATAAATAAAAGCAAGAGGGGAGGTGATATAAGGAATAAGGTAGAGGAAGCAGAACAAAGATGGATTTTATTACTTCAGGCAGATAGGTCTTCTGGATTGAATAATGCTGTTTCCTTGAAACCTTTTTTAAAATCCAGACCACTAAAACATTAAGTAATATGGATTATTACATAAAATGTGTCTGTTATATGTATACTTTATTTTATCTTATGCAGAATATAAGGCAAATTGATATACTGATGTATGCAATTTTAATTAGTCTATGTCATAGTTCTATATGTGTTTTCATTGGTTGAACCATATTTTAAATACTAATGTTTTAACTGTTTTTATGAGTCTGAAGAAGCGATCAGCTGACTTAGATCGCAAAAGCACTTACTCTTGTTTAATAAAGGGTTATTGGTGTGAAACTGCAAGTTAACTGTTTCCTACCTTGACTACTACATCTCAGTTACAACTTTTGGTTTTATAAAGGGCACTACTGTGAAGCTGCAAGTGATTTATTTCCTGGCGTGGATTATTCCATTTTTATCTTCAGCTGTGGTCTAACCATTGGTCTTTTCAAGATGTTGGCAATGTCAGAAGGGTCAGTGTATTTTGTTCCATTTTGTACTAGCTCAGAACAGACCTGAGCATTGCCATTTAGGTTTTTGATGTAGCCATTGAAGGCCTTATGGTTATCCTTGGTATCCCTGGCAACTTTCTTTTCAAAATTAGTTTTAGTTGACTTGATGAGGGCCCTCAATTTCTTACTAATGCTGATCAGGGATGATTTTTCTACTTGAGATTTGGCCTTTTTTGTACAAGTCTCCTCCTTTTATTGTAAAGTTTTTTTATGGCTGGGGTCCACCAGACTGGTTTCTTCTTGCTTGAGGAAGGAGTCTTGGTTTTATTTGGGATAGCATGGTCCATGCAATCCTGAAGATGCATATAGAGTGCCTTGGTGTAGCATTCCACATCCTGGATATCATTATCCTTCTGCAAGGGAATAGTGAAGCTTTCCACTTCGGATGCAAGTAGTTTGAAGTATGCTTTGGAAAGGTTTTTGACTATGTTTTTTTTGACTGGGGGAGGTGGAGGGGTGAGGATGTCCAGGGTTATCAGTTTGTGGTGGGATCTGACCAAGGAGGGAGTGATAACGGGTGTGGTACAGTGGGCGCCCATATTTGTGATGATTAAATCCAATATGTTATCCCCTCTAGTGGGGGAACATACTAGTTGTTCAAGGGCATTTGAATTTATAAATTCTATGAATCGCTGAGCATAGGAGTTTTAACATTGGTAGTTCGCCCAGTCTATACCAGAGTAGTTGACATCACCCAAGATTATGGTGTTGGGTAGGACCTTTATATTTTCCAATATCTCAAGGAATGCAGAGTGAGCATCTTGAGACATGGTGGGTGATCTACAACCGGCTACGACTTGAAATGTGGTTTTGCCTGCTGATAGTTGCGCATGGATGATCTCTGGGACATCATGCTGCGCTACTAACCTGGAGATATGGGTATCGTTGATGAATATGGATACACCTCTGCCCTTTGTACTGCGATCCGGTAACTGAGGCCAGAAGGTATGATATGAATTGTAACCTGGCAGTGCTGGGTTGCTGTCTTGAGCCTTGAACCAGGTTTCCGTCACTGCACAAACATTGATTTTCTCCATGCTGAGGAGAGCCTCGAGTGTGTGCATTTTGAGGTTGAGACTTCTGGCGTTGAGTAGCATTACCCTTAGTTTTTGGTTACCTGTGCTGGTTACGGTGGTTGGTTTGTCCTTTGAGCCTTGCCTAAAAAAGGCACTATGGGGATGGCAAGAGCCTTGGCCAGTATTCGAAAACCTAGGTGTGACAGGTGCAACCCATCTCTGGCAAAACAGCGAGGCTTGTCTATCATGTCATCCCAGGCAGACAGACACTGGATCCCCTTAGAATGACACCAGAAGCTTAGCCAATTGTTGAAATTGATCATTTTGTCTTTGTATTGTGGTATCATTCTAGGTGAAGGTAATATGTTACTCAAGGTTAGGGTCATACCAGCTTGGGCTACATGATCAGATAGCTCCTCAATGTCTCTTTTCATGTAGTCCAGGGAGGTACATCTTAGATCATTCACACCAACATGTACAATGACAGCATCATACTTGTACTTGTCCTGGAATGACCTAAGTGTTTGTGTTATGTGGCGGATCTGAACACCTGACAGGCAGCTGACAGTAACCTTCTCCTTGTTCAGTCTGGTGAGTGGAACATCTGTATGCCTTACTATAGAGTCTCTTATTACTAGCGTGTTAGGTATGGTATTTTGCCTTAAGGGCTGTTGTGAGGCACACTGCTGAGGTGAATTATCTGTTTTCTGGCTTGTATTTGGGGTGCAGGTTGCTTGCTTGTCTGCTTTGGAGGGCACTGTTTCTTTTTCAGATTGGTACCTAGTGCCTCGGAATATGTTTTTGTGTATTTATGCGTATGTTTTGACAGTGCTTGTTTTGTAGATTCATGTGTGACAGGTGGTGTGATGCAAGTGTGTCCCTTATCCTCTTGACTGTCTGTTACAGTCATGGGTTGAGAGCACTTAGCCTCCAGTCTGGCTGTGTATTTGCATCTCTCACAAGTGTTTGCGTCTAGAGGTAAGAGGAGAAGGTTGTCTGTATACATAAGGCAGTTGTGACATTGCCTCAGGATGCCCAATTCCACCAGATGAACTGGAGAGTACACCTGAAGCTGACCTCTGGACATGCTTTGAAGAGTAATTTGAACTTAAGTCCTGTGGACGATCGAGGGTCTTATGCTATATTATAATAGTGCTGTCTAGGAAATTTGGAGAATAATAGTGCTGATTAGGCGATTAGGACAAGTGCTGTTTTCTGTTTTGCAAGTGCTGCAATAAGAGCAGCTGATCTGAAGCACCTGATTTGAGGCTTGCCTAGTTCTAAGGGAAAATGTACAGCGCAGACTTTGTGGGGCCTGGAATAGTATACCCCAACTAACCGGCGCTGCCCAACGCTGCTCTGTGCGCAAGACCACGCAAAAAGAGAGTTGCAGGGTTTTTCCTCTAGATAAGTGAGGAAAGTGAGTACAATAGCTGTTTTCCTCTAGGTAATGAGGAAAATAGAGTGCTATAGTAATTAGTAGCTTATTTAGTGCTTACAAGTTCTGAACAAGTGCTGAGCATGAACAAGCATATTTAAGTGCTAAAACTAAGAATCTGTATCTGCAGTAGATGAGTTAAGGGACAGAAACAAGTGCAAATACAGGCTTTCAAATCAGAAAGTTTAGAGAGATGGAAGAGATTGCCCAAACGGCCAATAACTACAAATTCTGGGCCAGAACCACTACTTATGTGGTAGACAGGTTACCTAGTGCTTACCACTCCCACTGATACGCTAGAAGGCTTCCCTCCAACACAGAAAGGCTTGGGGGACTCAGAAGCTTACATACAGTTCTGGATACAGCAAATCTGTATCTGGAACACTAGTTACAGGAAAGGTAGGAAACAGGCTTACAGTTTTTTTTTTTTTGTTTTGTTTTTTTTTTTTCTTTACAGAAAAGTAGCAAAAACAGTAGTAAAAAACAATTCACATGCAGTGAAAGCTAGCACACTTGAGTATGCAGCAAAATTAGACCAAACACAGTTTAAAAATGCAATTAAATGAAAAAGGACTAAAAGCAAGTGCAGAAAGAGTTTATTAGGTAGAATGTGGTAAAGAGATGGGACTGGGGGAGTGTCCCAGATCAAATCTACAGTGGGGCGGGCAACTGCAAAAGCTACCAAATTTAAACTACAAACCAAAAATAGGGAGGGTGGGTATCTGTCTATATAGAGAGGTGCGCATGCATTGCAGTACTGCATGGTGATGGTATGGAGTTTGTGGAATCATGGTGCAAGAAGGATTCCACACATGTTCTGAATGGAGAAAGCCATGTTTCCTACCACTCAATTTTTTTTTTTGCAAAATGTCCCTAATTTTGCCTCATATTTTTGCCCTGTCTCTTCTAGTGAATTACTGAAAGCAACAGCCAGTCAGTAATACTAGACATTAGTGTTTCATACTTCTAACTGCGCAGAAAATGTAAGTTAATTCAAGTCCTGTTCTCTTCATTTCTTAGGTGAATTAAAGTAATACTGTCCTTGATTTTTGACATTTGTCTTTCCATTATCTTTCAGCTCCAGAAAGCAAAGAAGTTGAGAGGAATGCTATGCCCCCTTCTGTTTAAACAGAGACAATTAGATAGTGTTTGGATGCACTATACATTTTATCAATTATGGTAAATACCCAAGGTGCACAAATAATCAATGAGGTTTGTAGTAAAAGCATACGACAACATAGGTAATGGGCAGTTAAGAGAAAAACCCATAATTCGAGATAAATACCTCATAGGGAAGGATTTGTAGTCACATGTGGCCTTGGTTACTCAAAACTATGGAGTAACTGCTCTGTGCCTGTGAATATATTCAAAGGCACACCAGGAAGTTGTGTGTGGAATTTTTCAAATGAATATTATGAGCTTATTGCTGGATATGCGTGTACTAAAGCAGAACCAAAGAACTGAGTATGGGTGAGCCCTAAAGTTGCAAACTACCTGGACCTCAGTTGGAGAACGAAGGATGTATAACAAATTTGTCATAGTCTTTTGGGAGAATTTAAATAATCTTGGAGTTCAAATAGTTATTTATTCTGGAATCTTGCAATCCTCATTGTAAACAATACTGCATTTGTATTATGCAACTGGCGCCAGTGTATCCCACATGCTATAGCATGTGCCTCAGAATGCATACACACACACACACACACACACACACACACACACACACACACAAACACACACAGACACACAAATTATATATATATATATATATATATATATTTTTTTTCACGTTAGTGTGGTTCATGTTTTATATCATTATATGCTGTAATTATGCTGGATTGCTGCCTCAGCCTAAACTTAGCAACAAGTATCTAAGTGAAGTTAAAGGCTGAATGTAATTCCTTGATTTCACTGCTTTGCAACAACTGCAGATCTTTCTTAAAAAATATCATTTTTATTTGTGTGTAAAAACAGTTAATTTTAGCTTGTTCTAAGAAACTAGTATGCTTTTTCCATAATGTAGATTATTTTTTGTGCAGTGGGTATCACTTCTTTAGTTGGCATATCGGTAGCTCATTGTGGTTTACTGATAAGGAAGCCTGTACTAAAAGACATATCAAGAAAAACTTGGGTTTTGTCTTTTTCCATAAGACTTTAAAACTTTGTGGGAAACATCCATTGTATTAAAGGAGTTGCCATGCTGATAAGAAACATGATTGACTAGTCAGTATGGAAAAGGAAAGGGTGTGCTATTGTGAAAGCATGTGCTATAGTGTGATTAAGGCATATAGTTCAAAACATTACTTCTAAAGATGCTAATGTCTGTACTTAGTTAAATTTTAGTAAAATAAACAGTTTAACCCAAGAAGTTTGGTATTGGGCCAGCAGATTAGTCAGTCCTATTTAAAGCAAACTTCTCTGATGCTGGAAAATGGAATTATCAAGAATAAGACCTTTAAGATTACCCTAGAGTGAAATAAATGCATGCTACTTCAAGGATATGCAAAATGTTCATTATAACCCCTTTCACCTCCGTGCCATCATTGAATTAGACCAATTATAAAACTTAATTGAAATGATTAAAAAAAGGGCAAAGACAAAATCAGGGACCTGAGAAGTGTCATCCATTTCAAGCAGATCAGGGCCTGAGGAATTATATTTTAATTACAAAAGAACAAAAGAAAAAGTGAAAGGCCCAGAGAATTTAATGGCGTTTCTCATAAGGGAGCTCATGATGGGTATCCTGCAGCAAAATCGCACAGCATGGATTTCTTACTTAAATGTTTTTGCAAACATTCCCATATTCTCATGTTAGCTAAGGTAGTTATCACAAATATATATGATAATTTTGATAAAACAACAACAACAACAATGGACCTCTCATTTGTTATCTTTTGCCCTTTAAAACTTTCAACACTGATTTCACTTATTAACTCACAGCTGAGTATTCAAATGTGCTGAATGAAAGAATAAAGACATTTGGCTTCACCAGATGGTTAATACTAGACATGGACACAGTAGCTGGCAGGCAGAACTTACAACAGTGAAAACAATGTGCTTAATGATTATTAGAAAGTCCAGAATGGGAAAGATAGTGTGAGTGCTTGTACAAAGGTGTATCCATCATTATAGGAATTCATGTCCTGACAGAATGCTCCAAGCAAGCAATAATGCTGTGTAGGGGCTCTACACCCCGGGAAAGGCATTAATTACACATTAACACACACCCTGGTGGGCATTATTGCACTTAGAGAATGGGCTCTGTAAAATTATGTTTTACTTACTTATTTTTTTAAGTACTATATATTTTTTTATATATTTTTAATGTACAATAGTTCCTCCACCTAATGTTTCAAACTTGTTGTTGTATAAGTTAATGGTGTTGGGAGGAAGCATTTTACATCAAACATATATAAAAAAATAATATAGTGCTTAAAAAAATAATAATCAAGTAAAACACAACAGTTTTACATAGAACCCATTATCTCTCCCATACATAAATACTCAGTCTCTTCTGCTTTCACACACATACAAATACAGGTCTACGTCGACCCATTGAAATTACATTTCAGCAAAACATAATCAGGTGATCTCCTTTTCGCAAAAGTGCATTTTTTCGAAAATGCACTTTCGCGAAAAGGCAACTAATCGAACAGCAATGGGGGCTGTTGCTTAGATCACGACACAGCGGGGATAAGGGAATATTCCCTTTTCCCCACTGTAGTGCAATCTTGGAGTGAGAATATAAAAGTAGCAGGGGTGTGGGGGTGCAGGGTGGCTTGCCCCCTACATATTTTTTTTTGTGTGTGTGTGTTTTTTCAATTTATTTCTCTTTTGCGAATGTGCATTTTTTAAAAATGCACTTTTGTGAAAAGAGTTCACCTGTTTACATTTTGTTGAAACGCAATTTCGATGGGTGAACATAGACCCACTTACACACACACACACACACACACACACACACACACACACACACACACACACACACAGTCTCCTCTGCTTTCAAACACATCTTCACACAAGATCCCTCTCACTCTCAATCTCTCACACACACAGGGTCCTCTGTTTTCAGACAAGCATTTACTCACACAAGACAGCTCTCACTCTTTCTCAATCTCTCTCACACACACAATCTCCTCTACTTTCAAACACACATTCAGTCACACAACTTCACTCTTGCTTTCTCTCACACTCTCTCAGTCTCTTTATCTCTCTCTCTCACACACACACACACACACACACACACACACACACACACACACACACACACAGTCTCTCTCCATTTTTTTTTGGTTTACATTTTACACTCACTAAACAGCAGAACCAGAACCACTGTTAGCGAGCATAAATGATGGCGACCTTTTTTTTTTTTTGCAGTCTGAGCTCCACGCCAGCTTGACATGCTGCCGTGAAGTGGTGGACTCATTTGTCAGCGGGCATTACTTGTACATTAATATTAGGGGACTTGTTATATTTCCATTTATATGCTGCCTCACATATAGAAAATAGCATGTTCAATCTACGCTTTTGGTAAATGCCTGAATATAAAGTTAACTTGACAGATTATGCTATAGCAACTGTTTTTTACAGAGTGTGCTTAGGACGGTGTGGCAATAAGCTGTACTATTTGAATGCTTTGTGTTTTCACAACTGTAGTTACGAGTTAAACACATATTACTGCCTCATAGTCTATTAATAGTAACTGTACTGCATCAGAAGCATCAAAGGAAGTTTTCTGCTCTCATACTGCTGTTAAACTAGGCTGAGCTACCTAACTAGCCCCTAGGTATCAGTGATTACATAGAACTATATTAGTATTCCAAGTCCAATACATCCTTTTCTATTATTCTATGAACCTAATGTGTGTTTGTATTGATTGTATGCTAGTTTTTTAATAGTGCTGAATTTTCTAAATGCATTTACCTATACTAATATATGGAAATAAGTATACTTGATAGCCACATCATTACCATTCTGACCGTTTGTAGGTACTGCCATTTAATCTGATACTTGTATTGGGTAACTGCTATTTGGCCAGCTATTAACAAACTGTTTACCTTACCATTTTTGTCTTCTCTCTCCCTTTATTTACCCAGCTCTCCATCCTGCTTGCCCTGAACTAGGGACTGAGAATCTGCCCTGCCTGAAGGCCAAAATCTAAACCTTATGTTAAGACTATTGGTCTCTACCTCAACTAAAGAATAAAGCCAATCCTCGCCCTAAGCCTCATTCCCACAAGGAACCAAGACAGTATGTGTTCAATAACTATTGTATTAAAAAATATACTTGAATAATACATTTCCATGTTATTGAAGTCCGCTCCCTAGCCAGGACAGCCAGCATCCTTACTCTAATCTTCTTTTCTCCTAAACCTTAACATACTACCCACATGTAGTCTCTGTAGCTAACTCCTGTTTACCCTCCATTACTACTAGACCTAACAACACTCTTGTAAAGCTACTTGCATTTTTATCCTTGTCCACTAGATGGCATCCTTCTCCTAGTATTTGCCTTGTACATCTATACCACTGTTTTGAAATATATTTATCAGGCACCTTGATTTTCTTTTACTTGTTGTTATCCCAGTCCTGCTCACTCCTCTATTTTCACTATAACTCACTCTCTTCCACACCCATCTTCACCTTACCTCAGCAGTCAGCTCTTCACTGATTGTTCATGGGGTCCTCTTCCTTCACTGACTCTATCCCGCTCCGTTTGCCCTGCAGGCTCACTCCGCTCCCCTACCCTGCCCCCAATTCCCACCCACCCCAAGTGCTCCTACATTTGTACACCCTAACCACACTCCTATACTAACTACCAATCATAGATCCCAGTTCTTAAAGTTCCAGAACCAAAATTTCCAAGTATCATCTTAGTAAACCACCTAACTTACCCTTTATCTTTACCCTATATATAACTCTGGCACAATGTCATTCATATCAACCTCTCCACACCTGAAGATCCTACTTCTATCCTCCCTCATACCTAATCTTTCTATATCTTATCTACTTACATTTTACGAATATCTCCACTACATAAACCTTTGTTACCCCACAAAGCAAAACTCCACTCCACCATTAGCACTCTCTCAAAGCCATTCAAACACACCCAGCACAACAGCCTACCTCTCAGCAAAATATCACAGACTGACTCACATCAGATACTACAGGACAAAAGCTAGGAAATCTCAGTTCCTAACATGTAAACCTCTACAATTTACACTTAGAATTCAACTCCAATCCTTAATAGATGGAGATATACATCCCATTCCAGGGCCAAATTCTATCAAGACCATAGAGACCCATAACACAACCCCCATTAGTACTCAATTTTTTAGCAGACTTCCCAGCTCACTATTGATAGATCATCTTAACATCAGGAGCATAAATAATAAGGTTCCCCACCTACATGCTCTCATGGATGTGCATTCATTTGATATCCTGTGTCTCACTGAAACATGGCTCAAACCATCTATACAAGACAATGAAGTTATACCACCAGGGTACAGCATCTTGAGACTAGACCGAAAAGCTAAGAAGGGAGGTGGAGTAGCTATACTATACAAATTTGGATTACAGATGACCTCTGTTGACTCTAAACCCCCTCTAACTAGTAATGCAGAAATCCTTATCTCCAAGATTCAACTCAATAATTGTAAATCCATCTATATTATTGCTGTCTACCTTCCCCCAGGGAATAACACTAACACCCTAGAAAATATCCTAAATTGGATTTCCACCAACTATCCCCAAGAAACAATAGTACTCGTTGACTTTAATATCAACTGGAAAAGCTGTACTACTGAACAGCCTTCTACTCAAATTAACCTACATGGTTTCACTCAAACTATTAGCTCCCCCACAAGGACCAATAAACTCAATAACAATGAAAGCACTCCAGACTGTATTCTGATAAATATACATCACCAAACTTACAAAGTAGGAACTCTCCCTGAGGATATAAGCGACCATGCACTCACCTTCATAATCAGATTTAAGACTGACATCCCATCAATCACCTATAGGACAATAAGGAACAACAAAAATTTTAACCCTGACATCTTCCAAACTGAACTTAAAGCATGCGACTGGTCACCCCTCAAAAACTTACCTCTAGAGGAAGCAGTAATCTACTTTAATACTAAATTATTAGGTATTCTAGACTACCATGCACCAAAAAGCACCATTAGAACTAGGAATAAACCTGCCTCCTGGCTCTCAAAAACAACCAAACAAAAAATGCTCCTCAGAAATAAAGTCTGGGCCAAGTGGCTTTCCACTAAAAGCCCAGAGGATCATTTAAAATTTAGGCAGCTAAGAAATGATACAAAAAAGCCATTCTGTCAGACAAAAGAAACTATTACATTCAAATCCAACAAACCCAGCAAAACAAACTACAAAAATTCTGGGCAGGGATTAACACACTTTTACACCCAGGTCATTCTGTCGCACCCACCCCATTAGGTACTGAACATGATAGCTCAAAGCAAATTGCCAATACCTTTAACACATTCTTTACTGAGACCATTCAGTCTCTTGCCAATTAACTAACTCCTGACAGCTCATCTCTGACTTCCTCTACTGCTAGCTTACCTCCCTCATTTCAACTCAAACCTGTCCCTACATCCCTTATCCGTACCCTTATTCTAAAACTCAAACCTACCAACCCTGCAGCTGATCTCCTACCTGCAGAATATCTGCAAAAAGCTGCAAAAGCCATAGCCTATCCCATCTCCATCCTGATTAACAGAACTATCTCTGAGGGAACTATTCCATCTATTTGGAAGATCTCACATAATATCCCCCTGCATAAAGGTGTAAACTCCAGGGAATTATCCAATTATAGACCTATTGCTATACTATCTCCACTGGAAAAATCATGGCGAAATGCATTTTTTAGGCAACTGTTAAAACACCTAATACATAACAACTTATTAGCTAACTGCCAACATGGCTTCAGGCCATTTCACAGCACTACAACTGCCCTTTTATCCTTCTTTGACTGTATTAACAAAAATCGCAATAACAACACTCTATCCTCCGCCCTCTTTATTGATCTCTCTAAAGCCTTCGATATGGTTAACCACCAATGTCTCATAAACATACTCAAAAACATATCACTAGATGCACTGGCTATACGATGGTTTCAGTCCTACTTAAACAATAGGCAACAGGCTGTTCTGTGTGAGAACAAATTATCTCCCCATCTCCCCATTGCACTCAGTGTCTCCCAAGGCTCTATACTAGGACCTCATCTATTTTCTATTTTTATCAATGACCTGCATTCTGTAATTCCTCAAGCTACCTCAATACAATATGCAGATGACTGCATATTAATATGCTCAGCCCCCACTCCATCAGACCTTCAGTCCCTCACCCAAAATGTGTTTATCACAGTAGAGAAATTGTTACTACACTATTGCCTCATCTTGAACCCCCAAAGAAACAAACTCCTACTTTTTACTCCCACCCATAGGGCCTCCCCACTATACTTTACTGTTACATCACACAATGGTACCATCATATCCCTTGACTCAACCACAAAACTGCTAGGGGTACTAATTGATAATAACTTTAACGTTGATACTCACATTAACAGTACCATAAAAACAGTCAACAAAAAACTAGGCTCCCTCTATAGAATCAAATCCTTTCTCACCCCACTAGCAAGGACTGCCATTGTCCAGACCCACTTAATCTCCACCCTCCTCTACGCCTCCCCTATATATACTAACCTCTCAAAAAATAACTTGAACAAACTGGCTGTCTCCTACAATAATATTGCTAGATTTGCAACAGGCTCTACATTCAGAACCCATCACTGTACTAATTATGAGCAACTAGGATGGCTAGAGTTGCCATATTTACTTCTATTTAAACAATTAACAGATGCCTACAAAATCCTGTATCAGCCTACTAATACTCCAATTCTTACCAACCTTATCACCCCCTACAACAACCTTAAGACCCTACGCTCATCTAATAAAATATTAGTACAAATAGGTAAAACCAACAATTTGGCTGGTGATTCTTTGTTCTCTAATACCGTGGGTAAAACCTGGAACTCTCTCCCCAGTGACCTGACCTCCCTTTCCTCACTAACACAATTTAAAAGCAAGCTGAAAACCTACCTTAAATCCCATTGGTTATGTCCCTGTGTGAACCCAGACTAACTACACATTTTTTTTCACAAAGACACCCGTCTCATCAACTGTATATACTAATTGCCTATTGAAAACCATAAAGATAACGGGCCTTATATATTATTAAAATGTCTTCATCAATACCTCCCTATAACTAACAAATGTTATAAGTCATATGATTCTGTAAGCAGATATGTTTTGAAGTGAAAATATTTGCTTATATATTTAATGTACCCACATCTGTAAAATCTATCATGTATAAAATTGCTTAAATATGTATTGTACCTGTTGAATATTGTTATTTTATATAAATTTTACTGTGTTTTCGAGGAGCTTTTTTCCCCAGGCCTCTGCTGAAAATGGACATATATCCAGCTGGACTAGCTCGGTCAACAAATGTAAAATAAATAAAATAAATAAATAATACCCTGCTGGAGAATGTTTGTTCTCTAATCAGGGTGTTAATGTACAGTTTGCCCATTCTCTAAGCTTTTGTAGAATGCATTAGCTAGATCTAGTGAAATTACACTGTTTTTACAATGCTTAAACAGAGTGAATGGAGACTGCACTATCTGCAACAAATAGCAATGATAGTGCATATCTAGGTATATTAAAGTAAGGATTAGAGTAATAGAGACACTAGCACTTCAGAAACATCAGGAAAGTACCACTGAAGTTTCAGAAATGATCAGAAAGTTAACAATACAGTAGATTAAAGCCATCTAGGAGGCAAGCATAGGGAACAGAAGTCCACAAAGAAATGAAGCATTATATTCACCTGTCTCAAACAGGCCTACTGGTAGAGGCTTTAAGTAAAATCACTGTATCATTATCTTGGGTTACTATAACACCAAAATGCAGAAAAGACAAAAAAGTTTAACTGGTGCATTATTCATACAAAAGACTTTTGCAATGTTAAGTTTTGTAACAGTTACAGGGGAAGAACAGAGTCTGAGGCAGTGGTTGTTGAGTTGGGACTAATGCTTCTCAGCAGATATGAAGCAGAATTTTCAGAAGGGCAATATGAGAACCGGAAATTATACATATGTTTACCAAATTAAATTGTATTTCCATACTATATGTCTTCATGTAGTACCCCAACTCAAAGTGGATATTTAAAATTAATATACTATCATGATAACATAAATTATGTCCATTTTAGTATACATAGAAGACAAAACTGAAACGTTAAGTACATTCCTGAACTCAGAAAGGTGTTATGTATATTACATCTGACTGCAGTAACTAATATTTAGACTAAGAAGCTAAGAGCTTGGTTTGTTTTACAAACAAACAAAAGGAAGCTCATTGGATGATTATAGGATTCTTCTATAACTCAAGCACAAATAAAAATAAAAAAGATCTTACAAGACACTTAACACTTTTATTGAAAAGACTACCCTTAAATGTGTTAACAAAACCATTTTACTAGGGGTATTCAGCACTTTCATAAAAGATTATTTAAAATCTGTTGATTTGAATAAGAATTTAGGGAAGACAGGTTTAATCAACTATCGGTTATATCATTATACAAAACTCTGACTATAAGAAGTCAGACAATGCTCTTAACTGTTTGAGATCTAAGGAAAGACAATCTCTATCAACGGTGTTGTCAGGAAATAATCTAAAATATGTTTTAGCAATAAATGGCATGCACTTGCTTAGGTGTCTATAATCTATGCATCTGTGTGAAGCATTCTTTGAAAGAAACTCTTGCAGATGTTGGAATCAAGTTTTGGGCATGTGAATATTTACACAAATGCAGGGATATCTTCTAATGAAATTTTGTTTGGGGAGAAAATTCACATTAAAGAAGTTTATATACCTTTGAAATTAAAAATGGAGGCACTGCAATTTAACTAGAATGGAGATGATGTGAAAGGAGAAGAAAAATATTGACCAGTAAATAAGATATTGGGTGCATACGAGATTCAGTTCAAGTTATTGCAATCTAGAGAGCTATCAAAGAAAAGTGGCTGTGTATTCTAAAATAGTAGAGGCATTCTCCATCATTTTGCAGTAGACCATACAGCTGAAAGCCTCAATGAGAAGTCAAAACAAGAGCTGAACCTTACACCACAGATGTGTATTTGCAGCACTTACATAGCAATAGAGCTATTTAAATATTAAGTGTTCCTTTTAAGGCAAAGAAGAATGAATGACATCATATTCAAATTTATACCTGAAGGTAGATAATTAATAATTACAAAGTACAGAAAAGGAATTCATTTCAGAATGTAAAGTTCTATTTTCTTTCATTAGTAGTGCAACATCAGAATATCAACTGATCGTTGTTTCAAAAAATGATGTTGTAGCCATTACAGTACAGAGTGGCTTCCCTGGCAGATTGTGTTTCATTTCCTACACCTATTTAACATGTTGCTATATAAGCACCAAGCTGAAGATATTTAATCTATGATGAACAGGATCCTTGATGGAGAGCAGTGTTGTTCTTCTCCTTGTCAGACATCCGGGTGTTGTGTTTTCTGTCTGTACAATGTCTTTATTCAGGCTTATGGTAACACTTTCTTTTCTATTCTCTTCCTTTGCTGTGGTCTCTAGTGTTAGAAGTTACAGTGTAAATATGACTGATATACTGTATGGTGCTCAGCACAAAGGATCTAGCTTCAGCAACATTCGTAAAGGAAAACAGTATATTTTGGTGCTGGAAAAGTAGTGGTAGAAGGATCCACTTCCCCTCTGAAAGTTTATTACTTTGGTACTGACACTGATACAATCCTAGGGGAGTTTACTCAAACTCCCCTCTGTATTCACTATAAAATATGCCCTTTTCCAAGTAAGCAATAATGCCTGACAGGGTGTGTGTTAATGTGTAAATAATGCCCACCCAGGGGTGTTGTCAGGCCCGATTCCACAGGCAGAGTGCTTCTACACCCCTGGAAGGGTATTAATTATGCATTAATACAGATCCTGAAGGGCATTATTGTACTTAGAGAATGGGATCTCTGTAAAACTGCTGTGTTTTACTTATTTATTTATCTTTTTTTATTATATTTTTTTATATATTTTGGATGCAAAATAGTTCCTCTGCCTAATGTTTTAAAGTTGCTGTAGCATATGTAAATGGTGTTAGAGGAAACATTTTACATCCAAAATATATCCTTTTTAAAAGATATTTACATATTTGCTTTATTTTTTAGTCCTTTACTGCTAAAATGGCTTCTTGCCAGTCATTGGGTACTGAAGTCACTAAATAATGATATACATTTGACTTTCAGACTGTATTTCCTTCAGAATATTCATATTAACACCAATCGTGTTATTTAACTTACTTTTTATTTATTTATTTTTTTTATGTATAACATTTAAAATCTGTTCCTATTTTGGAGCCTTTGTTCCCCCTTTATTTCAGGCTTTATCCACATTTTCTGTGTAAAAGGTTCACCGTTACACAAACCTCGTATCTGCTGCTGCCAGTGTTCCATTGATCTCACTGTCTCGCCCTCTGTCACTCAGATACTGTCCACACACACCCCTACACACACACCTGTAATTTAGAAAATGCATTCTAACACAAGTCTTATTATTGCAGCAACTTTGTGATTTTTTTTAAACAGGAATAAGTTCCTGTTTTAAGCCTTTGTTCTCCCTTTTTTACATTTTATTCAGTTAACTTATCTAGGGTGAGAGGTACATAAACCTCTTGACTGCTGCTGCTGCCAGCGATGGATCGCTCTCACTCTTCTCTCTCTATCTCACTTACTTCATTTTCATACACGCATTCACACACAAAGACAGAAACATAAATGCGCACACACACACACACACACACACACACACACACACACACTTTTTACTATTATATTTAGATTTTATGCTCACTAATCAGCAAAAGCACTGTTTAGAAAGGGTAAAATAACAGCTCAATCATTCTTGTTTTCACTCACATGCATGCATACACTCACACCCACAGACATAAACACACACTTTTTGTCTTTCTTTTTTTTTAAACATATTTTACACTCACTAAACAGCAGAACCACTGCTTAGCAAGTGTAAAATAATGGCAGCCATTAGTTTTTTTCAGTCTGTGCTCCACGGTGGCTTGACATGCTGCCATGAAGTGGAGTGTAGATCAGAGTGTGTGATATATCTTTAAGAAGCACTCTAGTCAGTGGGCATATAAGTACTGAGCACGTGCAAGCAAGAGTGCCATTTTGAGTGAGCAGCCAGAGTGATTGCATACATGTGTGCAGTAATCAGTCAGTTAGTTTGTTTAATTTTAATGTTCCAGCCATCCATCTTATTCAGATGTACAAGAGAAGCAACATGGGGTCTGAATTGGATCCAGAGTCACAACCATAAGGAAACTGGTTAGAAGTGGAGTAATATACATGAGTGGATCATCCCTACTGCTTAAACGACTCGCAAATAGGTCAGAAATGAATTACAGGTACTAAAACTTGCTTAAATGATTTCTTTCTCAATGAATATAAAACAAAGCATTCAGAACACTCAGAACAAATTTCTAATTAAACAAAATGTCCAAAACTGTGACATATTTATAAAAATATTCAAAATGATTATGAAAATGTTTGAAACAATATCCAAATCCCATAAAATGCATAAAAAAGGGAAAACAACCATGTTTTTTCTCTATGTACTACTTTTTGCATTAACTAAAGCTATTTGAAATATAAAAACATGTGCAAAGTGTTGGCATGTGTGTGCAGTATTGCAGTGCATTTTTTTCACAAAGTACAGTCATTTCAGAGAACATTTCACAAAGTATAGTCTTTCAAAGTGATTATTGCTACAAGTGCCTGGTGTGTCTACATGTTCATACATAATTACAAGGGCTAAGATTGCATTGTGTTTTACTATAATTTGTAGGCATGGCAGAAGGATTCAGCAGACCTGCACCAATTGTGTTTGATAACAATATTGCATAAAATTGGACAGTGTATAAGCAGGAATACAATATTTATCTTACAGGCTGCTTTTTCTGACAAAGACACACATATAAAGGCATTTATTTTGCTTACTTTATATGGTTCAGAAGCCATTGAAACAGAGCATTAATTTGTGTATGCACCTGCTGTGTTTGCAGGGGAGGTGGAAAACTACCATATTGTGGTACAGGCTGAATTGCCAGAAGACCTGAATATTTAAAACATACATTTAGAGAACAGTATAACCCCCAAAGAATATTACAATGGAAAACACTTATTTTATACAAGAGATCAAAAGCCTGGTAAAACTTTTGCAGCATATATAACCAACTTTAAAATAATACTAAAACATGCAGATTTGGTGATCTGAGAGATGAGTTGTTAAAAGACAGGTTTGTGTGTGGTATTAATAATGACACAGTGGGAAATATTTTGCTTTGTGACAGTGATTTAACATTAAATAAGGCCATTGAGATTTGTCAGCTATACAAGTTTACAGAAAATCACACATGTATGCTTACAAATGAGAAAAGTTGCTTCCAGTACCCTCCAGAGCTAATGTATAGAGTATGCAGTACAAGGTTAAAAGATACAGGCCTAAGGGTGTGGAAACTTCAGCAAAACCCAGAACAGCTTTAGTCAACTGTCATAATTGTGATGATAATCATGAGCCCAAATGAGAAAAGTCCTTAGCTTTTGATCACCAGTGCCATATTGCAATAAGTGGAATAATTTCAAAAGGTTTCTTAAATCAAAGAAGACACATTCTTTTATTAAAAGATAACACTCAAAGAGGCAAGTTGATCAATTAGAAAGCTCCAACCCTACATTTTATGTTGATGGTGTGTCTGTGCTTGGTGAAACAGTCAATGCAGTAGATTTGTGGGCAAAGAAAAAAATTGTTTGTACTGTTCGGATTAATGGGAGTCCTGTAGAGCTCAAAGTGGATACTGGCTCAAAGTGCAATGTTATGTCAGCCACAATGTTTGCTAGAGTAAAATCTGCAGAACAACTTGATTTGACAAAGTGTGTGAAGCTTGTTTCTTATGATGGTGAAGAAATTCAAATCGAAGGCTCGGTAGTGGTTTCATGTTACTCTGCTGAGAACAGCTATGACTTGCAGTTTTGCATAGTCAAAAGACACGTACAGTCATTATTAGGCCTTAGAGACAGTTTGAAAACGGGACTGTTTTCATTTAACAAAGAAGTCCACCATGTAAGCTTGAATGAGAACAGCTCAAATTTTGCCCAAACCATTTTTTTCTGAGTATGCTGATAATTACCAGAAAACTAGGCAAACTCCCAGTTGTGTACTCCTTGAAGTTAGATCCAGAGGTCAAGTCAGTTATCAGACCAGCATGGAAGTGTCAGTATCTATGCAGAATACAGACAAATCTGAGCTAGACAGAATGTTGCAGCTAGGAACAAGTTGCTCAGTAGAAGAACCAACTGAATGGGTATCTTCCATAGTTGTAGCTCATAAGAAAATGGAAGAAATTTTAGCAAGTGAAACATACACTGAAGTATCTAAAAATGAGCTAAACATAGCTTATGCTAGAATTCGTTCTATTTTTGATGAGTTGTTTATTGAAGCAAGGATAGATGTAGGAGTTGTTAATTTTCTTGACACACCAGCACCAAGAATACCTACTATCTTTGGAGTTCCAAAGATTCACAAGTCTATCACTATGAGACCATTAGTGGATGCTAAGTATTACTTATGAAAAAAACAAATACCACGGCCGGACTGCAGAGAAACGTTTTAAGATACTTTAATTAAACGCTTAAAAATAAAAATTACGTTTTTCGTCCTGTTTACATACAGGACTTCTTCAGAAAAATCACACAGTTAGAAATTTCAAAGTGTAGTATTTATACAGTGTTTATAAAAAGCACAAAAACACAATCGCAGAGGGAGACACAACATCTAAGTATTACTTATGCTTGCTCAAACTTTATTGACCATATGCTAAAAAATATGTAACCCAACAAAGTCAAATTTGTAAGGTTTCCTGGACCTTTTTGGCCAACTTGAACAACTTAGAATACAGGAATGATTTTAATTTCCTTACAATTGATGTAAGGGACTTATATTCTTCCATCCCACACAATGAAGGTATAGAATGGGTAGGCTTACTGCTACACAGGATGGGCCCCCCCCCCAAAGCTAAGTAAAACTAATAGAAGAGTTGTTGGACATTGTTTTGTCCAACAACTTTATTACTTTCAACAACAGATATTTTTTACAAAAGATAGGGGTTGCTATGGGCTCCCCCTGTGGTAGCAGTTTTGCCAACCTAGTTATGGCATTTTGGGAACAGGAACATATTTCTGGAGTGACCCACATTATGGAACAGATTAGTTTTTACACTCGCTTCCTGGATGATATATTTATTTTATTCAAAGGAAACGAAAATGAAGCCTTGTCCTTGGTTAACCAGCTGAATAACACTACTGATTTTTTGAAATTTACACAGTGTTTTAACAGTGATATAATATCTTACCTTGATATAGAGTTAAGAAAGGACAGGATAAACAAATGTTAGAAAGCAAGTATATTTAGAAAGGAATCTTATTCCAACACATTCCTTCATTATAGTAGTTGCCACCCATCATTTCAAAAACATTCCGTAGTAAAAGGACAATTAGTAAGGGCGGCCCAAATGGTCTCAGATGAACAGGACATTTTGGAGGAATGTAACAAACTAGTAGAAATGTTTAAAAAGAGGGGCTATCCGGATGTATTATTAGATGAAATAAGTCAAGAAGTAATAAAAAAGAGAATTTTAGGTACTTATAGACCTATTTTAGTCCCTAAACCCTCTAACATAGGTTTAGATAGTGTTATTGCCCAACAGGGTACTTTATTGAATGAGCTATCTAGCAAACCTGTGGACCCATGTAGTCTTATTCTCACATTTTATATGGATAGTTATGATTTTGTAAACATAATACGAAAGAACTGGGAATTTATAAAAACAGACCTACCTACTGTTAAAGAACTACATGATTTTCTTAAGGTAGTCTTTAAGAAAGGTAGGAATTTGAATAATCTATTAGAAACTCATAAACCTATTCATTTTAGTACAAAACACAGGGTATGTATAAATGTCATATGTGCCCATATTGTAGATACATAGAGGTAGGGACGAACTTCTCTATCACAGGGGTTAGATATACTACTAAACATAGGTTTGATTGTAATACAAAAGGAGTGGTCTATCTTGCTAAGTGTCACAGCTGCCCTCCCTTCTATATCTGAAAGACTGATAGAAGGTTGAGGGACAGAGTATATGAACATTTGTATAGCATTAGAAATAACAAACTAGACAATGCCCTAGCTAGACACACTCACTCTTTTCCTAATCATGGTTTTATGTTTAGAGCTATAGAATGTGTAACCTCAGATGCTAGAGGTGGCTCAATACATTTGTTACTTGAAAAAATTGAATTGTTTTGGCAACTACGTACATTTGCATGTCTCTATCCAGGTCTTAATGAGATGTATTCTATCAAATGTATTTTAAAACTGAAAAGTCTTTTCAGATAATCACAGCTATATTTTTTTAAAGCAGTTTTTTAAAAAAACTTTTAGAGCAGAAATTAATATTTTTCTACATAGCAAACATTTTATGAATTTTACATGTTATGCATATTATATTACATTATTTTACTAAGTAGAGTTGTCCCAGTAGGAGAGATGTATGAGTTATACATCATTAGTTTAACTGTTTTAGTTTGTTCAAATTACATGTTTTTTGGAGTATGTGCATAATTAAAGTCAGAAACTCATTTATATGTATGGTTTCTGACTTTTATACTTTTCATATAGTATATTAAGTATTTTACAAGTTTTTAGAATGTTTTTAGAATATTTATAGATATATAAATTATGATTTAAATTAATAAATATGTTAGGAGGTTTTAATTAATTTATCTAGTAGATATGATTCATGGTATGTGTGTTTAAGGCATTTTGGCTTAGGCTGTGAGGGTATGTATATGCATTGGTTGGTGTTGATCAGCTGTTCTAATTAGTAGGGCAGATCAGTTGACTGATGTTCATGTTATATACTGTGTTTTGAATATTTAATTGCATCTGAAGAAGTCTAGTTATCCAGCCAGACGAAAAGTGCTTTATGGATTAAAAAGTCTGCATTACTAGCTTGCAAGTTCGTGGATTTATTCTTTTTGTGGAGCATTAGTCGGTTTAAAAGCTCATATGATATCAGAATATGTACTGATCCAAGAGATTTGAACAAAGCATTGAAAAGGCCTCATCATCCTATCCTCACAGTCAAGGAGATTGCTATCTTCATGCCAAATGGCACTGTTTTTTTCTGTCTTAGATGCAAAGAGCTCATTTTGGCAAGTTTTGCTTGACCAAAAATCTTCATTGCTAACCACATTCGGTACACCATTTGGGAGGTACAGACTTCTGAGAATGCCATTTGAAATAGATTCAGCATGCGATGGAACAAATTTTTTTTCTGGCTATCCATGTGCTGTTATAGTAGATGATATTCTTGTAAGAGACAATGGTGATGTCAAACATGATAAGAACCTCAAGGAAGTTCTGGAAAGAGCACGTGAAGTGAATCCTAAGCTAAATCCTCATAAGTGTTAATTCAGGCTACGAGAAGTTACTTGTGTTGGTCATTTGTTTACCAGATCAGGCTTACAATAAGAGAAAGCTGGCAACCCTAGCTGGAGGGACAGATTCATAACCTAGAGACTGCCCATGCTATGGAATAGACTTCCCATACATGTCAAACAGAGCACTTCACTGACCCTCTTCAAGAGAAATCTTAATGAGTGGATGGGAAATAGAAAATTCACCCCAGGGATCATTCCAGTGGCTTTACTCAACAGAGGCACTGGGAACTAAGGTTGGATGGCACGATGCCGGGGTAATCCTATGGGCTAAGCTTGTAAAGGCTCCAGGGCCATTAGCCTAGTACACACCTATGAACCTATGAACCTTCCAAGCAAACAGCAATTCTCAAGATGCCAGTTCCAGACAATGTCCAAGCCTTATAACATTTTCTTGGCATGGTCAACTATTTAGCCAAGTTCATTACAGATTTATGCCAACTTTCATCACCAGTAAGAGAGCTGACATGCAAAGATATAACCCGGTCCTGGTCAGAACAACACCAAAGAGTATTTGATGTCTTGAAACACCCACTCTACACTACTATGATATTCACAAACCAGTTACTTTTTTCCTGTGATGCTTCAAAGTTTGGTCTAGGTATATTCATTCTTCAAGAGGGAATACCAGTAGTCTATGCACTGAGAACTCTTACCCAAACTGAGATACAGTGAGCCCTGATTGACAAAGAACTCTTGGCAATTTTGTTTGCATGTTCAAAGTTCTATGATTATCTTTATGGCTGACCTATCCAGACATAAACTGACCACCAACCTCTAGTCACTATTTTTAGAAAGCCTATGTACACAGCTCCTGTGAGATTGCAACACATGATGCTCAAATTGCAGAAGTACAACTTCAATCTTGTTTACACAAAAGGCAAACTTCTTTATCTTGCTGATGCCTTATCCAGATCACCCAGAAAAAACACAGAAAACCATGAAAATCAGGTTGCTGAATTTGAAGTCATGGAAGAGAGAATTTGTTTTTCCACACCTCTTGATGAGATTAGAACTCACACAGCTTCAGATCCAATTCTCCAGCAGCTCAATCCCTTTATCAGTCGAGGATGGCCTTCAAAGCAATCTTTTTTACCAGTAGATATGCAGCAGTATTTTCCATACAGAGACGAGATTGTGTCAGACAATGGTATCATCATGAAATAAAAAGCAGGGTATAACTCCAACACAGAAACATGGCAGTGATAAAACCACACAAATATGTTTATTAAAAAAGGTTAATGCTTTCACACACTAAGGTGCTTCTTCAGACCATATGAAAAGAATGCTTAACTGACACTATTATTGGTAAAATTTAAATACAATCAACCAATCAGATAACACACATCATAAAACATGTTAATGTGGAAGATCCCTAGATTTCAAAAGAGGCTTTAAAGAGACCCTACCATTTAAACCAGGAGATCTGTATGCCTGCAACCTAACTGTCTATGATAACTCCCTACTTTCAGTATAATCTCTGAAATCACCCTGACACTTGCTTTCCTTTACAACTTACACTACCATAAAACTAAAAAAATGTGCAGAGCCACATTCCATTGTATGTTTAGCAAACGCACTTCTGTTGTCTCCCACCCGAGTGCTATACAAATGTTCCCTCATCCTCTCAAATAAAGGACAATTCGTTTTACTGATGTAAAAACTTTTACATGAATTACACAGGACAAGATAAACAACATTTGGTGTACAGCAGTCTGCAACAACTTTAAACCTCAAGATATTACCCATAAAGGCGATGAATAAAAGAGTTAGATGTGTTAACATACATGCAGAAACTGCACCTCCCAAACTTCATCATACCTGGTCGTTGACCTGAAGGGGGTGTAGGTATATATTGAGTCATCCTATAACAAAGTTGTCTCTTCAATAATTTTTTGTTCTTATATCTGTGTGGCCTATCACCTACTGTATCTCTTATAGACTTATCTGCTTGCAAAATTGTCCAATTAGAGCAAATGACTCTATGTATCACTTCAATGTCGCTGATGTGGAACAAACTGATGGAGACTATGCCCTTGCCAAATGTCCTAATCCTCTCGGTTGCCTCATCATTACCAGTGATACCTAGTGTTTCTGAGAAATATAGTCTAGCCCTATCAACTCCTAAATCTACTACTTCTTTACAAACATTCTCAAACTCTCTAGGTCTATAGCCCCTTTCCTTAAAATCATTACTTAGAGTGGACAAATCTTTAAAAAATCCTCATCCACATTATTCAGTATCGAAACACATATTGCCTGACTTTTCAAAATGTTCTTATAGATATAACCTGGATGCATGCTCTGTCTTATCAGCACTGTATTATGGCTACAAGATTTTCTAACAAGTCTTGAATTAAAATGATCATTCTCATCCTTAAAAACATGAACATCAAGAAAATCCATAGACTGTAGAAAATGTCGACTATTAAATTGTAAAAAAGAAGTAGTATGTAAATATCCTATAATTTTTTTCTCTGTGTCTTATATTATTCTACTTTTGCTACACTTGTTTACTCTGGACACAGTTGGTTCCTTGAGGAGATTTTATTTTTATGGATTATTATCATGAAAGATACAAAAGTGATTGTTCCAAAATCACTGCAACAAGAGTATGTTAAGATCTTGCATTGTGGCCACCCAGGAACTGATTCTGCCAAAAGAGAAGACTACTGTTTTGGCTGTCTATGTCTAAAGATATTGAGAAAGCACTTTCATCTTGTTCTGTATGTAATAGTACAAAGCCACATCAACAAAAAGAACCACTTCAGTTAAGCCAGAGTCCTGAACTACCTTGGTCAACAGTAGCCACAGATACCTTCAAGTGGAATGGTCACCATTATTTGGTGTTAGTAAACTCTTATTCAGATTGGTTCGAGATTGACCTACTTTCTAAGCTAACATCCAATGCTGTCATTACTAAGTTGAAGAGACATTTTTCTGTCCATGGTATTCCTCACAGAGTCATTTCTGACAATGGTGTACAGTTTATAAGTCAGCAGTTCAAACAATTTGTTGAAATGTATGACTTTGTTCATATTACGAGTAGTCCTGAGTAACCACAGTCAAACGGCTTGTCTGAACATGCAGTTGAAAGTGCAAAGCAGCTGTTAAAGAAATCCAGATGTGACAATACCAATGTTTTTGTAAACTTGCTAAATCTCAGAAACATTCCTCTCGATGTTCATCTTGGTTCACCTGCCCAGAGACTTATGTCAAGACAAACCAGAACCACATTACCGATCAGTATCAATTTATTGGTTCCATGTGCTAAAAACAACAAAGCAGTGAAAGCCCAAATGTTGAAAAAGCATTTGTCCCAGAAGTCCTACTATAAGACTAGCAAACTGCTCAGTTCATTAAAAGAAGGGGAGAATGCAGACATTAAAAGAATTGGTTCGGATTTGTGAAAGGTTTGTGTCAAGAGCTGAGATCGTACATTGTGGAATCACAAGGAATGGAATTTAGGCAGAATTGGAAGCATTTATTACTGGTGTCTGAGTCAGTGTTACAGCATCTTGCCTGTAATAATGACTCTAATTCTTAGAGTGACTTGTACAATATCCCTGTTCCAGAGGACATTCCGTCAGCAATCCCTGCTCCTGAGAATATTCCCGAGAGTCCTGAAGTAGAACATTCCCCAGTGACTATCCCTGTTGCTAAACTCAGTCCTAACTATAACATTACAAGATCAGGTCACATTTCAGGACATGACTGTTCTTTTGTTTATTATTGTCTGTATAATTGCATGCCTATTAAAATGTCATTGCCTATATGAGACAGCTCAGTAAAGAGGGAGAATGTAGATCAGCGTGCTTGATATACCTTTAAAAAGCATTCCAATCAGTGAGCACATGCATATAAGTACTGAGCACATGAAGTAGAACATTCCCAAGTGAGTATCCCTGTTGCTAAACTCAGTCCTTACTATAACATTACAAGATCAGGTCACATTTCAGGACATGACTGTTCTTTTGTTTATTATTGTCTGTATAATTGCATGCCTTTTAAAATGTCATTGTCTATATGAGACAGCTCAGTAAAGAGGGAGAATGTATATCACAGTGCATGATATACCTTTAAGAAGCATTCCAATCTGTGAGCACATGCATATAAGTACTGAGCACGTGCAAGCAAGAGTGCCATTTTGAATGAGCAGCCAGAGTGATAGTAAGCATGTGTGTAGTAGTCGGTCAGTTAATTTGTTTAATGTTCCAACCATGCATCCTGATGTGTTTGTATGTAATAAACTTCTTAAACAAGCATACAAACCTCTTCGTCTTACTCAGATGTACAAGACAAGTGACACGGTGGACTCATTTTTCAGAGGGCATTTCTTGTACATTGATACCCTACTGAAGAACATTTGTTCTCCCATCATGGTGCTGATGTACAGTTTGCCTATTTTGTAAGCATTTTTGCTGACTTGCTAGTGACATAAACTAAACATCTAAGCTACAAGCTAGGTTTCACAAGTAGAGGTGCTATGTATTTATTTATTAACCAGATAATTGTGCTGGCCTATGGATCCTTTTCTGCCTTCAGAAAAAGTTACCCTAGTTCATACATGGTGTATTGAAAATGGAGTCAAATTAAACATGAAAAAAAGAAATCATAGTATTGTTTTATTTGGCAAATAATCCTTTTCCTCAACATAGACAGACTCTGCTACTAAATGAAAATGTAGGACCCAGCTACCTAGATTGATAGTTCCCTCTCCTTTGATCAACATATGGCAATTATATTCAGAAATCCTTCTACTTAGCACAACTAATAGCCAAATTATTTCATTTAGATTGAAAGATGTTATTGTTCTTCTATACTCAGCACTGACCAGACCCATTATAAAGTGCGACATTCCTTTTAGTGTGTACGTCACTCTACATATCAACAAACTCAAAAAGCTCCAGAGGCTGCTAACTAAAAAGATATGTGGTCTAAACAAGAAAAACAGTTACTAGGAAAAGCTGGAAGCTTAGTTCATGTAAAGTGCATCTTAAAGACTCCTGAGGGGTGATCCGTGCCTTGATTACTGAGCTATTTATAGATTAATTGGTTCATAGAAGATTATTAGGATAATGGCTCAATATCCCTTAGACAACTAGCCATTTTTACCCAACTTCTACCCAATTTTTGATCCATAACAGCTAGAGGGTGGCTTAGGTTTACAACTATGTCTTTGAGTATTTTACAGGCAGCTCCTATTCATAAGGGACATGGGTGCCATCCAAGGAGTGAATTTACAATTCCCCATCCATTGTTTCAAACTGCATTTGAAGAGGGTCAAGGAAGGTCTCTGCTTTATGTGAATAGGAAGCCTGTTCCAGAGAAGGGGAAAATCTCTGAGACACATATCTATCCCTCCAGCATGTTTTGTTCATGTCACCGCTCAGGTTTAGATCCTTGGATCCGGTGGTCCTCATGCAGTTTGTCTTGTGAATATGTAACAGTTCCATCAGGGCTGAATTTGAAATTGGCTTATAGGTTAAACATAGATCACCCCTTAATAGTTCATAGAAGCCAAAGAAAAGGGATAGGACTTTTAATCAATACACATATGGCTTGCTGTTTATACCCTGTATTTTTTTTGCAAGGAACCTCTGAGGCTGCTCCATCTGTTGTAAGTACCTGTTCAAGTACATGCTGGAAGATGCATTGTACTCAATTACTGGTCTGATGAGGGCTGGGTACAATGGGACTATAACTTCCTTGCATGTTGATTCCATGCCTTTACTTATAAGCTGTGACACATTGAAGGACTTCCTCACAACTGTGAACACATGAAGGTTGAAGCTCAGGCTACTATCTTTCTGTGGACCTAGATCTTTCACCTCTGAGCCCACTCTTAGGGGTGTATTATTAAGGCTGTAATTTGCAGGGGGTATATGACTTCCCTAACGATATGATTATACATTTTATTGCACTGACTTTTAGGCCATGGCTCTGGCACCAATCATTTATCTGATTCAGACCTTTCTGAAGAATATCTACATCAATGATTGTCCTCAACTAGTAGTCGTCAGCAAACTTGCTCAGCCAAAGGCCTTCTACATTAGCCATGACTTCATAGAAGTATATTCCAAACAGGAGAATTCCCAGCGCTGAATCCTGTGGCAAACCACTAGTAAATGTCCTCTTGCTGGGTCTGGATTCTACCACTCTAGCAACATGTGTACTGTCTGTGAGTGATTTTAATATCCATCTAGTGACATAAGGATTTTATGCCCAGTTTTATGAAATTATCTGTAATACCTAAGTGGGGAACTGTGTCAAGTGCCTCAGCCAGGTAAGGTTAGGCAGTATGCACTGTTTTATTTTCATCCATGGCCCTAATGGCTTCCTCAAAGAAGTCCACCTGATTCAACAGGCATGACCTGCAGTTGACAAAGCTAAACTTGGTTTGGTCCAGTTTTTGGAGGTTTCTGATGTTGTTATTTATCAGGTCCATGATTATTTTTTCCATGGCTTTGCATATAAGACTACTCAAACTTGTGGGTCTGTAATTTCATGGTCTGTTGATGGTCCCCCTTTATGCAGAGGGATGACTGTTGCTGTCCTCCACTCCATGAGGAAAAGTCAGTATGGAGGTCGTGGTTAAATAGAGATCTTAGTGGGCCTGACATGTACTGTTTCAAGCTGTTTAAGAGGCATCCTGGGATATTGTCAGGATCCATCAAAGCCATGTTTTTAGCTTTAGAGAGCACAATGGTGACCTGTTCTTTGGTGACAACCGGTAGAGGAATTTTGGAGGATATTTCTTTGGGGCGGGGGGTGACCGGAGGTAATGAGTAGGTGAAATTTGAGCTGATTTTATTGGCTACCAGATTTGCTATATCTTCTGGCTGAGTATTAAGTAATGCTATCTACAACTAAAGCTGCATATTGCTGGGTGTTGATATTAAGATTGTGAACATGATTGAAAAATGTCTTATGGTTATCCTTAGCTTGTGAGGTTATTTTTGCCTCAGAATTTGCTTTTGAAGACTTAGCTAGACCCTAATTTGCTTGTTTAGACTAATGAGTGTTTTTTTTTTTTTGCTCTGTTGTGCACATTCTCTCTTACTTCTAGTCAGAATTTTCTTTCTTTTGTGGTGCAACCTATTTATGTCAGGAGTCCACCAGGATGGCTTGCTTTTGCAGTTTTGCTACTGCTGTTTCTATGCAGTTGCTTATATGGTCACACAGATCTTTTGTGCATACCTCTGCATAGGCTTTTGTGTTTTCTGGGTTTGGGGGGCTTGGAAATTAGCTATGCCATTACTTAATAGGAAGTAGTTTGCCTTAGAAAGTTATTAAAGGTTATAGAGTTAGGTGGGGATTCTAGTTTTATATTTATTTCAAAGGAGATCACTTTGTTATCTGATCTAGCCAGTGAGGACATCACTGGTGGGGTGCAATGCTGCCCCGTATTTGTGAGTACAAGGTCTATGATATTTGTACCCTTAAGTGGAGTGCAGACATGCTGCTCCAGGGCATTTGTATCGACAAAGTCTAGAAATCTTTAAGCGTGCATGTTAGTGGTCATGTATGCTTCCCACTTAATGGAGGGACAGTTAAAATCACCCATGAGTATGGTATTGGGTTGAATGGTAAATGATTCTAGTACATTCAGATATGATGCATGTTTTCCTGGCTCATGGTGAGGGGACCTATAGCTAGAAAGAATATGGTAAGGGATTTTTCCTATGCTTAGTTGGACATGGAGTAGCTCAAGTGTGTCATCTTCTTTGACCAGTATTGAGGTGGTTTGCTTATCCTTTATGTGGATGGATACACCTACACTTTTTGCCTTTTCATGTGCAATGGGTGGTTGAAATGTGCAAAAGGCATTATAGCCATGCACCTCACTGTACTTTCTGTAGCTTTGAACCATGTTTCTGTAACTTTGCAAACATCAGCATTCTCCAGGGTGAGTAGTGCTTCCAGGTTCTGTAGTTTCATGTTGAGGCTCAGTAGTACCTTTACTTATCCTGAGTAGATCTTGCTATGTTGGAATGTTTGACTGTTTTTAATGGCTAAAAAAGGCACTAAAGGGTTGGATACATTTTTGGCCAATATCCGAAAGCTCAGTAGCCTGTCTATCATGTTCTCCAGGGCTGACAAATATTGGATCCCTTTGGAATAACACCAGTAGCTAAACCAATTATAAAATTCAGTCATTTTCTGTTGGTATTGTGGCATTATGATTAGACACAGTAGAATGTTGCTCATTGCCAGGCTCATACCCACCTATGATACATATTCTGAGAGCTCAATCATGTGTCTCTTCATATTGTACAGGGAGGTATGCCTAAAGTCATTTATGCCCACATGGACTATGACTAAGTCATATTGGAACTTGGGGTTTAGTGACCAGAGTTATCCAGCTAGTGTGTCTCACAATGGAATCTTCGTTGACCAAAATATTGGGTTGTTTGGTGCTATGCCTTATGGGCTTGGTAGGTGAGACTCTATGAGATGTAATGTTATGTGGTGTAGTGGGAGTTGTCTTGTTTGTGTGCTTGTGGAGTTTTTGAGGACTGCATCTGGGAGACCTTTGAGGTTTGGATAAGTTGCATGTGAGCCCCTCTGCATATGTGGATCTATGTGTCTTGCTTTTTGTAAGTGCAATGAGTGTTGTGTATGTGCATGTGTGTGTGTGTGTGTGTGTGTGTGTGTGTGTGTGTGTGTGTGTGTGTGTGTGTGTGTGTGTGTGTGTGTGTCTATGACAACTTGTTTGATGTTTTTTCTGTCTGTATGTGAGAATCTTACCTCTGGTGCCATTGTGTAACTATATCTTTCACACACTGCATTCATCTGTTAAAGAATTAAATAGTTGTCAGTGTACATGAGGCAATTGCTCCATTACCTCAGGATGCCAATGTCTACTAAGCTAGATGCAGAAATAGCAGGAAAGTGCCTATCCATGGCTGCAGGTCCTTAATATGAGCTTTACAAGGGAATAGAATTGGGGGGGGGGAGTAATTGCAACCAAGTGAGGGATGGGTACTTGTAATCTACAGTTAACCTATGCAGGGATGCATCTCAGTATACAAACCAGTAGCTTTTTGAGCAACAATAGTTCTTAGTGCTGTAATAATGTAATCTAGAGCTAATTAAGTGCATCAGTACCACTCAGCATGCAAACTAGTTGCTTCTTGAGTAGCGCTGGACTGTGGAAAATTTCAGAGATAGGTTTTATAGGGGAAAGTTCAACATCTAGTGAAAGCATCTATACAGGGCACATATACTTCCTGCTCATAGAAAAATACCATGAATGTTGCAAACTACAGGCACATACCATGGAGCTGAAGAGTCCTCCAAAATTTAATTTATTAATATTACATAATATAAAAGCATAAAAATGCAGACAGTTAAGTGCTTTCATTTTTTTGAATACAAGATTTCCTCAGAACAGCTATGTAAATAACCCAAGCACACTTACACATTCCTTATTCACCATATGATCCAAAAGAACCAATCACAGAGGTACATCAATAACCATAAGACTCAAACAACTTCTTGTTGCTGTGAACAAATAAAGTCTATTATAATAAAACATGTATTCTTGAATGATTATACAATTAAATAAATTGTAAAAAATGTATAAAAAATGAATAAATATAACATATATTTGTATCAAATACATGTAATATGTGTACAAATGTTTACAATTTTGCTGCACACATTTTTAAAACACTGGAGCTTGAGATGTTATCCTTCATCCTTGGGATTGTCCCTGCATCTAACTTAAGCTGCCACATTAGCTCCCTCTACTTGACTCTGTTCTCCCAAGAACCTCCCAACTTACTGGGGATGACCTGTTTGAGTACATAAAATGTGAATCTACTCTGGGTGCATACCCTATTATGTTTGTAAAGGGCATTGATTTCATTTCTCTGTTCAATATCATACATATGTTCATAAATATGTTTCTTTCCTACATAGGAACAAGATCATCTTAAGCATCTGACTAGGTATACTACCACCTTAATGTTTGAATTAAAATGTCCTAATGGTTTAATCCATAACTCCCTTGCCCATATCTGACCCTCACCACATATGTAACCACACTGGTTATAAGCGCCACATTTATAAGTACCTAACCTCTTTGAATTCATATGCCCCTTCATTTTCTTTTTAGAATTCTCCAAAATCTCTTTGATGATCTTATTTCTCATTTAAAAAAAAACTTGCATTTGTCAGTAAATTTTCTATTATACCTGGGAAACATAACAGTACATTCCAATCTTTTTAATAATATTTTCTATGTCCTTAAAATGAAAGTTGAATGTATAAATAAAGGTGCTATCTAGATTAGATTTACCCCTCCATTCACTTCTCCAAAATGGGCTCATATTTTTTACCCCATTCATTAACTACTTTTTGTTCATCATTATTAATCAATTCTGGAGGATAGTCCTTTTCCAAAAGAAGCTAATATATTTAACCTACTTTAGGAATTCCTCATAATCCAAGGTTATTCTGGCTGCTCTAATTAATTATGCTTTGATAATCTCCCTTTTTGTAAGAAACATTGGTAGAATTAGTGCAGGCTATATACGAGGACCCAATGACTCAAGTAAGAACAGTGTTCAGCTTCACAGAAGGGTTCCCAGTGGGAGTGAGTGTACACCAGGTTCTGAGCCCACTGCTGTTCCTACTGGTGATGAACTACATTAGCAAACAGGTCAGAGGGGACAGATCAACACAGTTGCTGTATGCAGACTATGTGGCATTATAGCCAGACTCTGAGCTAGAACTTCAGCAAAGGATAGGAGAATGGAATGCAAAACTGAAGGCACATAGGGTGAAACTAAGCATAGATAAGACAGTGGTAATGGCAGCAAATTGGGCAAATCAGAAGAAGCTGAGAATATAGATAGAAGGAAAGATACTGGCACATGTAAATAGCTTCAAGTATATAGGAGGGGTGGTTGAGGAGAAGGGAAGCCTGAATGAAGAGGTCAAAGGTAGAATCAGAGGGGCTTCAGTCAACTGGCATAGAATCTCAGGTGTAGTATATGACAGAAAAATGACAAAGAAGCTGAAAAGTAAGGTGTACAAGACAGTGGTGTGACCAGTACTAGTGTATGGCACAGAAACCTAGGCAGTAAAGGCAGAACAGTTGAAGAAGATAGATGCATACCTCTCAACCTGGAAACATCAAAAATCTGGACAAGGCCCATGAAAAATAGGTACGAATCTGTACGCTGATTAACATAAAATGTGCATACATAATTATGTAACCCCACCCACTCCAATGGCATTGTGGGATATCAACTTTCAAACGCAAACTGAAAAACAAACAACCAAAATATGCCACCAGAGTCCCCCTGCAGCCATTCCAATGTCCCATTACCTGGCTTAGGTTATTTTGCCCCATTGGCTATGTCGCCCCATTTACCAAAAACACTAATGTGCATACTGCTTTACTTTTACAATGATTTGGATTTTATTTTTACATTTTATAGCACACTGCACAAACACTAAGACATCTGCTAAACAAAGCGATACTGTCTCACAATGAAAATAGACTTGGCTGCATTAAAATGTTTCTGCCCTTGAAACCCACATTCATTGAATGAAACAAAATGCATAAGCAATGACGACAACTGCATAATTCAGAACATTTCCATCATATGTCTACTTCCACACACACACAAACATACACATATATACATATATATATATATATATATATATATATATATATATATATATAAAATAAATGGTATCACAAAAACTTTTATTCTAGCAATTTTCTAAGATTATAAGCTCAGTATTTGAAGTCTGAAATTCAAATGCCTGTCATTATTCAGTGAATTCAATCCTTCAGTGATTTGCCACAAAAATACAAAAAAAAAAAACACAACAAAAATATGAGGCATGGACACTGCTTGCATAAATATACCTTCACACACTGCTTGCATAAATATACCTTCACAGTCTGTAACATCATCCTAGTCACACTAAAATGGTGACAGTTAATAAGTATGATAGCAAGACCAGAGGAGAAAATTCTGGAGGTTGGCGGGGAGGATATTGATGGAGCAAGTGAACAGACAGGAGAAATGGATACAGGAAGCCTGTGAATTAAAGCAATTAGAGATATAGCTGGCCTAAGGTTGAAGTGGAATATGAAGGAGAACTTGGAAGTGGGGGAGAAGGATAGAGTTTGGAGGATGGAGCAAGGAGTAGAGGGAAAGTAGTGCACTTGGCAGAGGTCCGTGATGATCAGGACACTTGCTTAGTTGTTAATAATTGGTACAGACTCAGAGTAACTTAGGGTGAACATACAGGTTGGAGAGGTTAACTGTTGCTGGGAAGGCTGTTTTGGCCAGGTGATATCAGATGTTAAGGTGCTTGAATAGAATGCTAGAGCACTTGAATTACAGTTAGTTTTGCCAGGTTTTGAACCTAAAAGAAAAAAAAATGTGGAAAGGAGAAAGATAGAGTATGCAGGAGGAGCAGGTTATGGTTGCTGAAGAAAGGCAGAAAGGGCTGAGTGGAGAAAAGGAAGTTGGAAACAACAGGTATGTAGAGATTAGGTAGTGCTATGGGTTATAAAGGCTACAGCAAAGGCAGGTAGTGAAGCAAGTGGAGATAAGGAAGGAGAGTTGCAGATTTAGAGGAGGAAGGCCCTGAAGGACTGTTAGTAAGATGAGAGGAAGGTATAAGGGCTAACGAGCAGAAAATCCAGCTAGGCCGAAGATGGGCACACAGTATTTAAAACAGTGCAAACAAGTACAAAAAAATCAAACATGGATACCATTAAAAACATGGTTAAAACAACTTGTATATATTAGGAATTGTACAGCAGTGCTAGTGAGACAATGCAGTCCTAGAGAGCAGTAAACTAATCAAACGCCAACAAGTTATCCCAACAGGGCAGTTTCATAAGGTATAGTGGCAGAATGCTACAAGGTTACTAACCCCTCGGATGTTTCACAAGAAGTTTTTATGAAACTGTAAACTGGGGACAAAGCAGCTGGGAGAGAGCTAATTGTAACCGCTGACTACCGGGGATGGTAACAATAAGCGTTAAGTGTATGTTAGTAAATACAAGCTATAGACCTACACACACACACATACACACACAGACAAACTTTAAGTCTATCCTCAAATCCTTCAGCTATTTTGCTTCTCACCACCTCCTCTGAAGTGTAGACTGCTCGGAGAAGTGCTTGTTCACCGCTTTTTAAAATACGTCCCCTTTACCATATTAGGGTACCTTATCAGCCGCGTTCATTATTTTGACTTTGATTCCAGTACCTTACATGCAAAAGCATTAAATCCATCATGGCTTACAAGGCAGTCGAGTCGTTATCCCAGTACAGAAATCATGCTGGCTTACAAGACACACACACAGACACACACAAAGGGTCTGAGCACCATGCTTCAAAAAGTACCTGACATAAAGAAACTCATTCTGAACATGCAAGCTAGGTGATACAATGGAGACACATGGAAGTATTTTGCCAAATAAATTATGTTGGAGGACTAGAATAAACTTATTTAATGTATAGTTTACTTTAGAAAAATAATACATTTCAGGACTGCATGAAATGAATATTAGCCAGTTTTTAGAAAGAGTGGGAAAATAAACATTGATTGTGAAGGGTCTTGAGCTTGCCCACTGCATAAAGAGAAAGAGGAAACATGGTGGCTCAAGTGTTTTTTATTTACTGTCATAGTCGAGTACAGGAACACAGTACCCTCTCCCTGGCCATCTCCCTCTGCAATGCTTACATCCACAAACTAACTGTGTTTGCAGTGATAGACATGTCATTATGCACTTTACAAGTACCACATTATTGTCTAGGAAAATTGTACCTCTGACTCTCAAAAGATAAGTTAGGTGGAACCAAAAATGTAACCTATGATATGATAAAAGGACCCTTTGTATCAATACACTGTACCATTATACAATTTGTAAAAAAAACTGTACTGCAATGAATCACAAGTTTACCTAAGACACCAAAACCTTAACTCAAAAGGTAATTAAACTAGCACCCAGAAGTACAGCCGTAGAATGGGAAAGGAGGCCCCTGCCAAACTGTACTGTACTATTTCCCAATTTAGAAGACCTCCGGTGCAATGAAATAGAAGTGTGGCTAAAACACCCAATAAAGCATTAAGGGGACTTCCAGAAGTGCACTGTGTAGGGTGGTAAGTGGGTTGTCTGTGTTAGGAAATCATGTTTTTTACACAACTTGCGAGGACCCTGTGCAGCAAAAGGTTACCCATATGAGACCCAGAAAACCAAGTTTTAAGACAGAAATGGACCTTTAATGTTGATCCAACTGTTCCCTTTTCTACAGATGAGGCATCACTTTACAAAAATAACATGAAGTACTACTAAAAACTATAATTTGCTGGAATGTCAGATAAAGCAACTGGATTCAGTAAGACTCCAAAGACAAAGTCCTTAATGGGATTGATAAATTCTGCCATAAAATTGAAAGAAATATTGGAAATTATCTTCTCATATTTTGACTCACTTGGACTGGGCCATTGGTGTGGTATAAGGAGAGGAAAAGCATTTTTCTCTTCATGCAAGCATCATTGATGTCCAGTGACTCTGTCTCTTCTGGTACCCATGTAGCATGGCTTGTATGGACTGCATTTACTGTAGCAGTAAAAGAGCATATGATTTGCTCCCTGACTTCCCCTACAATATATAATACCAAACTGACTGGTATCCTCAGTGACAGAGCTTAGTGATGCCTCTGTGATACTCTCAAGACTAAAGGTTACTATTTTATTTTGGATCATCCTTTTCTATTGGATGTTAATTTGTTGCTGTGTATCCTCTCTCTAAGCAGAAGAATGTCCTAATGCAAGTGTATTAACTGCAGCTAATCTCAGTAATGTAAATCAATAACTTGCTACCTCACGAAAAACAAAACTGCTCATCTGCATGGTTTCTGGTAGCTTAATAAGCAAATGCATTCTGTAACCATGTAAAAAACTTTCAAACACAGTAACTGGGTAATTTATCCTTGCTGAATGTACTACAACTGCAGAAAAATAATAGTGGCATTGTTAGCTTTGAACTGGTCTGTACGGTGCAATGACAATGTAATAAATGGTAGAACTGTTTCATGATTGACACACAAAACATCAACCAAAACATGCTGACCAGTCATTATACCAAAAAAAAAAAAAGAGTGATACAGTATTTCGAACAAGGGAATGCATTTCCTTATTTTATGTACTACCCATAATCCTACCACACATTCAGCTCAAATTTGCCTGAATAGTGATTGGAAAGGTTAGGGTTAGCATGAATTGCTAAGGTGGGTGAGTGGCTCTGCCCCCTACTTTACTTTAGTAATAGGTGCTAACCCTTACCCTAATCCAATCCCTACTTTAATCCTGCTCATGACTGTAATCCAAACCCTGCCCCTTACTATAATGTGAAGCTTACCTTAAAAAAGCCTTTCTTATAACACTATCACTGCACAAACCAGCTTTGACACTCACCATGCATGACTGCACATACACATACACACACACACACACACACACACACACACACACACACACACACACACACACACACACACACACACACACACTCACACTGTTCCTTACCTGCCTGAATCCAAGCTCTTCGGCCCACCAGCTTGCTGCCATTAATCCCGGCCGGCGAACTGCTCTTCTTCTGCTCGTCGGCCCATTAATCCTGGCCTGGCAAACTGTTGCTGCCATTAATCCCCGATTCCCAGCTCTAACTGATCAGCTTCCTTGCCGTGGCGCCGCCATTAATCCCAGCTCTAACTGCTCAAATTCCCGCCATTTCAGCCAGCCAGAAATGATGATGTGAGCTCCTTGAGCTCAATTCCGACTGGCTGGTAGCCTGGCGGAGCTGACGTCATTGCGCACGTGATTATGTCAGCTCCGACAGCGCGAAAATTTCAAAAATCCAAAGAAAAATCGGAAATGAAGGGGTGCCACTCGGGAATCGTGGCACCCCTTCATTTGGACCCCAAAACTCGGTAAAAACCGAGTAATTCAGAACGGTTGGGAGGTCTGAATAGATGTGATGGAAAAGAAGTGCCTGAGAAGGGTGGTAGGATGCACACTGTGAGACAGACAAAGAAATGGGGACATAAGAGCAGAAGCCAAAGTAGCTCCAATTGCACTAAAGATCAAAGAGAACAGATTACGGTGGTTTGGACACATGCATTAAAGCAGAAGACAATCTGTTGAATAAGATTTGGGACTAACAGGAAGAAGGTAAGAGGAAGTGAGGATGTCCAGTAAAGAAGCCAGGAGTGTGACACTGAATAGAGAGAGCTGGCAACAGTTAACATGATACCCCGACCCCATGTAGAAAAAAAATAAGAAAAAGGGGACTGATGACGATGATAATACCCCTTTTTTGATAAAAGGGGTGTTCACTTAAATAATGGAGGTAGGAATTAGAGAAGGTATCCTTCATAGCAATCTTGGAATGAAATCTACCTTTCATCCTATCTTTGTACAAATATACATCTAGATATATCTTCTCAGGAGCATGAATGAGTAAATTTCAAGAAAGAGGTGGCCCCCCTAATATACTCAAAAACATTATTAAATCATTCTCAGTACCTTTCTATAGTATACATATCATCCACAAACTGACTATAAAAATGCCAATAAGAAGAAAACACTGAGTTCATAATACATTTCTTTCCCCAATATTATAGCACTAGATTTGCATAAATTGGAGTACAACAGGCTCCTATTGCTACACCTTGAATTTGCATGCAACATTTCCCATTGAAAAATATAAAATTGTTGTCTAAAATTAACTCCATCAATTATCCAATCAACAAAATATCTGAACTGGTTAGATCTTTACTTTCCAAAATAACTTCTCTAAAGCACTCAAGTCTAATTTTGTGTGGAATACTAGCAAATAAATCCACAATGTCAATGGTAACAATATCACCTAATCCTAATAGAATTCAGGCTTAATATTTCTAAGGAATTCCCAAGAGCCCTTAGAAATACGATGAATGTTATGCATCATGGATTTCAGTTTCATCAATAAAAACAGGTAGAGGCTGGGTCTTGGAACTTCTAGCTCCAACAATGGGCTTTAATGGGGGATTGTTTATAGACTTGTGAATCTTAAGTATTCCAAAAGCAACAGGAATACAGGGCTGTTTTACTGTCAAAAACTCAAAAAGCTGTTTATCAATCAAACCTTGCATAAGAGGCTGATTCAATGAAACTTCTCTCTTGGCATAAGATATATTAATCTTGTTTCTGGAGGCAATACAATATTTATCATTGTTATCTAAGATACTGTGTATTCGTGTTTCATATTCAGTACAATTCAAAATTACTACCTCCCTTATCTGGTTTCATTATTCTATACAAGGGACTGTTGCAGTTGTTCTAAGGAAGTCTTCTATTCAAAAAGATGAAAGCACTTAACCTTCTGCATTGTTATGTTTTTTATATCATGGAATATTAATAAATTAAGTTTTGGTGAACTCTTTTTGGCTCTGTGGTGTGTGCACAGTACAGAGTTTGACACTCTTAATGTAAAATGACTGGTTTGGACCCAAGTATTACAGAACCTTAAAAGTGGATGCCTAAAAACATTGAAAACTACAATTGCAGAACAGCAGCCCTTACAACAGTGAAAAAATACAACTTAAAACTCTAAACAAGTGCAGGAAAAACAATAAATAGCACAGAAGTCTTTGAGAATGCAGTGAAGACAAGCAATACAAATGCAAAATAACAATTTTGTTTCTCAAGGCTGGCTTCAGATATAGGCAAATCTTTCAAACTCTATGGCACTGTAACCAAGCAATGAGTCTCTCTGAAGAACCTAGCCAACCTGCTGTATCCCAATAAGTCAAACAGTTCAGCTAACACTAAAACTAGAGACCTAAGCCTTTATCAACAGATGAGCAAAATGTGATACAGAGATAAAGCCATCATCCAGTACTTTTGTCCATTCTCTGAAATAAACTTCCCATGCCGTTTAACTAATGCAATTCCATAGCTCCTCCTCAAATTTATTCCTAGACTAACTGGCCTCTCCATCCTTGAGGATGGAGGTGAAGCTTGTGATTAGATATTGAAAAGACATAAATGGTCATTAGACTAACGTAGTCCTGAAACTGTTTTAAATCCTCAGTAATTTTTGGTGTTTATGCAGGGTACATACTAAAGGTGCAGAATTTGCCATGCTTAATTAGATTACATCTGTTTATATGGCAAAAATAATGTTGGATGATATCAAGCGTAGAAAATATTCCATGATTTATTAAATTTTTATGCAGTCTTGCATTTGTTGAACACTGAGTTGCATTTAAGATCTATTCCCCAAAAGTTACATTACAATCAAGTATTGCGTTTATCAATATGGCATATAAGCATTTCACTAGAACTGACTTTGGAGAAATTGTTACATTTTTCATGATAAGTTGGATTTAGTGGTATGCATACAAGGTAGTGAATATTTAAGAACTGTGCTCTGCACATATGGCGGTATGCTCATGCATTGGTATCATTGGTTATCAAGGTCATCATTATTAAAGGTACTTACGGGAAGAGGCCATGTGGTATCCAATGTACTTTGACTGCTGTTATTTTATCTAACAACATTTAGTTAATGTCAATCAAACTTGTTTCTATCTGTGATCCACTCACTGTATATATATATATATATATGTATATATATATATATATATATATATATATATATATATATATATATATATATATATATATATATATATATATATATATATATATATATATATATTTGTCTACTTCTAAATTTCAAAGATTCAAAACATTGACTTTCTTATGATCGAGACCATAAGACCGAAGTTTTGAAATTTTGACATTTAAATAAAGAAACATAAAAACAATTTTTTTTTTATGTTTTAGCAAAGGAAAAACCACCCTTGCACCCCCCACACTCCCTGCCAATTAAATCTGACAGTTCTGAGAATGCACTACTGTAAGGAGAATGATAAATATATTGTTTTGCTCTGTACGGTGAGCTCCATTTAAATGGTTCAAAGATTCAAAACTTTGATCTTATCGCCTCGACCATAAGAAAGTCAGTGTTTTGAAACTTTGAAATTAAGAAGTAGACACATATCACACACATGCACACACACACACACACACACACACACACACACACACACACACACACACACACACATATATATATATATATATATATATATATATATACATGGGTTTCCCCAGACCTCTTACATTGACCAAAGATTACCTGTTGTTTATCCTATTGTTTATACATACCACAAAACATTACCTCAAAAAAAAAAAATGGAAACAGGAAGTATGCATCCCTTGGGTACTGTTAAAACTGAATTTAGGAAACAACAAAAAGCCTTTGAGCCACACTATAACATTTTCTTATGACCTATGTTTTGCAACATTTGGCTGAATAGCCATGAAGCCCATGTTGAGCAAGCAAGCAGAAGTTTGAGGTCCAGCTGGTCACTGGTTCCTGTAGTTAGGAGAGTAAAAGCAACACATACCTTGGTATCTACAGGTATTCCATGCATTTTCTGAAATTCATCAAGTGTGCAAAATGCTTCAAGCAAAATTCAGGAGATATTTCTGCTCACTCTACAGACTGTTATACACTCATTTTTCTGTACTTCATCAATTACACCTAGAAGAATCCCATGTGCAATCTGAAACCTTTGCTGTGATGAACTTCAACAGTGCTTATGCCGAGATATGGAATGTCATAAAGCATGAGTTTGAATTAGTAAAGGCACGGCTCTAATGCCAATTTGCATCTGGGAGTTCCCTACAATTCTTATACATTGCAGCCAGTAAGATGTCTGCAGTTGTTACCATACTTTAGAATATGATGTTACAGAGGCAGACGCTACATCAAGAGTAGACTATGTGGCTGCATTACACTATCCACAATTAGCTGCAGTAGATGAAGCTAATGGCAGGCATCAGCAGCAATATGATATACTGTCAAAGAGAGTGTCTAGGCAGTGATGGGTGCAATGCACAACAGTGCTATTAAGATAGCAATGTCTGGCCAACAACTTTAGACCAAGATATTTATGCAAAAAAACAATGAACTGGTTGCATGCAATGCTCCTTTCAGGCCTTGATGATCAATGCAGGGTTTGGTTTCACTGTGCATTAGAAATTATTCAAACCCACATGGGATAAAGTTCTGTGTAGGTCACAGATATTGTCACTGCACAAGGTACTAGGGGTCACAGTAACAAGAAATTGACAATACAGACTGGTGACAGGCATTGCGGGCACAGTGAGGAACATGGTAGCCGTTGCATGGGGACTAAATGCATGATAACACAAGACTGGCAACACAAAGTGAGGGATGAGCACCTGTCATTGAGGCAAGATGCTGGAGATAAGATCAGTGGTGGTATATATGGTGTCATTAATTATCTTCTGGGATAGGGAGACACTACAGGCCCATCTGCAGGTGTTACTTTGATGCTCACGGGGTGGTGGGCCTTAAGTTCTTCTATGGAATGGCTGGTGTTCCACTTTGTGACCTCAGCTGGCTATACCATTTCTGGACAGAGTGTGCTGTGCATATGACTTCCTGTGGCAGGAATGTTATGCTACTATTGATCCTGGACCTAGATTATATTTACTGCAGAGGGGAGCAAGAAGTAGTCCTTTCTGCTCACATCATGGCCATCCATGCTAACAGTGCCAGGGCTTCTGTTAGCTACCTACATGCTTTGTGCAACAGAGCTGCATACACAGCCACACTGTGTGCATACAAAACTCACATGTTAACAAACCAAGTACTTTAAGTAGGCAACATTGCCATTTTGGAGAGATGTGAATGTAGTAGCAGTTTTATGTAGGCTGGTGCTAGAATCAGAGTGGCTACAGCCAACTGGCATAGAGTGTCAGGTGTAGTCAATGACACAAGAATGCCAAAGAAGCTGAAAATTAAGGAGTACAAGACAGTGGTGCAACGGTACTTTTGTATGATACAGAAACCTGGGCAGTAAAGGCAGAACAGTTCAAGATGCCAGAGGTGATGAAAATGAAGTGCCTGAGAATGGTGGTAGGATGCACACTGTGAGACAGATGAAGAAATGAGGACATAAATGCAGATGCCAAAGTACGTACAATTACAGAAAAGATCAAAGAGAGCAGATTATAGTGGTTTGGACACTTGCAGAAAAGCAGAAGACACTCTGGTGAGGAAGATTTTGGACAGACTGGAAGAAGGTAAGAGGAAGCGAGGACATCCAGCAAAGATGTGAATGGATTGTGTGAAAGAAGCTCTGCGACAGTCAGGCATGAGTGTTAAAGAAGGTAGGAGTGCGATACTGAATCGAGAGAGTTGGCGACAGTTAACATGATACCCTGACCCCATGTAGAAAAATGGGAAAAAAGGGGGCTGATGATGATGACTATATATATATATATATATATATATATATATATATATATATATATATATGCATGTGTATATATATATATATATATATATATATATATATATATATATATATATGTATATATATATATATATATATATATATATATGTATATAAATATATATATGGGTATGTGTGTGTGTGTGTGTGTGTGTGTGTGTGTGTGTGTGTGCGTGTGTAGGGGTTCCCTTCAGATTCTCGAAATCCTAAAACGTCAAAATACATATGGTCAAGACCATATGATCGACCTTTTAGAATGTCAAAATTCTGAATGGAGATATGCATACATATGGAATGGGAAATTTCCTTTTCCTCGCTGTAGTGCGATCTCAGAGTTGGTATATTTAAGAAGCGGGGGTGTGGAGGGTGCAGAGGGGTTGATATGCCGAAGCATCGATCATATGACATTCGATGTTTCGAAATTTCGAAATTATGAAGTGAATCCTTATATATATATATATATATATATATATATATATATATATGGGTCTACTTCTATTCGCTGACAGCCCATTTCACTGAAACCCATTTGGTTGACAGCTCATTTCATCGACAAACATTCTACGTGGGGGGCTGCGCCCCCCACACGCCCCCAATGTGGGGGGCTGTGCCCCCCACACCCCCACAACTATATATAACAACTCCACAGTCGCACAACAGAGGGGAGGGGGGCAAAACCCAGGTTTTTGCCTTGAATACTTTTGTCAATGAAATGATCTGTCAACCAAATGGGTTTCATATGTAGATATATATATACAGGTAAGGTGTGCATTTCATCAGTACATCCACAGGAGTCCATCATCTTCAGCCTGGAGGGTTGAATCCCACCAGCAGAGGGACATGAACTAATGTCAATATGTTCCCTGACTGCAACACATCAACAGTTTTTCTGGGTATCATCACCAGATGCTGCAGAGGTGTGAACATTAGCATCTTACCCAGCCTTAGACATTTCAACATGTTGCTCATCACCTATCATACTGGGAATATATGACATAGAAAATACCAACGTGAACATATTATAATATGCCACAAAGGTTCTATATGCATCAGATTCATTGTTATACAACATTATCTTCTCTGATGATGGCAACCCTTTCCAATCTTGATGCACCTATGAAGACAAATGTGCCTCATACTTTGTTAGGTTATACCTATTAATGTAACAAGTGCACAAATCATTGCTGTGTGTAACTAATCTGGAGTCTCAAACCACCTTGTGTTGTAGATCTCTCTCATGCAATATTCTGCGCCTTTTCCTTGGCATGCCTGAGCCTGAGTCAAACAAGTACAAACTTGGCCCATTGTTGGGTCAGGACCATCTACCAGATTTATGTTCCACAAAAGAATACTATACTTGGTCCCAGATTCTTTAGACCGAACCCCTCATACTCATTTTCTGAAGGTGATGCATCATGACTGTATGTGCAATACTGAAGTTCTTCATACTAAGCAGAAAAGTGTATTCAATCCCCCTTTGCACCTGTTACTGATACTATTTGAAAAAACTGTGAATTTGACTTGAGGAATGTGCTTATTAGTCAGAACACCAGTGAGAATACAGCCTTACTGAATGTGAATTGTGTTTGTTCAAGAGGTTGTGCTCTATTAAGTAATGAAACTGGACGTGAGGGGTGATGACTAAGAAAGACTATGTCAACAAAATTAATGTTTTACTGTATAATGACACATATGAGGAGGTTTCTATTAAGAGAGTGAATCATTCTTGTTCTACAATTAAATTTACTGTGAATGATAATTTTACCTATGGGAAAATTACTAAAGACATACATGTTTTTTTTGTGTGTACTATTTGCAGTTGTACCTTGTATGTATGGAATGCCTAAAATTCAGAAATGCATGTAAGACCCCCACAAACACATATTGTTAATTCATGAAGCTGTAGGACACTTCCTTTGGCAAGGTATATTGATATTAAATTGAAACAGACTTTAGAGTCACTTGTTCGGTTAGTCAAAGACTCTTGAGACTTTTTAAGTAAACTAGAGGGAGTATAGTATGATCAAAAAATGATATTTGCTACCATAAATCTGGTAGATTTATTAAGTGCTATTCCCCATGATGAGGGGTTCACTTAGTTAACGAATTTTTAGTTGAATCTACCACCTTGACTGAAAATGAATTTAATAGCCTAACTACTTTGTTGGAGTTAGTCTTGAAATACAACTATATTTATTTTGAGGGACAATACTATTTACAGCAAAAAGGAGTCGCACTGGCTACAGCTTGTGTCTCCTTGTTTGCTATTATTATTATTATTATCTTATAATGGGAGAAGAAGTGTATTTTAGAGGGGCGAGTTTAGGGATTCTTGTTCACTGTACACACATTTTTAGACAACATTTTTTTATTTGGAATGATAATAGATTGAAATTGTTTATGGGTTATATTAATTCTACAACTTCCTTTTTGAAATTTACTTGTAATATATAATGGCAGAATTAACTATTTGGATGTTGAGATTTCAAAGAATGAGAGCATGGGTAGTTTACTGTCTAATATCTTTAGGAAACCCACCTACTCAAATGCGTTATTGTACTATACAAGTTGGCATCTCATTTATCAGAAGAAAGGAATTGTGAAGGCCCAATTCATGCATTTGTCTAGAATGGTCTCAGAATTTAATTTATTCTTGGGGGAGTGTAATAAATTGGTAGAGATATTTATTACCAGGAGTTATCCTACTAACTTGATTATGTGTGTGTGTGTGTGTGTATATATATATATATATATATATATATATATATATATATGGATTCGTATCACTTCACTGAAAGACCATTTCACTGACACTGAGACCAAGTCACCTAAAGTTCATTTCACTAAAAGTTAATTTCACCTAAAACTCATTTCACTGACAAGTAGTACTCTAAGGCAAGTCAAAGGTATATGTCCTTTTCCCCATTGTAGTGCAATCCTGGTGTTAGTATATATAGCTAGGAGGGTATGGGGGTGTAGCCCCCCCCACTTAATTTGTTTTCTATTGTCTGGTTTTGTTTTACATTATTTGGTATTTGCAAAAAGGCAATTAAGCAAACAGCAATGGGGGCTGTTGCTTAGATCGCAGCACAACGGTGATAAGGGAATATTCCCTTTTCCCCACTGTAGTGCAATCTGGAAGTGATAATATAAAACTAGTGGGGATGTGGGGGGTGCAGGGGGGTTTGCATAAACATGGTTCATGTTGTGGGTTTTTTTTTTTTTTTCCGGTTTATTTGCATATCGTGAAAGTGCATTTTCATGAAAATGCACTTTTGCGAAAAAGAGTTTGTCTGTTTATGTTTCGTTGAAATGTAATTTTGATGGGTCAAAGTAGAACTATATATATATATATATATATATCTATATATATATATATATATATATATATATATAGTCTATATTATGTGATTGAATGCTTAGGTGAGTGAACACCTAAACATTGACCATATAATATCGAACCCCACAACAGTGAATGCTGCCGGGAAATGGAACTGTCGGCCACCAAAAATAAAATGGAAAGTTTAAAGCCAAACTATATGGGGGGGCTTAGACCCCCACACTCCCAAAATGGGGAGATGTGCCCTTACACCCCCCTTAACTAAATATACCAACTCCAAGATCGCACTACAGTGGAGAAAATGGCAAAACACAGCGAACGGCCAAGGGAAAGATTTCCCTCCATTAATTTGGCCGCTCACTGTTTTTTGCCTTTTGATGTTATGTGGTCGATGTTTTGGTGTTTGCTCACCTAAGCATTCGACCACATAATATAGACCATGTGTATACATATATATATATATGTGTATATATATATATATATATATATATATATATATATATATATATATATATATATATTGATATATATATAATGTGTGTGTGTGTGTGTGTGTGTGTGTGTGTGTGAATCACAAAACCGTAAAAAGAGGGAGAAGGGGAATTGTTAACCATTGTTAATGTAAAGAGACATTTCATTCCTTAAGAAGGATAGTGTTATGAAAAAGGATTTCATTTGGTCTTTGGTGTTTCCCTTTAACACTGGTAATGAGGTTATTAGACACATTGTTGATAGAATCTGGGTGATTTTTTTTTCCATTAGTGATGAAATTAGAAGTATTTTAGGTCCAAGACCTCAAATAGTCTATAACAGAAGGAGACATATAAAAGCATTCTTAGAACAGGTTGATCATTTTAATGAGTAGGTCCCTAAGGAATGAAGAGCTACTTTTAAGTGCAGAAGTTGTTCGCAATGCCAACACTTGATAGTGATACAGTGAAGTAGAATAAAACTTTTATTAGAACTGAATGCCATTGTAACTGTAATATGAGGGGAGTTTTTTATATAGTCCTTTGCCAAATTTGCCAATGGTTTTATGTGGGTTAAAACAGTGAGAACATTTAAGGGCGCATATATGATTATTCTTATGATCATTTTCAACATAACAGTAACAATGCGCTCTTTAAGCATATTGATAAAATTTCTGTGCATTAGTTTTTATTTTTTGGTTTGAATAAGGTGGTTAGAAACCCTGGGGGGCCCACGGAACAATTTGATTGAGTATACCAAACGTATGGAGCAAATTAAATCAAATGTTCACAACTAACCCAGTTTGAATGGAATAGTATCCATTGGCAGTGTTCTTAAACCTAGATCGTATAAATTTTTGGGTTATCCTTTTAGCTTTAGTGTTTCACTCAATTTAGAGGGAAACCAATGTGCATTATTTTAACTTACTTTGTTTTTCAAATTGTGGTTTTTGAAACTGTATATCATACAGTAGATTTAGTAGGAGATGCACAAGTGTGAGAGCTTTTTCAATGTTTTCGAGTGTTTTAAGCTTAAAATTATGTTCATAGTCAAATGTTTCTTTATTCATTATTGCTTTTTTGGTGTGTGACTTTTGATTGGCTGCACATGATCATGTGGAATACACTGTCACTTTAATAATAACTCTTTATGGTTTTACGTGTTCTGAAGAAGTACCGAGGTTAGGGATGAAAGCTCTTTACCTGTTGCAGTTTGTACAATAAAGATTTATTGGACAGCTGGACATGGTGACATATGGGTATGAGAGTTGGACTATAATTTATGTGGTGTGCAAGAAAATCATTGCTTTTGAGTTCTGATGCTGGAGAAACTTTATTTGTGTTTTTCTGTCACATGATTTTTTTTTTCAGCCTGGGAGTCCCATTTGCTTAAGCATCTTGCTCAGAGTCATGTAGAAAGCAAAAGGAGATTGAAGGATTTAATCCCTGGAGAACAGATAACAGTTTGTTAGTAAATCATAGCATTAGGCCTCTGCTCTAGCTGCCAGGCAAACTTCTATGCTAATTACAAGGTAATCTTCTTTACTAATTGTCTGACAGTCCTCTGTGCTAACTGAATAGCAATCCTCTGTTCTAACTGCCAGATTCCCAAGGACTGCAAAAAGACCATTTCAACCAATCCTTAAGGAAGTATAATCAGACGGTTCAATAAAAGGTTTGAAAGCAAAACAAAAACTCAAATGCAATGGCCATATAATGTGCATGAAAGAATCACTAGAAGAGGCAGCAATGCTGGGGAAGTTTGAAGGCGAAAGAAGAAGAGGGTAGCAAATGCTAAGATGGATAAACAGTCTTACTGAAGTGATAAATATGAATTTATAAAACTTATACAGGCTTGGTCTGCTAAAGTCCTTCAGATAAAAAAATAACTGAACTCAACTAAATGACTGAAAAACAAACAATAGGAAACAAATCCACTGGTGCATTATGCCTCTGATAACTGAACAGTAATTTGTATTGAAAATATATACCTTATCAGCAAAAGCATATACCTACAGGTATGATTAATCTCACAGTGGTAATCAAAACATTAATCTACTAGTAGAATACTAGCAAACAAATCAGATTCCAACCCAGAGTCTCTAAATGTAAACCCTTCTTTCAGACCAGATGAGGTCACCTGTCATGAATGACTGTGAATCATTTAACACAACCCTCATACAGTGGTGCTCTAAGTCAAGTAAAAGTCAAAGTAATTTTTATTGTCATTCAGACTCACACACAGTGGGAGTTAAATGCATTTACATTGCTTCACTTCCAAGCGCGTATACTACATGCAGCCATAGAGAATAACAAGGACATGTAACAGTACAGTAACATATACGTATACTAAACAAGACTGACAAGATCTGAGATACCTCTATAACACTGATAGCAGCCCTCATCAAATATTGCGCATATAGAAAAGCAATTATTGCACTGAGTATACAGAATATACTGAATAGCACAAGTATATTGTATGTCATGTTCAGTTACTACTGACTGCACTTTTAAAGCAGCTTGATGCAGGTATTGCACAAGAAGATAGCTGTACTACTGATTGTTCCGGTCACCAGCTAGTGATATGTTGTAGAGTTCAACAGTCTGATAGCATGTGGGAAGAAGCTCCCACTGAACCTGGAGGACTTACAACGTATACTGCGTTATCATCTTCCTGAAAATAAGCAGGAGAACAGTCCATGTGCAGGGTGAGTGTGGCTTCTCATTATTTTTCTGGCTCAGCCAATACATCATGCTTCATATAAGGCCTACAGAGCTGCAAGGTGAGATCCAGTTTTATTTATTTAGTTTATATTTGTTTACCAGGAGAGTCTGACTGGGCAAGATGCCTATTTTCAGTGGAGGCCCAGGGAGAAAAGCTCCATACAGTACTAAGATTAACAATATAGAAACATACACATAAGAATATGAAAAATTATACATAAGAAATTTGAGGAGCATATATTTAAACAGGAATAACTGTTGTATCCATTAAGAAACAATTGTAAGTTCAAGTGAAAACACATAACAAGTACACATAACAAGTAGCTGTAATACAATACTTTGCATTGGGAATAGTGGGTTTTACATACAAAATCTGTACAGGAATATATATTTAGTACAATGCAAATGGAGATTTAGGCAATTTATGAGTTACTAACATACAGCAAATCTATGAGATGATAATACAATAGAAGAGGTGGATGAATATTACATCTTTTGAAAGTTCTGCCTTTAGAACAGGATATGTGCATGTTGCATTTGATGAGAGGAGGGTTATAGTACAGGAATGCCTACGTTATGTTACTGGGGAGTGTATATGGAGTAAGGAATAATATTTCTACTCTGCTACCTTCACCACCTTCTGTAGGGCCTTTCAGTGCGAGATGTTGCAGTTCCCAAACCAGACTGTGAGATTACTAGTCAAGGTGCTTTCAATGGTACCCCTATAGAAGTTTGTGAGGAAAGAGGAAGGGAGATTAGCTTTCCTCAGCAGGCACTGATGTGCTGTCTTCACAATGTGTTTAGAATTTGTTGACCATGCTAAGTCCTCAGAAATATACACACCCAGAAATTTGGTGCTTCTCACTCTCTCCACTGTTTCCACTTTAATTATAAGTGAGTGATGCGAGTACCAATTCTTTTTGAAGTTCATTATTAATGCCTTGGTTTTATTCACATTTAAGACCAGGTTATTAATATTGCACCAGTGAATGAGGTGGTTCACCTTATCTCTGTAGGCAGTCTCATCTCCACTCCTGATAAGACCACTACTGTGATGTCATCTGTGAACTTGATGATCTTGTTCGAATTATGCCTGGCGATGCAATCATGAGTTAGTAAGGTAAACAGCAGAGGGTTCAGGACACATACCTGAGGGACTCCAGTGCTTAGCGTTAAACTTCTTGAGGTGTTGTTGCCCATGCATACTTTTTGGGGTCTATCAATGAGAAAGTCCAGGATCCAGTTGCATAAGTGGGTGTTGACACTCAGCTGGACAAGCTTCACAATCAGGTGTTGAGGGATGAACATATTAAACATGGAGCTAAAATCGATGAATAGCATCCTTACATAACAGTTTTTGTTGTCAAGATGTGCCGCGGATTCATGAAGAAGAAATGAGATGGCATCTGTTGTGGATTGGTTGGCCTTGTAGGCAAATTTAAGTGGGTTTAGTAATGCTGGTAGGTTTGCATATTGGTGGTCTTTGATCAGCCACTTGAAGCATTTCATCATCATCAAGTTTAGAGCAAATGGAAAGTAGTTATTTAGTCTGGCAGGTTGCGATTTCTTTTGTGCACAGAGCTAAAACTAACATTCATATATAAATTAAATAATTTGTATATATGAATATTAGTTTTAGCTCTGTGCAACCACTGAGGAGTTTTGTACATGAAGTGGTTTGTTGATATTTGGATATCCTTGTTATGTATGTGTTTATATGTGTATTTTTTATGTTTTTAAAAGTATATATACATTTTTGTTGAATTTAAGATGTTTTTATTAAGCATGCCTTTTATATGTTTGTATATTGCATAAATTTAAACAATAATTGTTTAAGTTTTTATTCAGTCCAACTATACAAATGGTAAGCCCCTCTAAAAACATAATGGGTAGAGATTGGAGTGGGAATCACATTGAAATGTTGAATTTAAATAGGGGGTTGATACTATATGTGTTATCATCTGAGGAAGCAGTTCATTTGACCGTGAACGTGCTTATGTATGCTCTTTGAATAAAATAGTTTTTTATTAAACTGGATTTGGAGCCATCGGTTTACTCTGCTCTTCTTCTGTTGTTGCTTTTTGTCGTAAATTGCATTTGAAGGTGAACTTTCATTTACAAAACCAATAACTTGATGTGTCACTTGAAATGGATTTAAAAGATTCAATATTGGATGTACCCATATATGAAAATGAGTTTTGTGTTATGGGTGAAGGGAAAAATGATTTAATTGATGTTAATGATTGTCGATGAAGGTAGTGAAGAGTTAGTTATGGGTTATGGTAAGCTATCCTTACCTAAAATGTCTAATATTAATCTTCTTATGCCTCTAAAAAATTCACCTGTGTTAATTAATTTTGAAAATGTCTTGTGTAAACAAGCTTTCAATTGGTGCCCCCATAGTGCATTTTTGGTGCTTTTTTGTTCATTGGTTTGTTGTTGCACCTTTGCTTGGTACTACTGTGGTGTTTCAGTTGAGTGTTCTTTCAGCTGGTTCATGGCTGGTTCATTTGATGAGGACATCATGGATTTGACCTTACATTCCACCCCAACTCACAGTGACAAGATACTGGAGGAATTGGTTTGTACAGTGGCTGAAATGCAGAAATCGATGGCTATTTTGGATGACAAAATCAAGGACATTCATGTACATAGAGGCCAGTGTAATAGTGACAAAAAGGTGAATAGTGCTTTGAGTAATTCTGCGGGTAACAATACTGTGCTACAATGTCACGGACTGGAGGTAAATTCTAACATTTTTGATAAGGGTGTGAAAAGTCTGTATAATGAGAGTTTTGACCCATTTAGTGGACAGAATTTCCATCCAGGTAATGCTTCAGTCAGAAATGAGGTATCTAATCTTTTGGACAGACTGGAAAGGGATCTAAAGCATTACCGTGCCTTGTATGTGGAGATTAAATATTTTGAACACTGTATTAAGGTTGGGGTGATTCCTAAAGGCCTGCATTTTTTTTAAGTTGCCAAATGGTGTCATGTTAAACAGTCCCTTTTATAAGGAGCTGATTTGTTTTTTTGACACAGCAGGCAACGAGTTTTTCAAATTGTTAATTAAAAACAACTCAGCCACTCTGAATGATCTCAAAGAAAGATTTGCTGACACAGGCAACACCCTTACACGATTAATGCAGGATTGTCCTGACTTAGATACTGATTACCATCAGGTCTTGGACAATGTTGATAAATATGAGAGAACAATGGTCCTTCGTAAGACCAAAAAGACTTCCAGGGATGTGGCAGTTTATGAAGCCAGTATGGCATATAATGATTTTTTTCCAAATAACTCAAACATCAAACAAGACCCTGGAAAAGGATTTAAGATTGCTCTTTCAAAGTCTGGGCAACAAAACGAAGGCGCGAACACTGTAATTCCCAGTGCCACCTTAAACTCTGAGCACGCATCAGAAGGAAATAAAAGCAGCCAACAAGTGATGAGAAGGAAATCTGACATCACACTAGTGCCTTCTGGTACTGACAGTTGTGTTCTACATAGCTTGGCGAGCAGTCTCATCAACAACGAGGAATTGCAAAACAACACTGGTGGTACTTCAGACATGAATGGAAAGAGCAAAAGTGTTTTTTTTACAGGGGACTTTCACTCAGAAGGAGAACAGAAACTGGAGCAACAGCAGGGGTTACAAAATGTGGAGCAGAGGGAGGAGCAAGTTTCACAACTGATGCAGCCCTCAAGTTTGAAAGTTCAAAAATTTCTGTGTTCAGTTTGTCCAGTTTCCAGTTAACTGAGGATCATGTAAAGGTACTTGAAATGGGGTTTAATTTCCAACCAAGTAGGAGGGCAAACGTAACAAGATCTTTAATTGAATTAATGCTGTCTTCACGTAAATTGAATCTAAAGTATATTTTAAGTGATGTTAAGTACAGTAATGTATTATGTAAACGTAAACCCTCCACTTATAATCCAGGTCTGATACACACTATCAAAGTGTTTGAATGTTTTTGTGAAAATGAAATTAGGAAATGTTTATCTGGTAAAAACATGCATAGTTTTTACAATTTGAATGACAGTGAAAATAGGCCTTTATGTGAGCTTAAAAATAGGACTGATTTGAGCCTCATGAAGGCTGATAAGGGGGAGGGGTGGTAATTATGAGTGTCGATGATTACAACATTGCTATTGAGAATATGCTGTCTAATCCAATTGAATATGTCAAGGCTGAGAAGTCTGATATTAGTAAAAGTTATGGAGTTAGTCATGGCATATTGTATGATTTGCTCATGAACAATGACATTAGTAATGAGTTATTTCAATTTTTGTAAGTGGAGGATCCCAGAATAGGTGTGATGTTTAGGATCCCAAAGCGCCACAAGACCACCACAAAACCCCCTTTCAGGCCTATTATTTCTGCTTTTGGAAGTTCTGTTGATTGCATTTCATTGTATTTGGATCACACTTTAAAGCCATATGTTAAGAAATTACCCTCTTATATAGCTGAGTCATGGGATTTTTTAGATAAATTAAGGAATTTTTGTTTAAGCAACAGTTTTGATAATTTGGTTTTATTTACAGTGGATGTAGTATCCCTTTTTACTTGCATACCGCAGGATGTGGGTGTAGATTATGTCAGATTTTTTTTGAACAAATACACTGATTTAAGTAACAACAATATTATCACCTACATGTACTTGTTGGAAATTTTATCAGAAAGTGCCTTTTTTATGTTCAGTGTAAACTTTTTTAAACAGCTGAAGGGTGTAGCAATGGGGGCTACTGTAGGGCCTACATATGCCAACCTAGTTTTAGGATGGTGGGACATGGACATTTTACCTAATATTTCGTGTTTTGGGAATATTCTTTTTTATACAAGGTTCACAGATGATTTGTTTTTTATTGCTAGGGCTTATAATTTTGATGTGGAGGAGTTTGTGGATGCTTTAAGTCAGAGCATTTCTTTTTTAAAGTTTGTTGTGGGTGGTGTAGGTTCAAGGGTGTCCTTTTTGGATGTAAACATCATGCGGGACACCATTAGTAAAAGGATTTTTAGTACTATTCATAGGAAGGGTATATTTTGCAATAGTTATGTACATTTTAAAAGTGGACATCCAAATTTTATGAATAGGAACATCCCTAGAAGACAGTTCATCAGAGCATCTCAAATGATTGTGGATGACTCCATTTTTTTGTTTGAAGTACAATTTATTAAGGGTCTTTTTAAGGATAGGGGTATCCCGAGGAGCTACGTTGTATGGTAGCATATGAAGTTATTAATCAAAGGTATGTGGATTTCCCTCCTATTCTGACACATGGTTTTTACAAGAAAGGGTCAACATCAAAGCACTTAGTTAGTATGACAAACAACAATTTCGATGGTTCTAGGTATGGTTTAGAAATGCGTTTCAACAGTTATGCCATATGTAATATTATTTGTGAGAATTGGAAGGTTATTGCAGGCAACTCTGATGTTGCCAAAGTTTTGGGAGAGAGCCCTTTCTTTGTTTACAAAAGAAAATTTAATATAAAACAACTTTTGGAGTCCAACAGAAGTAACTCTGATGTAAGGGGCCCTGTTGGGTAAGGTGGGGGGATGTTCAAATGTATAGGTTGTAGGGCTTGTAGATTTATTTTTGAAGGTCCCCTCATTTCTTTATTCCATTTGGACAGGCCTATTATGGTTCCTGCTAGGGTGGCTGCAGCACTGTAGGCATTGTGTACATTGCTTTATGTTCCACATGTCCTACTTTTTATATAGGAATGTCTAGTAGGAGATTAAGAAAGAGAATTTTAGAGCATGAGTATGCTATTAAAACAAAAAAACTCTAACAATGGTTTGTTTAAACATTCCACTGTTTGTGTCAACAGGAAAAATCTCACTTTTTCTGTTCTGAAAGTGGTTAGGCAGGACTCAAGGGGAGGCAACTTTAGAAACTTGGTAGCTCAGAGGGAGGCTGAATGGCAATTCAGGTTGGCATCCTACATCCCCCCAGGTCTCAATGATGCTGTGAACATAACGTGTTTTTGAAAAAATAGGAAAGTAACTATTAACAAGTATTAATATTTGGTTTTTATAAGATAGTTTATTGGTGTTTTATATAAGAGGGTTTTTTTGTTGAAGTTTTTACAAGAATATTTGCTTTTTATTGAAACATTTTTCACTTTTAGTATTTCAAGTATGCATGTAAGTGATTTCAATTAATGTGATGTGCTGATTGGCTGAAGTTAATTGTTCTTATTATTTAAATGTTAACTGACAAGAGTTTTTATGTTTAGTTTCTGAAGAGGTCTGTTGGACGAATAGTGAATATTAAACTTTGACTACACTAAAAACTTTCAATTGGTGTCCCCATCGTGCATTTTTGGTACTTTTTTGTTCATTGGTTTGTTGTTGCACCTTTGCCTGGTACTACTGTGGTGTTTCAGATATATACCATTTTGTTGAATTTAAGATGTTTTTATTAAGCATACCTTTTACATGTTTATATATTGCATAAGTTTAAACAATAATTGTTTAAGTTTTTATTCAGTCCAACTATACAAAGGGTAAGCCCTTTAAAAACATAATGGGTAGAGATCGGAGTGGGAATCACATTGAAATTTTGAATTTAAATAGGGGGTTGATACTATATATGTTAACGTCTGAGGAAGCAGTTCATTTGACTGTGAAAGCGCTTATGTATGCTCTTTGAATAAAATAGTTTTTTATTAAACTGGATTTGGAGCCATCGGTTTAGTCTGCTCTTCTTCTGTTGTTGCTTTTTGTCGTAAATTGCATTTGAAGGTGCACTTTCATTTCCAAAAACAACAGCTTGATGTGTCACCTGAAATGGATTTAAAGGATTCAATATTGGATGTACCCATATGAAAATGAGTTTTGTGTTATGGGTGAAGGGGAAAATGATTTAATTGATGTTAATGATGTCAATGAAGGTAGTGAAGAGTTAGTTATGGGTTATGGTAAGCTATCCTTACCTAAAATGTCTAATATTAATCTTCGTATGCCTCCAAAATATCACCTGTGTTAATTAATTTTGAAAATGTCTTGTATAAAAAAATTGAATGTGAGTATTTGAAGTTCATGAGACTTGATAAGATGTATCATTTGGACAAGCAGGAATGGTCAGTTTTAAATCAGTTCAGGTGGGCTAATGATAAATATGTATTTTTACAAGCAGACAAAGGAGGGAACTGGGTTATTATGTCTAAGTTACAATATCATAAAATATATCTAATGAGGATGAATATGTGAAATTGGTTAGCAACCCCATACACAGTATAATTGCATGCTATTTGGTATTTTGGAGTGGCGAGAGAGACTAGATTTTATGTCCTCAAAGAATGTTAAAAAATAGTTTATAGCATATCCCAGGTATCCCATTTTTCATGCTATACCATAGATTTACAAAAATGTAATCGAACTTCCGGGCAGACCTGTTGTATCGAGTTGTAGTTCTTATCTGGAAAATACTGGTATTTTCCTAGATAGTTATTTAAAAAGGTATCTGTGTAAAGTTCCTTCACATATTAAAAATATCAATGAGTTTTGTTCATTGGCAAAAGCCATGGAATGGAAGGAAGAATTTTATTGGGCTACAGTAGATATCAAGTCCCTGTACACCAACATCAGGAGAAGGTGGGGTTTAGAAGCAGTTGAGAAGTTGTTGGGAGAAGGACCCTGTACCTTCTTCCTGGTAAAATTGTTGAAGTTTGCTTTGACACATAACTATTTCATTTTTAATAGTGAGAATTTTCTTCAAAAGGAAGGAATGGTGATGGGGCAAATTTCACCCCTCATATGCCATTATGTTTATGTCCTATTTTGAAAATGTTTGTATATATCACACAGACTTTTTTTTTTATTTGTTTTAAGGTACCAATGTTACATCGATGACCTCATTTTTATTTGTAAAGGTGATATAAAAGACTTTGAAGGGTTTATACAACAGCTGAACAATAACACATTTGGGTTGGAGTTTACTTTTGTTGTCAATAGGCAGACAATACAATTTGTGGATATAAAACTGTATGTGGATGACAACAATAGAGTGCAATTTAAACCCTTTAAAAAGTGACTGCAGTTAATTTTTTACATGCCAGCAGTTCCCATCCCCCTACTTGTTAGTATCCTTAACCATATGGAAGTTTAAGCACCTTTATGAACACACTTTTGAAAGGTATTTGCTGGATTGTGAGTTTATGCAAGCAAGTTACAGAGAAGTTATTGCAAAGAGGTTATTCTGAAGCCTGTATAGAAAAGGCCAAAAATAGAGTAAAATATGGTAGTGGTGGGTTTTCCACCACTACTAGGTGTGATATGAATAGAATACCTAGGGGAGATGTATTAAGGGATAAAGGGGAAAGAATATTCTTTGTTACTAAATGTTCTCCTTTTTTCATTATGATGAAACAATCAGTAGAGATTTTATGGCCTGTGGTCTGTTTTGATGAAGAACTGGGAGTTGTGTTTCCAAAGAAGGTGACCTTTTCCTGTTGTTGGTATAGTAATTTAAAGGAAATTCTAAACTCTAAGAGCATTGTAGGAAGGGGAATGAAGGGAGGTAAGTATAGATGTGGGAAATGCAAGCTACGTGCAAGGGTCAAGAATATTTCTGATTCCAGAATAAATGGTAGAACGTATGTGGCCATTGACCATTTTAACTGTTGTTCATGTGGGGTGGTTGTGAGGTAGTGAGATGTGGTTGTGTTTCCACTAAGTGGTACGTAGGTCAAACTAAGAGAATGGTGAAAGTCTTCATATTAGAGCATTTGGTAGATGTTAGAAATAAACACGTGACTAGTCCTGTCACTGATCATTTTCATAGGATACATGGGGGACGTGATGATGTTTTTATTTTAGTGTATTAACTAAACCACATTTACTGGGCGGGGTAATTTTACACAAAAACTGTTAATATTGGAAAGTAGATGTATATTATATTACAGGATATTAACACCCAGAGCACCGAATTTAGATATTAATTTGAATATTTGATTTTTGTAAATGTATATTTATATATGTATATATATTACTTATGGTACTAGCACTTTAAACTTATTCCTTTGCATTGCTGCAAATGGCATTGGCACTTTGTATATGTTTCATTCTTTAATTGCTTGAATTAATTAATTGAAGACTGTTTAAAATGGCTGCATGGTGTGATAAAATATATTCCTCTGAAGGCATTGAGCCAAGGTACAGGAACACCAGTAAATTTCTTTTTGCAGTTATTCAGTGGCTCCATTTTGTTGTATTTTTGTATGTTTTTTTTTTCCTATGTTTTGTTCTTTTCATGTGTCATCAAGGCTATAGGTACCCAGTTACCTTTCAAATAGTGCCAATACTACTATGATGGCCTGAAGTGAGTATGTCCTGGCACTCTACAGGATTGGAAAGGTGAAGTACAAAGAGATGCCCAGAAACATACTCTGTGTCTAATTGTTTGCCTTTATTCTTGCTTCAGGATAAATGTATAACCCTTATAGAGGTACTCATAATCTGTGCACTTTAATTGCTCACTTCACCAGTGCTACATCTGAATATGGTGGAGTTTCCCTGGCACTGGGAACAGATGGCTTTGATATGTGGCATGCATCATCACTCTGTGCTTTAGAGTTTAGTGTATTTTAATGACATGCTACACTTGGCACTTTTCCTGTTGTATTACCACTGTGCAGGTTTATTAAATGCAGAAGAGGAAGACTGATAGGCCCATACTCCTTTACCACAGTCTCCCTCTGTTATGGCTCATGGCGGATCCGACTATGGCCAAGTGCATAACACACACATAAACCAGAGTGGGGTGAAGACTCCTCTCAGGTGAACACAAACATCAGCCAGTCTGTTGACTAACCACAGTAGCAGCTGAACATCATGCTGACCAATGTATAGGCCAGACTGAAGCTGTCTTAAAATGAATAGCAGATTTGCTGGAGTTGTAGTCCCCAACCACTTGACCAGTGAAGGGTGCAGAACCATCTGACATTGATGTATATAATCATCAGCTGTTAATAGCCCTACAAAAGTGGATCTCAAGGCAACCTTGCCACCCCCTGTGGCCAACATTCTACCTTACTCCCTACCTGATGCTACTCACTTCATGGCTTATCCTGACTAATAATTTGCATATCTCTAGCCCCCTGTCTGGTATTACACTGTGATAGGGTGGATGGCAGAGGTGAAAGTGATCTGGAATCTCCTGAAAAGGAGGCAGGTCCTCCTGCAGGATAATTCCAACCCTCCCCATCACCATTTGATCACCCTATGTAGATCTGTGTCTGGCTTTTGTCATCCTAGCCTTGTTTATGCAAGCCCACCTCTTTTTGTCTGTACTGTTTGTATTTGTTTGCCCCACACACTCTCCTGCACTATTTTTACTTACCCAGGCTTCCCTTGCATTTTATATCCTCATAGGATAGGGGCCTTATCCTCAAAAACTTCGACTTCATATCTTTATAGTGTTTATTTCATAAACACTTGTTACTTCTTACATGCAAAGTGAAACCAGTGATTAATGGTGAAAATAAAATAAGCTTAACAAACAAATTTTAAAACATGTAACATTATTTAAAAATAAACACTTTAAATATTAAACATTATCAGCAGTCTGTAAAATGTGGCCCACTAAAGTTGCAAAAAAACACATTTTCAAGAAGACCAAACTGAAGTAATGTGTAGGATATTACAAGTAAAACAGTTCACAGTTGGAAGCAACTCCTTTGGGCCCTGACAACCTGTAGTATCAATTCAAAGAACATCCATAAAACATTCTGCTATCCATTAGTCAACAACAAATGTCAGTAGTCTAAAATTCAAGTGCATGTACTCAGATCACTCTCAAATATGGTTGTCCACCTGTTGGGCAAGCAGACAAAAGTTAGCAACCCCCAGCAAGTATCATCAAAGTCCAGACAGTGGCCAAATATTTCATTAACAATAAGAGAATTAGGCAATATTGTTTCAGTCAAACTATAGTAAACTGTAACTAGTTGCAAAATAAAATAATTTAGCACTTTGAAACAAGCTTAGATAATCTAATAAAACATGTCAATGGATCAACTGTGCCACATGCAGACTACTAATCAAAACCAGAGTTTAGCAGCTCACTAAATCAGTAACGAAATACTGAAAGATAGACCTTGGTTCATCAGTTCAGCAAGAAAAAAATAAGAGTCACACATTAAGTTGCCATTGTCCTAACATGTCAACCACAACAGCAAGACACCAACAATTCAGTTACAAGCGTAATACAATAGCAATAATTCAAAGGTCCTTGTAAACTGTCAGAAGAAAGTTCAGTAATGTAATATAATATAAAAACCAACAGGTCCACCGGGATTCATGAAGCTCGGCGCAAGGCCGGTGTAAGGCCTGCGCCGGCGGTGCAGTGAATAGTCGGTGTAGTAGCGCCATATGCATAGTAATGAGAGCGCGCCGCAACCACAGACACGTGCGTAGTGTACGTGAGCGAGCCCAAGTAGGATGCGTCCGGAGGCGTGGCTAAGCCGGCAGGCGATGAGCAACCTAATGTGCTGACTGCCACGGTCTGCCCATAATAGTAATGGCAGCAGCCAGGGCCCGTGCAGAATGAAACGCACATAGAGTATGCAACATAGTACCTGTCCCAACAAAACGGAGAAGCAAATACAACCCACATCGCCCTAAGTGTACCCGTCCAAGGAACAAAGGATACGCGTAACACCGTGTTTGTCCCGCAATGCACTGTCAGTGGGCATACCCAGAGAAGGTGTACCGCAGCATGTCAGCGCGCCGCACCGACATAGGAGTAGCAACTAAGGTTACCACCTGTCCCACTTTGCGAGGGGCAGTTCCTCTATGGGCAGTTGTGTCCCGATAAAAAATATTAAAAACGGCAAATGTGCTAAGATTGTAGGACATAATGATATCCCGTATTTAATGTAATGGTTGCATGAAATGGTTATTTCCGTAACTGAAATACCTAAATGTCACAAGAAACAGAATAAGCAACCAAACTGCTACAACAATAAGCTTTTATTTAGGCAAACAAGTGAAGTTCTATGCTATATAGTGACCGTGGGTATGTGTCGGCCTGTAAAATCTGATGTGAGTCCCGAAAATGTCCCACCTTGGCCACTGGAAAAGGTGGCAACCCCAGTAGCGACATGGGCATGGTCACCAGGGTTACCAGCTGTCCCACTTTGCTATGGACAGTCCTCATTGGACAGTTGTGTCCCGCCAAAATCGAAAACTGGCAAATGACCTGAGATTTCCTGCCAAAAATATTCCCGCAATATACCTGTAATAGTAGCATAAAACATATATTTTGTATATGAAACACATACATGGCATAAGAAACTGAATAAGGAACCCAAATGCTAACAGAATAAGCATATATTATGGCAAACAAGTGAAGTTCTGTCAACTCCACTTGCTGTGGGTATGTGTTGTCCTGCAAAATCCGATGTTTCCACAAAAGATGTCCCATTATGGGCATTGGAAAAGGTGTCAACCATAATGGTCACAAGCAGTAGTGAGAGTACACAGCCGGGTAGCTGTGTCGACATAACAACAGGAAGGAACCAAGATACCCTAAACACAGGCAAACATGTGCATAGCAACATGTCCCACACCCAGCAACGTGTTTGTCGCATACACAGGATGGCGTATGTCTAAGTGTAATATCCAGAAGCAGAACCCATGCATGCAGATGTAATACACAATAGCCCCATTGTAGCATGTAAGTCTCACCCATGTACGCCTGTGCACCCAAACCAGCTAGCATCCTTGTGCAGCTACACACCTACACACAATGGGCATACCTGAAATGTGGTAAGAAGTATTGTGTTAGGCAGTGCCACGCGGGCAAATATGTACCCCACATGTCACCAACCCACCTCAGGTACAGATATGGAAATGGCTGCATGTGAATGTGTCTGCAGAATGTGTACATCCCGCATGTGGTATGTACCCGTCCAAACCATATAGGTTTGCACACGCCACGGTGCACATAACTGTACACGTGGACAAGTCGGGTTGTTGAACTACCGCATCGATGATTAGCTATGCAGAGAAGTCAAACACATATAGCGGAACATGTGCCTACCAAACAGGACGTCCTAACAGGGTGCCACAGGCACAGAAGGGGAAGGTGGGACATCACATGTGGAGAGTAGCGTTGCCGGATGGCCAAATACACACGGTCAAGGTAAAGGACGGAACAACATGCATATGGCGGATGGATGTTGTTAGAAAATATATATAGAAACACATATGAAGTGCCAGTTTAGAAGCAAAATACTATATAATGCATTGAATTGTACCGTACAATATGGCAGTAGAAATGATCATGCATGTAATTGGTGAAGCTTAGCTGCAGAGTGATCGAACTCTGACCCTGGCAGTAACCAGTACAGCTGGCTTATGTCTCTCAGCATTAATTATCTGCTGGGTTACAGAAAAATAAATGTATGTACATGCATAACATCTCCCCTTCCCCTGAGGAGGATGGCCTTGTGAGCTCTATCGAAGATAGAGTACAACTCCTTACCAGAGAGACAAAGGAACGTATTAAGAAATGAACTGACTATTGTATCGGAACAGTCCAGAGTCCTTGAAACAGCTACAATTACAGAAGGACACTGTAATTGACCAGGTGCCTTGCAAGGCTGTGTTATTCTCATGGGAAAACATTTTAAAAGCATGACCTCAGCACCCACGTATGTATAGAATATTGCGGACCATAGTGATGGAAATGCCCTGTGACCGACCACGTCAGTAAGGTGGGCAAAAGCTGATTGTAAACACTATATAAAGAAATTGCTTACTGTATAGAGTCAGACAAAACTCTCATACTTGGACTGTATATTATTTTGCCTGCCTGTGTACACTACTAAAACGCTAGAACCCGAGCTTCCTGTGTTATTGACTGTCACTTAGAAAAGCCTACTGATTTCTACAGTCTGGTTTTAACAACTTATTTGACATTGTGGTCCTTCTTAGCCGGAATTCCCTTGGTAAGCTACAGGTCAGAGTGCATGGGTGGTTAGACATCTGCGCAGGAGAATTTGCCTAAATGGTTCTTCTTGAGTGAAAAGACCTCCGACTGAATTGTTGTGTGTAAAGAGGCTGTCCACTGTCTGATCTGTGGCTGAAAAGCAGAAAACTGGATCCCAAGAAGAAAACGTGCAGTCATAAACAGGAGAATCAGGTAAGGAGGGTTTGCCTCTTTGTCTCTATTGTAGATCAGGGACCAGACTACATTGTGTTTCTGTTAACAGTTGTGATAGCAGGTCAAGACCAATCCAAGTAGTTTTAAATTTAGGGGA
>NC_056729.1:996060741-996082212 GCF_019279795.1 Protopterus annectens
TTTTTATATTTTCATGCCATGTTTTGTAAAAGTGATGCATGTAATTTCACAATTTTTAAAAATGGATAAATGGATAGTGTTATATTTTCATCTCCTTTAAAGGTTTTAAAGTAAAGTGTCACTTAAAAGGGGTTTACAAATTTATAATGTTTTATACTAGTCAGGTTTAATGTTTAAAATTTTATGCCATTAATTTTGGGGCACCCCCCAAAAGGGGTTTACAATTAATAAGGTTTGGTAAATGTTTTATGGTATATGTTTTCATACTCATTTCCTGCCATGATAATGAAATAGTGTCTTGCATGGTATAGGTGTGCCCAACCCTTCACATAATGTTGTCATGCAATGGAGTCAGGTGTGGGATATGTTTTCATTCTCCTTTCATGCCATCCTAATGTAATAGTGTCATGCAATATATAGGTGTGCACAATCCTTCACATAATGTTCTGATACAATGGAGTTAGGTGTGGTATATGATTTCATACTCCTTTCATGCCATTTTAATGTAATTGTGTCATGCATGGTATAGGTATGTACAATACTTCTTATAATGTTCTAATAAAATCAATTAGGGTATGGTATATGTTTTCATTCTCCTTTTATGCCAACCTAATGTAATAGTGTCATGCACGGTATATGTGTGAACAATCCTTTCCATAATGTTCTTATACAATGGAGTTAGTTGTGGGATATGTTTTGATACACCTTTCATGCCATCCTTATGTAATAGAGTCATGCATTCTATAGGTGTGCACAACCCTTTACATAATATTCTGAAACAATGGATTTAGGTGTGGTGTATGTTTTCATACCTTTTTCATGTCATACTAATATAATAGTGTCATGCATGGTATAGGTGTGCACAACCCTTCACATAATGTTCTGATACAATGGAGTCAGGTGTGGTATATGTTTTCATACTAATTTCATGACATCCTAATGTAATAATGTCATGCATGGTAAATGTGTGAACAACCCTTCTCATAATATTTGAATACAATGGAGTCAGGTGTGGGATATGTTTTCATTCTCCTTTCATGCCATCCTAATGTAATAGTGTCATGCATGGTATAGGCGGGAGCATTCTTCACATAATGTTCTGATATAATAGAGTCAGGTGTGGTATATGTTTTCATACTCATTCCATGCCATCTTAATGAAATAGTTCCAGACGTGGTATAGGTGTGCACAACCCTTCACATAATGTTGTCATATAATGGAGTCAGGTGTGGGATATGTTTTCATTCTCCTTTCATGCCATCCCAATGTAATAGCATCGTGCATGACATATATGTGCACAACCCTTCTCATAGTGTTCTGATACAATGGAGTCAGGTGTAGGGTATGTTTTCTTACTCCTTTCATGCCATCCTAATGTAATAGTGTCATGCATGGTATAGGTGAGCACAATCCTTCCCATAATGTTCTGCTACAATGGAGTCAGGTGTGGTATATGTTTTCATACTCCTTTCATGCCATCGTAATGTAACAGTGTCATCCATTATATAGGTGTGAACAATCCTTCACATAATGTTCTGATACAATGGAGTTAGGTGTGGTATATGTTTTCATTCTCCTTTCATGCCAACCTAATGTAATAGTGTCATGCATGGTATAGGTGTGCACAATCCTTTCCATAATGTTCTGATACAATGGAGTTAGTTGTGGGATATGTTTTCATACTCCATTCATGCCATCCTTAAGTAATAGTGTCATGCATGGTGCAGGTGTGCACAACCCTTCACATAATATTCTGATACAATGGAGTTAGGTGTGGTGTATGTTTTCATACTTTTTTCATGCCATCCTAATGTAATAGTGTCATGCATGGTACAGGTGTGCACAACCCTTCACGTAATGTTCTGATACAATGGAGTCAGGTGTGGTATATGTTTTCATACTCCTTTCATGACATCCTAATGTAATAATGTCATGCATGGTATAGGTGTGTACAATCCTTCATATAATATTCTGATACAATGGAGTCAGATGTGGGATATGATTTCATACTCCTTTCATGCCATCCTAATGTAATAATGTCATGCATGGTATAGGTGTGCACAACCCTTCACATAATGTTCTGATACAATGATGTCAGGTGTGGTATATGTTTTCATACTCCTTTCATGCCATCCTAATGTAATAATATCATGCAAGGCATATATGTGCACAACCCTTCACATAATGTTCTGTTACAATGGAGACAGTTGTGGTATATGTTTTCATACTCCTTTCATGCCATCCTAATGTAATAGTGTCATGCATGGTATAGGTGTGCACAATCCTTTCCATAATGTTCTGATACAATGGAGTCAGTTGTGGTATATGTTTTCATACTCCTTTCATGCCATCCTAATGTAATAGTGTCATGCATGGTATAGGTGTGCACAACCCTTCACATAATGTTCTGATACAATGGAGTCATGTGTGGTATATATTTTCATACTCCTTTCATGCCATCCTAATGTAATAGTGTCATGCATGGTATAGGTGTGCACAACCCTTCACATAATGTTCTGATACAATGGAGTCATGTGTGGTGTATGTTTTCTTACTCCTTTCATGCCATCCTAATGTAATAGTGGTATGAATGGTATAGGTGTGCACAATCCTTCCCATAATGTTCTGATACAATGAATTCAGGTGTGGTATATGTTTTCATACTCTTTTCATGCCACCCTAATGTAATACTGTCATACATGGTATAGGTACGCACAACCCTTCACATAATGTTCTAATACAATGGAGTCAGGTGTGGTATATGTTTTCATACTCCTTTCATGCCATTCTAATGTAATATTGTCATGCATGGTATAGGTGTGCACAATCCTTCAGATAATGTACTGATACAATGGAGTCAGGAGTGGGATATTTTTTCATACTCCTTTCATGCCATCCTAATGTAAAAGTGTTATGAATGGTATAGGTGTGCACAACCCTTCACATAATGTTCTGATACAATGGAATCAGGTGTGGTATATGTTTTCATACTCCTTTCATGCTAGCCTAATGTAATACTGTCATGCATGGTATAGGTGTGCACATTCCTTCCCAATTTGTTCTGATACAATGGAGTCATGTGTGGTGTATGTTTTCTTACTCCTTTCATGCCATCCTAATGTAATAGTGGTATGAATGGTATAGGTATGCACAATCCTTCCCATAATGTTCTGATACAATGAATTCAGGTGTGGTATATGTTTTCATACTCTTTTCATGCCACCCTAATGTAATACTGTCATACATGGTATAATGGAGTCAGGTGTGGTATATGTTTTCATACTCCTTTCATGCCATCCTAATGTAATATTGTCATGCATGGTATAGGTGTGCACAATCCTTCAGATAATGTACTGATACAATGGAGTCAGGTGTGGGATATTTTTTCATACTCCTTTCATGCCATCCTAATGTAAAAGTGTTATGAATGGTATAGGTGTGCACAATCCTTCATATAATGTTCTGATATAATGGAGTCAGGTGTGTATATGTTTTCATACTCCTTGCATGCCATCCTAATGTAATACTGTAATGCATGGTATAGGTGTGCACAACCCTTCACATAATGTTCTGATACAACAAATTCAGGTGTGGTTTATGTTTTCATACTCCTGTCATGCCATCCTATAATAATGGTGTGATGCATGTTATAGGTGTGCACAACCCTGCACATAATGTTCTGATACAAGGGAGTCAGGTGTGGTATATGTTTTCATACTCCTTTCATGCCATCCTAATGTTATAGTGTCATGCATGGTATAGGTGTGCACAACCCTTCACATAATGTTCTGATACAGTGGAGTCAGGTGTGATATACATACCTCTCAACCTGGAAACATCAAAAATCTGGACAAGGCCCATGAAAAATAGGTACAAATCTGTACGCTGATTAACATCTAATTTACCCCACCCACACCGACAGAATTGTGGGATACCAACTTTCAAACGCAAACTGAAGAACAGACAACCAAAAAAATGGTACCAGAATCCCCTGCAGCCATTCCAATGTCCCATTACCTGGCTATCTCGACCCATTTACCATGAACAGTAATGTGTGCATACTGCTTTACTTCTACAATGATTATTTGGATTTTATTTTTACATTTTGCAGCACATCAATACACAAACATAGACATCTGATAAACAAAGCAATGAAAATAGACTTGGCATTAAAACTTCTCTGACCTTGAAACTCACATTCATTGAAACAGCATTGGAACCCACACCACATCCAAAGAAAATACAGCATCTGGCCAGTAGTGGATAAAGATTACCTTTGGGCCGTTTTCAAATCATTGGCAACTTGCACACAAACAAGAAACATACAGGTGTTCTTTTCTTTGATACACCTTCCTGACTTTATTAAGTTATATTCCTTGTATAATATAGCACACTTGTTGGAGCACATTTTAAATTTATTGTTTGAATGAATTAACATTTTTCCAGTAAGCTATACTGTAGGCAATTAAAGAAAATGCATGAACCAATAATTACAAAACCCAATTCAGAACATTTCCATCATAAAAGTCTACTTCCACATCCAAACTATATACAGAATGACAGTAGTGTAAGCCATAGGCATCTTGCACAGCTTCTCGCACTTATTGGGACACATTTTAAAGATTGCTTGTATAATTTTGGAAAGTTGCTAGAATAAAAAGTTGTGTTATCACCGTGCATGTCACTGGCAAGTCTTGAACCCAGAACTGTATACACTACAGTTAGTGCAACATACCACTATGCTAAATCAGCAGTTTGAAAAATAGGAAGACTGAAACTTAAAGGCTATCATTTAGTGAATTCAGTTCTCACTTCTCACCATAGCTCTCAACTTCTTAGCACAAAAAAAACGGACAAACAACAAAGCCAATAATGGGGGAATACAACTTCAGTTCTCACTTCGAACTCACCATAGCTGTGAGCTGTTAGCACAAAAGACCTGGACAAACAACAAAGCCAGTAATGGGGGCATACAAATTCTGTTCTCACTTCTCACCATAGCTCTCAACTCTTAGCACAAAAAATCTGGACAAAGCTCAGAAATGGTGGTGGCTAGGGACTTTAGGCTCTTTTTGAGCCTAAATACCTCTAGCTACCAGGTGTATTACATTGGGGGCATTTTCACGCACACACACACACACACACACACACACACACACACACACACACACACACACACACCTTAAAAGTTTTAAAACATAAAATACTGCAACTATTTCAAGATAATAAAAGATTGACAATATTAACAGCCATAATGTCAGCACAACAGACAGCACCTCCAATATTAACAAGGACACTGGTCAGAGTACCTTAATGACAACACAACAGACAACACCTCCACTATTAACAAAGACACTGGTCAGAGTTCCTTAACTGCAGCACAACAGACAGCACCTCCAATATTAACAAGGACACTGGTCAGAGTTCCTTAATGGCATATCTGGATTCCACATCTGAGAATTGCTTAACAGCCAATAACATCTTTGGTGACTTTAAATTAAAAGTTGCAATGTTGCATTCAGACAGAGAAAAGACACATAGCATAGCTGACACATTTAACAGCAGAAACAAATATCTAGATAAAAAAGCACTTATTTTAAACCCAAAAGGAGCATGTAATATGAAATATATGTGCTCAAATAACAAGAAGATGCTCCAACTTTACATGTCCAATAACCAATTCAAGAGTGAGGGTGCTTGCCAAAAGTTGCAATTATTTTGAAAGAGACAATGAGATAAAACATAAATCATACAGATTTCTTCAATAAGCAAATTAGGAAGAAAAGCATTACAGGAAACTAATATTTTTCTTAAAGACTTACTTGAGGATGGAAGAACTCCTGAAATGTCAGAGATTCAAACCAGCTGTACAACACTGCGAACCAAGTCCAAACCACTCAGGAACTAGAAATTTTGCTAACGTATTTTATTAAGACCGTTTTCGCTTCTCAGAAACAAGAAGCTTCTTCAGACATAGTAAAAGGCGCCAAAGCGCATTTTTAAATACAGCGGCTTTTTCTTTTCATGATGTCATATCCTTAGCAGCTGATAAATTCTACGAAACACTTTTTAATATACAAGTATAAAACAATCAACCTAAACCAACATTCCATCAAAAAGCAAATGGTTCAAACATCTTAAATGTTTTTAAACTTTTTTTAAAAAGAATAAGTAAAATGTACTTCCTTATAAAAAAATAGTTAAGAACTTAGGTCACTATGCAGAAACTATAATCAAGCACATGTGATCCTTAAAAAGGTATCAAATAAAATGTCAATTAAACACCTATTCACTTAGTTATAATAATAGTATTACGAGAATTATATACCTTGGGTGATACTTTATAAGTTGTTTAAAATCTACAAGTTGGTATAAAAATCAGGCTATTCACAACTCCATTAATTACTGGACACAATTGTTTGAGGTGGATAGTAAACTACTTAATTCCTTAAATAACTTTTATATTTTAAAATAACAGAAATGTTACAGGCTTCATTCAACCCAGGAGGGGAAAAAGCATTTAGTAGTAACTGCCATTCTAGCTCTTTAATTTCAAGAAGGAGAGACTGAGGGCCCCCCCTAATTCCAACTTTGACTAAGTCAATACCCATAAAACAAAAGCTATGTCCAGCATGGTCTAGGACATGCTTTGAAAGGGCATTGTCGGTTTTTTTATTTTTTATGGCGTAGTTATGTTGGTAAACACGGTCCCGCAACCTGCGGTCCGTTTTACCAACATAAAACGCAGCACAACAATTACACAGTGCAATGTAAACAATTGACTTAGTATCGCAACAAATCTTATGTTTAATATAAAATTTTTCTTTTCTTATAATAAAGGAGTTTCCTGTTTTCAATAATCTGCACCAGTTGCAAAACCCACAGGAAAAAGTCCCAATTTGTCTCGATGGAGGGGCACTAAAGTCCCTTGTTTGCAACAGTTCTTTTAAGTTTTTACCTCTCCTAAATAAACACAAACGAGGAACCTTGCCCAACAGTAAAAAGCACGCCAGCTATAAAAACCTGAACGCTTTATTAGTTCCAAAACAGCGTTTTCGCCACGGACCTCCGTGGCTTCCTCAGAGAATGCAGAAAATACAAAAATTCAAGTGGAGTAAACAGTTTATAATAGCCCAATACAGGAAGTGACATCATAGGTACATCCTAAGGTGTCACAACTTCTAATAGTGTAAAAACCTCAACGGTATATCATATAAATTTACTTAAAATATAAAAAATATAAAAACAATAAACAGATCATGCTTAATTTTAATATACATTTCTGTGTATGCATACATGTTCAGCTAATATATGTTTAAAAGCCATACACAGAGGCCAATTTCATCAGAATGACAGACTAGGCTGAAAATAACTACATAAAAGTGACAACTAATGTCATATGACAACTCAAGGCGACAAGAGCAAGGTGTACACGCATATGTGTCTGTTAAAACGACAAGTGTTAACTAATATAACCTTAATATTAATGTATAATTGTTACAGGGAAGGACTTCCCTGAAGCAAGAGTCTACATTAAACAATTTATTAAACCTATAGGTAGATGCATGAGGTCAAAAAAGGGGGGGGTAAAATAGTGGAAGAAAGAACTCCTTAATACACTGGGCTTGTCTTGAAGTTATCGAAGATAACTTCTTAGCTTAAGGACGGGGGCAATGTTACAATTACTATTAAGGCCGGGATAGTTAAAAGCATCCAAAAGTAGCTGCCACTCCAGTTCCTTATTCTCCAAAAGCAGAGAAAAGGGTCCTCCCCTAGGTGTTAAAGGTACATGATCTATTGCCATGAAGATGAAGCTATGGCCTGGATTTGAGGCAATATGCTTAGCTAGTGCATTATCATCCCTGTTGTTCTTAATAGCATAGAGGTGCTCATACATTCTATCCCGCAACCTTCTGTCGGTTTTTCCTATGTAGAAACCTCGACAGCAGTTGCAAAAAGCAATGTAGATGATAGATCTACTCTCACAATTTAGGGGGAACCTGATAGTGTATTTTATGTTCCTCACTTGAAAAGTCTCGCCAGCACAGATGTTATTGCAAAACTTGCAGAACCCACATCTAGTCATTCCTCTCCTTTTAAAAAAGAAACCTCCATAGTCACTCCTTTGCATCAATTCCTTAAGATTGTTAGACCTCTTGAATGTAAATCTAGGTTCAATCCCCAGTTTCTCGACTAGGAGGGCATTTGAAGAGATAAGATACCAATTTTTCCTAATGATGTTTAAAATGGTTTGAGTGTTCATACTGTAAGTAGTCACAAAACTCAGCGAGAAGTTACTTTGAGTTCTTAAAAGTGCATCCATAGTGCTCATCACTTCCCCCTCAACTGTCCTACCTTGACCAGAAATCGCATCTACCTCATTAGTTAACAAGTTATGCTGAAGAAGCAAAGGTTTATAAAAACCTTTTGTCCTTTTAAAAGTGACTTCCTCTATAAGTTCACCTACCAACACTTCAGGATAACCCCTGCTTAGAAACATCTCTTTCAATAGAGTGCACTCCTTGGTGAAATCCACAAGTGTACTGCACATTCTTCCTGCCCTCACCAGTTGGCCCTTAACAATGGACCTTTTTTGTTTATATGGGTGAAAACTGGTGAAGTGCAGGAAAGAATTGCAGTACGTAGACTTCCTGAACACTGTTGATGTCAGAATGTTGTTTGTTCTGTCTTTCACCAATTTAACGTCCAGGTAGTCTATCTCCAGAGCTGAAAACTTAAATGTAAATTTCAAAAAATCTGTTGAAGAGTTAATAGAATCAACAAATTCCTTTGCTTGTGCTTCTGATCCTCTGAACAACAAAAACATGTCGTCCAGGAACCGGGTATAGTATGTAACAAGCCCCCTGTTCCCAAGGATTCTATTCAATATATTTTCTTCCCAGTAGCCCATCACAAAATTTGCTACTCCTGCACCACAGGGAGAGCCCATAGCCACTCCACGTTTCTGCAAGAACAAGTCTCCATTAAATGAAAAATAATTACTAGTCAATACAATTTCCAATAACTCCGTAACTAAATCAACCTCAAGTTTTGAAGCACCTAGACTATTCAACATAATACCAATCCATTCAACCGCTTCAACGTGCGGGATGGAGGTGTACAGATCTATGACGTCTATGGTCAGCAAGTTGTTATCGTCATGATATGGTATCCGGTTAATGTTCTCCAAGAAAGTCCATGAATCCCTACATATACTCGGGATCCCTTTGATATACTTGTCCAATATCTGAGTAATCAATTTTGAACAGGGATAAGTTACGGACGATCTCCCATCAATCAACGCCCTCATAGGAGGGTCGCTAATGCTCTTATGTATTTTGGGGATACCAAACATTACGGGTATTTTAGGACAGGAAATATCGATATAGTTGTACAAATTCATATCGATTTTGCCCGTCAAAAATAAATCCCTGAAGTAACCTCTAGTTCTTTGAATGCTGCCATTGACCTCATTCTTTGAAGCTGCTATATAAGCATCACCTTCTAGTAATAGCAACATCTTTTCATTATATGTTGTATTATGGAAAATAACCAGTCCCCCACCTTTATCTGGTTTTAATACCCGTATCGGTAAGCGGCTAACCTCGTCTAAAAGTGCCATCTGCTCTTTAGTAACATTATATTGCTTAGGCCCAGGTGTATGCTTTGTACTGTGCGCTAGGAATCTAAAGTCAACTTCACAGTTGTTTTCAAACAACTGTAAAGTGGAATGCAGAGGTGGATTAAATACGCTAGCTAGTTTCAATTTGCTGGTCATAGTATTATCACCCATTACTCCCTCACTATTTGTCGATTGATCAAACAACAGTTGGAGATTCATCTTTCTTACAAAACATTTAAGCTCAATGATTTCTTTGGCAATGTTACCGTTCCTGCTTGGAACGAACGAGTTACCAAATGCCAATAGTTCAATAAGCTGATTATCTATGGTGATGTCAGAGAAGTTGTAAATTCTGAAATCACCACTGTTATTTGTAAGAATAGTGGGGTAGCTAGTTTCCAAAAGTTGATCCAAGAGTACTGTATTTTCAAGGTCGTCACAAAAAGAAACGGCCCTCTCTGTCTCCTCATCAACTAAGTCTGCCATTAGTTCCTTCTCCTGTTCGCATATGGTCTCCTGTCGCGTTGGCCTAAAAAATTACTGTTGTTATAACCTGAATTCTGCTTGTTAGATTTGTTCTTGTTGTTAGAGGCCCCTTGGGGATTACCCGATCCACCCTCATGTCTAGCTATCGCTTTAATTCTATTACTTCTCCTAGGTTCATCATTGTTGTGACTACCATTGGTTTCAAAAATATCCTCTTCAGTAATGTCATCAAGTCTAGTATCATTCTCTTCTACTAGTGTGGTCGAGTTCCCTCTACCTGTGTCTGTGCGTGTAATACCAGTGCCTTTAAGGTTAGGGTATGCAGTCTTTTTCAAGTATGCTTCCCTGTCTCGAACTAACTTCCTGCTTTTGTTACCTTTTAATTTAATTAAAAGTGTATCTATACTTGATAAAATTCTGCCGTAGTCAAATCTATATCTGCTGAAGTCAAGATGGGCTTTAACATCTTTGTCAAGGTCATTAATGTCATGCAATAAAATATCAATATGTACAGCATAATGCTTCACAATTAGGTCAAGTAATTCCATCCCTTGCTTCTGAAACAAGGTTTCTAAGTCAGATAAAAAAACAGGGTCAACAATAAGGCCTGAAGGCATAAAATTATTACGTAATCCCTTCGGTACAAGCTCTTCCGCAATGCACTGTTTAAAGTATGCGGACTCCAACTGCAACTTTTTAAGTTTCAGCAGTTTAGAGTCAAGCAATTTAAGTTTATCAGTCAAACATGTGCTGCTATCAGGTAAACCAGTCTCAGTCATATCTTGTTGACCAAATGTAAAATTGGTCAAAAAAGGTCCATTGTTAAGGGCCAACTGGTGAGGGCAGGAAGAATGTGCAGTACATTTGTGGATTTCGCCAAGGAGTGCACTCTATTGAAAGAGATGTTTCTAAGTAGGGGTTATCCTGAAGTGTTGGTAGGTGAACTTATAGAGGAAGTCACTTTTAAAAGGACAAAAGGTTTTTATAAACCTTTGCTTCTTCAGCATAACTTGTTAACTAATGAGGTAGATGCGATTTCTGGTCAAGATAGGACAGTTGAGGGGGAAGTGATGAGTACTATGGATGCACCTTCAAGACCTCAAAGTAACTTCTCGCTGAGTTTTGTGACTACTTACAGTATGAACACTCAAACCATTTTAAACATCATTAGGAAAAATTGGTATCTTATCTCTTCAAATGCCCTCCTAGTAGAGAAACTGGGGATTGAACCTAGATTTACATTCAAGAGGTCTAACAATCTTAAGGAATTGATGCAAAGGAGTGACTATGGAGGTTTCTTTTTAAAAGGAGAGGAATGACTAGATGTGGGTTCTGCAAGTTTTGCAATAACATCTGTGCTGGCGAGACTTTTCAAGTGAGGAACATAAAATACACTATCAGGTTCCCCCTAAATTGTGAGAGTAGATCTATCATCTACATTGCTTTTTGCAACTGCTGTCGAGGTTTCTACATAGGAAAACCGACAGAAGGTTGCGGGATAGAATGTATGAGCACCTCTATGCTATTAAGAACAACAGGGATGATAATGCACTAGCTAAGCATATTGCCTCAAATCCAGGCCATAGCTTCATCTTCATGGCAATAGATCATGTACCTTTAACACCTAGGGGAGGACCCTTTTCTCTGCTTTTGGAGAATAAGGAACTGGAGTGGCAGCTACTTTTGGATGCTTTTAACTATCCCGGCCTTAATAGTAATTGTAACATTGCCCCCGTCCTTAAGCTAAGAAGTTATCTTCGATAACTTCAAGACAAGCCCAGTGTATTAAGGAGTTCTTTCTTCCACTATTTTACCCCCCCCTTTTTTGACCTCATGCATCTACCTATAGGTTTAATAAATTGTTTAATGTAGACTCTTGCTTCAGGGAAGTCCTTCCCTGTAACAATTATACATTAATATTAAGGTTATATTAGTTAACACTTGTCGTTTTAACAGACACATATGCGTGTACACCTTGCTCTTGTCGCCTTGAGTTGTCATATGACATTAGTTGTCACTTTTATGTAGTTATTTTCAGCCTAGTCTGTCATTCTGATGAAATTGGCCTCTGTGTATGGCTTTTAAACATATATTAGCTGAACATGTATGCATACACAGAAATGTATATTAAAATTAAGCATGATCTGTTTATTGTTTTTATATTTTTTATATTTTAAGTAAATTTATATGATATACCGTTGAGGTTTTTACACTATTAGAAGTTGTGACACCTTAGGATGTACCTATGATGTCACTTCCTGTATTGGGCTATTATAAACTGTTTACTCCACTTGAATTTTTGTATTTTCTGCATTCTCTGAGGAAGCCACGGAGGTCCGTGGCGAAAACGCTGTTTTGGAACTAATAAAGCGTTCAGGTTTTTATAGCTGGCGTGCTTTTTACTGTTGGGCAAGGTTCCTCGTTTGTGTTTATTCAGTTTGGTTACCTTTTGTTCATTACCTCTCCTAAATACAAAAGAGGGGAATGAACCCAAGATTTCAAGTAAATGGGCGTTGTTTAAAATAAAATGCCAATTTTTCTTGATAATTGGTACACATACTGTCAATGTGTTTGTTATGTGTAATAATGAAACTGATCTTAAAATCCTGGGTTGGACAACCCTTGTCATTAACTCTATTGTTATTTTCCTGTGAAATAGGGTTAAATTCACTACTAACTGTAGATGTTACCAAAACTTCAGTGCCTAAAAGGTTACACGATTTAGTACCTTGGAGGAGTGGTTGGTAAAACCCTGATGCTCTTTTAAATGAGACTTCATTGATTAAACTATCAAGGAGTTCACAAGGGTAGCCCCTATTCAAAAACATGCACCTAAGTGTGGAACAGTCATCTTCAAAGGCCGTTTGGGTGTTACACATACGTGTAGCTCTCACTAACTGGCCCTTGACAATGGACTTTTTCTGCTTCCATGGGTGGTTGCTAGAAAAGTGTAAGAAAGCATTGCAATAGGTGTGCTTTCTAAAAATACTGGAGAGGATTCGGTTATTATGAAGATCTTTAACAAGTTTAACATCCAGATAGTCGATCTCACTGACAGAAAAGTGGTGAGTGAATGTTAAAAAGGTGCATGATGCATTCATTTTCCCCATTAAGTTTGTAACAGTGTCCAGGTCTCCTTGTATAAGGATAAACACGTCATCTAAAAAACGCGTGTAAAATTTATTTACCTCTTTAAACTGGGTATCCTTAAACAGGAATGTCTTTTCCCAATAGGCAACCACTAAATTAGCGACACTCCCTCCACATGGGGAGCCCATAGCAATACCCCTTTTCTGAAGGTAGTAGCTGTTGTTAAAGATAAAAAAGTTGGACGATAAAATAATATCAAGGAGAATAGAAACCACATCAATTTCATCTTTCGGAGCTCCTAAATCAATTAACATCAATTCGACCCATTCCACAGCCTCTTTTATCGTCCAACTTTTTTATCTTTAACAACAGCTACTACCTTCAGAAAAGGGGTATTGCTATGGGCTCCCTATGTGGAGGGAGTGTCGCTAATTTAGTGGTTGCCTATTGGGAAAAGACATTCCTGTTTAAGGATACCCAGTTTAAAGAGGTAAATAAATTTTACACGCGTTTTTTAGATGACGTGTTTATCCTTATACAAGGAGACCTGGACACTGTTACAAACTTAATGGGGAAAATGAATGCATCGTGCACCTTTTTAACATTCACTCACCACTTTTCTGTCAGTGAGATCGACTATCTGGATGTTAAACTTGTTAAAGATCTTCATAATAACCGAATCCTCTCCAGTATTTTTAGAAAGCACACCTATTGCAATGCTTTCTTACACTTTTCTAGCAACCACCCATGGAAGCAGAAAAAGTCCATTGTCAAGGGCCAGTTAGTGAGAGCTACACGTATGTGTAACACCCAAACGGCCTTTGAAGATGAGTGTTCCACACTTAGGTGCATGTTTTTGAATAGGGGCTACCCTTGTGAACTCCTTGATAGTTTAATCAATGAAGTCTCATTTAAAAGAGCATCAGGGTTTTACCAACCACTCCTCCAAGGTACTAAATCGTGTAACCTTTTAGGCACTGAAGTTTTGGTAACATCTACAGTTAGTAGTGAATTTAACCCTATTTCACAGGAAAATAACAATAGTGTTCATGACAAGGGTTGTCCAACCCAGGATTTTAAGATCAGTTTCATTATTACACATAACAAACACATTGACAGTATGTGTACAATTATCAAGAAAAATTGGCATTTTATTTTAAACAACGCCCATTTACTTGAAATCTTGGGTTCATTCCCCTCTTTTGTATTTAGGAGAGGTAAAAACTTAAAAGAACTGTTGCAAACAAGGGACTTTAGTGCCCCTCCATCGAGACAAATTGGGACTTTTTCCTGTGGGTTTTGCAACTGGTGCAGATTATTGAAAACAGGAAACTCCTTTATTATAAGAAAAGAAAAATTTTATATTAAACATAAGATTTGTTGCGATACTAAGTCAATTGTTTACATTGCACTGTGTAATTGTTGTGCTGCGTTTTATGTTGGTAAAACGGACCGCAGGTTATGGACCGTGTTTACCAACATAACTACGCCATAAAAATAAAACCGACAATGCCTTTCAAAGCATGTCCTAGACCATGCTGGACATAGCTTTTGTTTTATGGGTATTGACTTAGTCAAAGTTGGAATTAGGGGGGGCCCTCAGTCTCTCCTTCTTGAAATTAAAGAGCTAGAATGGCAGTTACTACTAAATGCTTTTTCCCCTCCTGGGTTGAATGAAGCCTGTAACATTTCTGTTATTTTAAAATATAAAAGTTATTTAAGGAATTAAGTAGTTTACTATCCACCTCAAACAATTGTGTCCAGTAATTAATGGAGTTGTGAATAGCCTGATTTTTATACCAACTTGTAGATTTTAAACAACTTATAAAGTATCACCCAAGGTATATAATTCTCGTAATACTATTAATATAACTAAGTGAATAGGTGTTTAATTGACATTTTATTTGATACCTTTTTAAGGATCACATGTGCTTGATTATAGTTTCTGCATAGTGACCTAAGTTCTTAACTATTTTTTTGTAAGGAAGTACATTTTACTTATTCTTTTTAAAAAAAGTTTAAAAACATTTAAGATGTTTGAACCATTTGCTTTTTGATGGAATGTTGGTTTAGGTTGATTGTTTTATACTTGTATATTAAAAAGTGTTTCGTAGAATTTATCAGCTGCTAAGGATATGACATCATGAAAACAAAAAGCCGCTGTATTTAAAAATGCGCTTTGGTGCCTTTTACTATGTCTGAAGAAGCTTCTTGTTTCTGAGAAGCGAAAACGGTCTTAATAAAATACGTTAGCAAAATTTCTATTTCCTGAGTGGTTTGGACTTGGTTCGCAGTGTTGTACAGCTGTTTGGTTACTTGTTGCCTTCGCTAGAGATTCAAACCAAGGATACAGAACAAAATCAAAAGTATTTGATTCGTGTTGTAACCACTTGTAAAGACAAAATGAGCATAGTGTCTCCGTTTACGTCCTGCATTAGTATCTACCGCTTGGAATTAATGCCTGCCCCCTGCCAGAAAACGAGCACAGTGTGTCCATGTACATTAACGCCTGCCATTGCTGTTCTCCCACATGCTGCTGCCTGTATCTTACTGTTTACCCTTTCGCGCCGCTCGCAGCCAGCCGGAAATGATGAAGTGAGCTCCTTGAGCTCAATTCCGACTGGCTGGTAGCCCTGATGGAGCTGACATCATCACGCACGCGATGACGTCAGCTCCAACAGCACCATAATTTAAAAAAATAAAATTACAAAGCAAAAAAAATCTGAAATGAAGGGGTGCCATTCGGGAATCGTGGCACCCCTTCATTTGGACCCAAAAACTCGGTAAAAACCGAGTAAATCGGTATGGTTGGGAGGTTTGGTGGTATATGTTTTCATACTCCTTTCATGCCATCCTAATGTAATAGTGACATGCATGGTATAGGTGTGAACAACCCTTCACATAATGTTCTGATACAATGCAGTCAGGTGTGGTATATGTTTTCATACTCCTTTCATGCCATCCTAATGTAATATTGTCATGCATGGTATAGGTGTGAACAACCCTTCACATAATATTCTGATACAATGCAGTCAGGTGTGGTATATGTTTTCATACTCCTTTCATGCCATTTTAATATAACTGTTTCATGCATGGTATAGGTATGTACAATCCTTCCCATAATGTTCTGATACAATGAATTCAGGTATGGTATATGTTTTCATTCTCCTTTCATGCCAACCTAATGTAATTGTGTCATGCATGGTATAGGTGTGCACAATCCTTTCCATAATGTTCTGATACAATGGAGTTTGTTGTGCAATATGTTTTCATACTCCTTTCATGCCACCCTTATGTAATAGTGTCTTGCATGGTATAGGTGTGCACAACCCTTCACATAATATTCTGATACAATGGAGTCAGATGTGGTATATGTTTTCATACTCTTTTCATGCCATCCTAATGTAATAGTGTCATGCATGGTATAGGTGTGCACAACCCTTCACATAATGTTCTGATACAATGGAGTCATGTGTGGTATATTTTTTCATACTCCTTTCATGCCATCCTAATGTAATAGTGTCATGCATGGTATAGGTGCGAACATTCCTTCACATAATGTTCTGAAACAATGGAGTCTGGTGTGGTATATGTTTTCATATTCCTTTCATGCCATCCTAATGTAATAGTGTCATGCATAGTATAGGTGTGCACAACCCTTCACATATTGTTCTGATACAATGGAGTCAGGTGTGGTATATATTTTCATACTCCTTTCATGCCATCCTATTGTAATAGTGTCATGCATGGTATAGGTGTGCACAATCCTTCCCATAATGTTCTGATTCAATAATGTCAGATGTGGTATATGTTTTCATACTCCTTTCATGCCATCCTAATGTAATACTGTCATACATGGTATAAGTGTGCACAACCCTTCACATAATGTTCTGATACAATGGAGCCAGGTGTGGTATATGTTTTCATACTCCTTTCATGCCTTCCTAATATAATAGTGTCATGCATGGTATAGGTGTGCACAATCCTTCCCATAATGTTCTGATTCAATAATGTCAGGTGTGGTATATGTTTTCATACTCCTTTCATGCCATCCTAATGTAATAGTGTCATGCATGGTATAAATGTGAACAACCCTTCACATAATGTTCTGATGCAATGAATTCAGGTATGGTATATGTTTTCATACTCCTGTCATGCCATCCTAATGTAATAGTGTCATGCATGGCATATATGTGCACAACCCTTCACATAATGTTCTGATAAAATGGAGTCAGATGTGGTATATGTTTTCATACTCCTTTCATGCCATCTGAATTAAATAGCGTCATGCTTGGTATAGGTGTGCACAACCCTTCACATAATGTTCTCATACAATGGAGTCAGGTATGGGATATGTTTTCATTTTCCTTTCTGGCCATCCTAATGTAATACTGTCATGCATTATATAGGTGTACACAATCCTTCACATAATGTTCTGATACAATGGAGTTAGGTGTGGTATATGTTTTCATACTCCTTTCATGCCATTTTAATGTAATAGTGTCATGCATGGTATAGGTATGTACAATCCTTCCCATAATGTTCTGATACAATGAATTCATGTATGGTATATGTTTTCATTTTCCTTTCATGCCAACCGAATGTAATAGTGTCCAGCTTGGTATAGGTGTCCACAATCCTTTCCATAATGTTCTGATACAATGGAGTTAGCTGTGGGATATGTTTTCATACTCCTTTCATTCCACCCTTATGTAATACTGTCCTGCAAGGTATAGGTGTGCACAACCCTTCACATAATATTCTGATACAATGGAGTCAGGTGTGGTGTATGTTTTTGTACTTTTTTCATGCCATCCTAATGTAATAGTGGCAGGCATGGTATAGGTGTCCACACCCCTTCACATAATGTTCTGATACAATGGAGTCAGGAGTGGTATATGTTTTCATACTCCTTTCATGGCACCCTAATGTAATAGTGTCATGCATTGTGTAGGTGTCCACAATCCTTCACATAATATTCTGATACAATGGGGTCAGGTGTGGGATATGTTTTCATACTCCTTTCATGCAATCCTAATGTAATAATGTCATGCATGGTATAGGTGTGCTCAACCCTTCACATAACGTTCTGATACAATGGAGTCGTGTGTGGTATATGTTTTCATACTCCTTTCATGCCATCTTAATGTAATAGAGTCATGCATGGTATAGGTGCGAGCATTCCTTCACATAATGTTCTGACACCATGGAGTCTGGTGTGGTATATGTTTTCATACTCCTTTCATGCCATCCTAATGTAATAGTGTCATGCATGGTATAGGTGTGCACAATCCTTCACATAATGTTCTGATACAATGCAGTCAGGTGTGGTATATGTTGTCATACTTCTTTTATGCCATCCTAATGTAATAGTGTTATGAATGGTATAGGTGTGCACAATCCTTCACATAATGTACTGATACAATGGAGTCAGGTGTGGGATATTTTTTCATACTCCTTTCATGCCATCCTAATGTAATAGTGTTATGAATGGTATAGGTGTGCACAATCCTTTATATAATGTTCTGATATAATGGAGTCAGGTGTGTATATGTTTTCATACTCCTTTCATGCCATCCTAATGTAATAGTGTCATGCATGGTACAGGTGTGCACAATCCTTCACATAATGCTCTGATACAATGCAGACAGGTGAGGTATATGTTTTCATACTCCTTTCATGCCATCCTAATGTAATAGTGTCATGCATGGTATAGGTGTGCACAGTCCTTCAGATAATGTACTGATACAATGGAGTCAGGTGTGGGATATTTTTTCATACTCCTTTCATGCCATCCTAATGTAATAGTGTTATGAATGGTATAGGTGTGCACAATCCTTCATATAATGTTCTGATATAATGGAGTCAGGTGTGTATATGTTTTCATACTCCTTGCATGCCATCCTAATGTAATACTGTCATGCATGGTATAGGTGTGCACAACCCTTCACATAATGTTCTGATACAATGAATTCAGGTGTGGTATATGTTTTCATACTCCTGTCAAGCCATCATAATATAATGGTGTCATGCATGATATAGGTGTGCACAACCCTTCACATAATGTTCTGATATAAGATATTGAGGTGTGGTATATGTTTTCATACTCCTTTCATGCCATCCTAATGTAATAGTGTCATGCATGGTATAGGTGTCCACACCCCTTCACATAATGTTCTGATACAATGGAGTCAGGAGTGGTATATGTTTTCATACTCCTTTCATGACATCCTAATGTAATAGTGTCATGCATTGTATAGGTGTCCACAATCATTCACATAATATGGAGTATTAAAACATATACTACACCTACTCCATTGTTCTGATACAATGAATTCAGGTGTGGTATTTGTTTTCATACTCCTTTCATGCCATCCTAATGAAATAGTGTCATGCATGGTATAGGTGTGCCCAACCCTTCACATAATGTTCTCATAGAATGGAGTCAGGTATGGGATATGTTTTCATTCTCCTTTCATGCCATCCTAATGTAATAGTGTCATGCATTATATAGGTGTGTACAATCCTTCACATAATGTTCTGATACAATGGAGTAGGTGTAGTATATGTTTTAATACTCCATTCATGCCATTTTAATGTAATAGTGTCATGCATGGTATAGGTATGTACAATCCTTCCCATAACGTTCTGATACAATGAATTCAGGTATCGTATATGTTTTCATTCTTCTTTCATGCCAAACAAATATAATAGTGTCATGCATGGTATACGAGTGCACAATCCTTTCCATAATATTCTGATACAATGGACTTAGTTGTGGGATATGTTTTCATACTCCTTTCATGCCACCCTTATGTAATAGTGTCATGCATGATATAGGTCTGCACAACTCTTCACATAATATTCTGATACAATGGAGTCAAGGGTGGTGTATGTTTTCATACTTTTTCATGCCATCCTAATGTAATAGTGTCATGCATGGTATAGGTGTGCACAACAATTCACATAATGTTCTGATACAATGGAGTCAGGTGTGGTATATGTTTTCATACTCCTGTCATACCATCCTAATATAATAGTGCCATGCATGTTATAGGTGTGCACAACCCTTCACATAATGTTCTGATGCAATGGAGGCAGGTGTGGTATATGTTTTCATACAACTTTCATACCATACTAATGTAAAATTGTCATGCATGGTTTAGGTGTGCACAACACTTCACATAATGTTCTGATAAAATGGAGTCAGATGTGGTATATGTTTTCATACTCATTTCCTGCCATGATAATGAAATAGTGTCTTGCATGGTATAGGTGTGCCCAACCCTTCACATAATGTTGTCATGCAATGGAGTCAGGTGTGGGATATGTTTTCATTCTCCTTTCATGCCATCCTAATGTAATAGTGTCATGCAATATATAGGTGTGCACAATCCTTCACATAATGTTCTGATACAATGGAGTCAGGTGTGGTATATGTTTTAATACTTTTTTCATGCCATCCTAATGTAATAGAGTCATGCATGGTATAGGTGTGCACAATCCTTCAAATAATGTTCTGATACAATGGAGTTAGGTGTGGTATATGTTTTCATACTCCTTTCATGCCTTTTTAATGTAATTGTGTCATGCATGGTATAGGTATGTACAATACTTCTTATAATGTTCTAATAAAATGAATTAGGGTATGGTATATGTTTTCATTCTCCTTTTATGCCAACCTAATGTAATAGTGTCATGCATGGTATAGGTGTGCACAATCCTTTCCATAATGTTCTGATACAATGGAGTTAGTTGTGGGATATGTTTTGATACTCCTTTCATGCCATCCTTATGTAATAGTGTCATGCATTCTATAGGTGTGCACAACCCTTTCCATAATATTCTGAAACAATGGATTTAGGTGTGGTGTATGTTTTCATACCTTTTTCATGCCATACTAATATAATAGTGTCATGCATGGTATAGGTGTGCATAACCCTTCACATAATGTTCTGATACAATGGAGTTGTGTGTGGTATATGTTTTCATACTCCTTTCATGCCATCTTAATGTAATAGAGTCATGCATGGTATAGGTGCGAGCATTCCTTCACATAAATTTCTGACATCATGGAGTCTGGTGTGGTATATGTTTTCATACTCCTTTCATGCCATCCTAATGTAATAGTGTCATGCATGGTATAGGTGTGCACAATCCTTTATATAATGTACTGATACAATGGAGTCAGGTGTGGGATATTTTTTCATACTCCTTTCATGACATCCTAATGTAATAGTGTTATGAATGGTATAGTACAATGTATAGTGGGG
>NC_056729.1:996082712-996125573 GCF_019279795.1 Protopterus annectens
CGGATTGTATCCCTTTGATATGTGCGATGGGGTATATCGGCGGCTGTGGGTGACGGGTACAGGTTGTGGGCCTTGCATTTGTACATACACGGTATGCTTCTGTGTGTGCTCCATCCCTGCCTGGGGAGTTACAAGTTACCTGTCTGTTGTTCTAGGAGTGTAGGTTTTGTTGATGTTGTCTGCTGTCGGTACCGCCTGCTTGTGTGCTTCCTGCATGTATTCCTCCGTCACATCGGTAGTATATCTGCAGCTGTTCAGACGCGCCGACTATCCCTTGGCATTTTGTCACGGATATTTACGGTCATTGTGGTCCTGTAGTTGGGACGGCCTGTATGCTACCGGTTGCCACCTATTCGGGTGGCGATTGCTTGTTTAACACTCGTAGAACACACAGTGGTGTTTACGGGATGATACGTGTCCACGATCGGTGCCGGGGTAGCACATGCGTATTTCTGCAGTACATAACTATTGCTGCGTAACGTTGCCGATATATCGTATTGGAATTAACATGTCGGCGCCATACATACGGTGATGGTTTGTACATGGGTCCTTTGCATGTCATGTTGGCTATACTCCTGTGGTACATTCTGGGACATTTTCGATTTGCATCATTTTACGTCGCCACGCGCCTAGCCAGTGAGGAGCTCTCAGTACTACTTTGTGGGTACTGCTATACATACACATGTGGTTACTATACTGTATGCCTACACATGTTATTCCACTCCGCCTGTCACATGCCACCTACATACACATTTTATAGTGTCACACACATTACACTGGCACAGCGGAACCCACGACACCCTCACCTCACACATAGACATACTGCCGCTTTCGCAGGGACGGTTGCACACAGTACGTACGTTGACCACATCGCCGGCGGCGGTGTCTACCTCCGCCCTCATATCCTAAGAATATTACACGCCCATGTCCTGTTACTGTATCATGGCCTGGCGATCATCCCGAATGGCGAATATGCATTTAGGTGGGTTGACCTTTCCATGGGTGGCGTTCCCTGCTCTGTCCACCCTCCCGGATAGTCGGGTTGTCGTTCAGTATGTTTACTATGTTGAGAGTTCGCATCTTACTGCATCTGTAACCTTGCATCCCTGTGATTCCCTGTTTAACTTGTTGTACTTTATATCTGTGTATGTGTACATATATTTCTACGTGTGTAATGATATCTATATCCATATTTGTGTATGCACATATGTACATATGTAGACACCTTGCGCCGAACGTGGCAGCATACGGCTATGCCGTCTGCTGTCGGACCCGCGTGTGGTTGAGGGGTTGGCGTTCCATGCTCCGCTGGCTGTTGGTTGTGCAGTGTTTGGGTGCTACCTATGTTGGAGTCAGACATGGGACCGCCCATACAGTACACATTACGGGTGGACATGTTTGTGTGCCGTCCATTTCACTGTGTGTGCAGGTAGGGAGGTGTCAGTCCATGGGGCCTACGCTGTCAGAGTATGTGCTATACGTTCCCTCTTTGCCAAGGCATAGGCATATTGGGTACGCCTCCGTCTGCCTACTGGGGCTGGCACAGTGTGTCCATGGCGCTGAATGCCCTGTGCCTGTGCTTGCCTTGACAGTTGTGGCGGGCTTGGTGGCCCTACACCATTATGTCCCTGCGGCAGCTGTTTCCGCAGGATCATATTATGTAGCATAGCACATACTATGAATATGTGGGCACATGTGCCTGGAGAGTACTGCAAGGCTCCACCAGATGTATCCAAGCACCGGAACCGTGATTTCAACATCCCAAACACACGCTCTATGATTATTCTGGTTTGTGCGTGTGCCTCATTATGGCGTTCTTGCATGTGTGTGTGTGCATTTCTGATGGGTGTGATCATCCACGGCTCCAATGCGTAGCCAGCATCCCCCACAAGGTGACCTTGTGTGATGTCCCCGCTGGCGAATACCTGATACAGCTGTGAGGCATGCCAGATATGGGAGTCGTGGTAGCTTCCAGGGCTGCCAGCACACACATCCATGATAATGCCCTGCGCATTGCACACGACCTGGCAATTGATGGAGGGGAATCCCTTGCGGTTTATGTAGCGTCTACCCTGCTCACCGGTGGTGACTTGATTTCTATGTGCGCATAGTCTATCGCACCCAGTACCTCCGGTATTGTGCCACACGGTGGAAGTGGCGATATTGCTAGCCAACTCCTCCTGAGATCTGGGGAAGTATATATACTCATGGGCATGTCGTAACATGGCATCCAGAAACTGGTGTAGTACCCTGGATGCTGATGCCTGTGAGATGCCCATTATATCCCCGGTTGGCCTTTGAAAGGTACCTGTTGCCAGTATTCGCAAGCTTACACATACCTTTGTGTCCACTGGGATGGGCTCCTCTCTGTTGTCTCTTGTTCTCAGGCTTGGCCGGCACAGCTCCACTATTTGCTGTAACGTGTCCCTGTCCACCCTGTAACGCTCTACTATCTCCAGGTCTTGCAGCCCCTGGTAGGTCACCCTTGGTCTGAACACTCTCCTTCTCCTCTGAGGCCTCCGGTAGTTGTCGGCACCCTCCTCCGCAACTCCGTCTGTCTCTAACACATGCTGATGCATCACGGCCATGGCAGCACCCAACATATACATTTTAAAAGTTCCCCATGTGTTTACACCGTAAGGCGCAGCGTTTGGGAATTCGCGCTGTGTGTTGTGTGCATTCCCACTTTATACTGTTGTGCTGTACACCCGGTGATGTCATTGGGTGTGTCTCTGCTGCCGTATCTGTGGGTTATCTTCCGTCACATGACTGGTTTGGGGAACGTAGTCATCCTCGTGCACATGCATCTGTGCACGCATTGTATACTCTCAGCGCATCTATTTCCTCACATGCCGCTCCTGATGCTGTGATGTGCATTGTACAGCCCAGGTTTGCTGGGCTCCAATGTGCTTCCTCCTACAGCGGCACACCCCTCTGCGATTGACAGGTATTCCCTCTAGGCCACTCCTCAGTGTTTTACCGCTGCGCCGTTTGGTGCAGCCTTACGCCGGCGGGGGTTTTGCGATTCAGTATTATCTGCCTCATTTGCATGGCATTGACTACTAATACATGGTTACGGTGCCAGACACCGACGCCACTCCTTGGCAACCCTTGGGCTGTGGTTGTGGCTTTCCATTCATACTATGGTGTATTGTGGCTGTGATGCTGATGTGTCTTATACTGCTCTTTTATGGCATTGTCATATTACTTCATTGTTCCTCACCTTGCGGACATGTCCTGGGGTTCTGCTGTGGTTTTTGCGTACATGACATTTATGTCGTTATTTACATTTTCTGCAGGTTTTCCTTTGACATTCTCGGTTTCTTTCCACATTGCCATGTTGCACCACTATGACACATGAAGTTGGCAGCCTTCCGTTACTCCTATGTCATGTTTGGATATATGTAAACCGTTTTTTTTGGTTTACATTGCCGTGCTGTTATGCTACGCCCGCGCCACTTCGTGAATCACTACTTGCCTTCATTTGCATGGTGCAACACCGCACATGGGGTATTTAACATACCTACGCTGGAGGCGGCACAACTCTGGCATACGCCGCTGATGCACGTGGGTTTGGATCGTACCTGAATCGCTCGGCGGCCATGTCTGGCGTTGTGGCGCCTACGCCATGAGTGCGCCTGGCGCAAGGTTCATGAATCCCGGGGGTCATCTATAGGCAGTCAAGGCTTGGCCATCTTGAGACATGCATACCCTACCTTCCCCCCCCTCCTATCAAGGCTATATTTGAGCCCCTTGTGCATTTCACTGTGCTTGCTGTACCCTCTTCATACTGCCCTATACATACTGACCTGAAAAACAGTGGCTGTTTGATTTTGAATGCTTGCCTTTGTAGCATTTACTGGGGTGAAGCATCAAATACTATTACAGTCCAATGGATTGCACAAGAGTTATCATTGCATTATTGAGGCAGTTCAGTTAGCCCACTGGTTTTGCATGAGCAAACTCTACATGTTTCCATTGGTGCACTTTGCTATGTACCAGAATAACTGCACAATTATCTGTATGGGATATGTTCTGTCACTCTTGATGATCATATCAGAGATGAGAAGGGTAAACTGCACTGAAGCACTTAGTCCTGGATATTCCTGTTTAATGAGCATCTCTCATAATGAGCAACATTGTTTTCACATGAAAGCCTTGGGCAGCTGTACAGTACATTTTAATAAATCCCATCCACAAGGTAAAAATAATGAATAAAGCACACATGGAAAATGTAGACTGTTAATGAATAAATATGAATTGTAGTGGTGCAGTGTGGATGGTTCTTTAGAGCCTAGGAATGTGCATAGAAAAAATAAACCAGGAGGGGATAATCATACCATACATCATCTGCTTTGATGAAAAAGGCAGAATTACAGGACCATGAACATATTTCTCAATTCAGATCATACAATTATCATTGTAACTTCTCTTGGCCCCTTTGTCAGACCTGACAATTAGCTTGCCTGGTGACCACCTCTTGTATCCGCCTCCCTGTCTGGTACTATACTGTGATGGGGGTGATGGCAGTGGAGGAAGTGTATCTGAAATGTAATTAGAAAGAGTCAGGTCCCTTTCAGAATAATTCCTGCAATGCATGCTCAGGGATTTTTGATGCTTATCTTTGCCTTCCACTAATGTGCTGAGCCAAGTCACCAGGTGGGCATACAATAGCACTTCTGAGGGCCAGACACCCCTCAATTCGGACCAACAAACTAAAACAGTGACTCATCATTGCAGTGTCAGTATAACCACCAGAACTCACAAGTAGCACTACACCAGCATGCCCCCTTCCTTGCATCCCTGCGAAATGGATGTTAAATGACTGTTCCAGATGGGAATATTCCAGTCTGTCTCCAACTCCCACCCTCCTTTAAAGAATTTTTCCATGTAATATGATGTAGACAAGGAGCCTCCAGAGAAGGAAAGAAAACTCAACACATAAAGTGCATAATCAATAACTACCAGCACATAACATGACCCTTACTCAATTTTAGAAGTGGTCTTGTAGCATCCATTGATATACATTCAAATTGTTTTATTTTATTTTTATTTTTATTTTTATTTAACATTTCTTTACTGGGAAAGTCCAGCTTGGAACAATCCAATTTTCAGCAGAGGCTCAGGGAAAAAGACTCCAGATGCATGTCTTTGTAAAGTGGGAGGAAACTCACATGGATGCAGGGAGGACATGCAGACTCCGCTAGATGGTTACGTACTAGGTAATCAGTTTGCAGAGTATTATAAGCATTGCCAATAAATCAAGGACAGAGCTAATCCCTGCACCTTGCATCTATGAGGTAAAGATCTTAACCATTATGTCACCCCCTCCCTATAAAATAAGGAGTGCAGTAACCCTGTTATGCTGAACTGCAGTCTCAGTACTGGAAAATTAAGACAACTAGCTGGTGTGGGAATAGAACTGACAGCTGCACCAAAGGCAAGCATGCTACCTGTTGAGCTACTGAGATTTATAGATATTACAAAACCATTTAGGTATTATGTCCATCTATGTTTAGTCAGTGATTCCCTCACGCTGTACCTCCTTTCTCCTAGGGTGCCATGCCATTTACTCCTGAGTAGATTTGTGGATACCTTTCCAGTCATCTAGGTTATGTTTAAAGGAAGGCAGAGAGTCACACTGATTCAGATGCAGGGGAAGTTTACTACAGAGGTTTGGGAGGTGCAAGGTTATAAACCTAGATATCTAATCTAGATATGCTATTAAATGACTCTTTTGGTCTATAGTGCAGGCAAACAGGCAATGTATTGAGGATAAATGGCAGGTTTACTGTGATCAGCCTAATATAAACATTGATAAAAGTGCTACCCTTAAGCTGTGGAAACACTTTTCATATGCAGATCAAATTTTTATGATTATCATCCAGATGGATATATCTGTTTAATGAGAATTGAATCTAAAGGATTAATACTAAGCTTGTGATAGAATGAATATATGCTGGCTGAATGTGAGCATGGGTTATGCTGCACTTCAGACAGGAGGAACTCTCCTTCGCTCTGGAACGAGGTGTTATTATATCAGTTACCATTACGCCACTGTCCAAGTCTGTTTCCTGCTCACAGGGGATTTGTCTCTATTCTTATCTTCATGGTTATTTTATTATGAAATTCATCCTTCTGTAGTTTCATGATATGGATTCACTTTATCTCTTTTTCTGTTATGTTTTATTTTGATTTTGTGATGCTCTGTCTCTGTGTAATTCTTTATGGAATGACCTTTTATATCATGTAAGGCATTCCACTAAGCCTGTCATTTCAGTGCATGAAAGTCACTCTGAGGACTGCAGTGTTTTTTTTTTCCCTAGTCATGGTAGTGATGTCCATTGTGTTTTTAACTTCTTCCATTCGGATTTTAAATCCTTACAAGGATGACCGTTGTTGGAGTTCAACGGGAAGTCCAACTCACAATTTTGATGATGTTTGAAAAGTACCTATAGATATGGAATTAGAAATTAACACTCTAATGAATTTCACAGAAGCTTTGCTTTTCACTTTGTTACACAAACAAGCAGACTCTCACACACACACACACACACACACACACACACACACACACACACACACACACACACACACACACACACACAGCTACTCTTTGGCAAAGGAGTGAAATTTGGTGCATTATTTAAATTCTTCTGTATGAAATGTAAACTTTTTTCATTATGTAGAGCAGTTTGCAATGGACCTAAGGCTTATTCTAGAATGTTTGTGGAGGGTGATAGAGACAGGGTGGAATGTGATAATGCCGGGGGTGGATCACAGAGCTGAGACTGTGGTGGGCACATGGGAGTCATGCCTGAAGTATGCAACTGCATTGTGTTAAAGTTCTGCATGTGTGTGAGCGAAAACCTAGTCAGGGACATTTTGAAATACTGTGGACAGCTGAGAGGTATGCACAGTAGAACTAATATAATTTTCTTGGCTTAGACTGATGAAAATAATATATAAATGAACAACTATTTCCACAGAAGCAAAACACACCATTCATTCCATTTTTAAAAATGAACTACAACAACCACGAGGCTACCAGCAGTACAACACAAAGATACAACCTAGTTCACCACTGCACAAACTTAAAGGTAACTTCTTGAAGAGTACTGCTGTGTAAATAGTAAAACACACAATGCAGTAATGGACTACATTAAAAACTGAATTCTATTGCATTTACATTGTTTTTATCCTAATACAGTTGAAACCTAAGAAAAATAAGAGCAAGTTTTTGAGAAAAAAAAATACAACACTTCAGTATTTCCAAATCTATTCTGTCACTGTCATCTAACATGGCATCATGTTGACGGATGGAGTTTTACAGAAAATAAGTTTCAGAATGCAAACAGAAGCTGTGTCTTCACAGTTCCAGCTAGGAAGTAAGTAATTGTGCCACATGAAAATTGCAACAGTTACCATAAATGGTTAAGTAATACTGCTATTACAACAAATGCAAAACAAAACAACACTTAAATGTGTAACAAATCGCTTTCATTATTTTCTTTAAAAGTGCATCACTTGCAACAAAAGGACCAACAACTACCAAAAGTTAATAATGTATACATCAACCTGGAGACACTGGAACTTGACAATCTTTGCCAGAAGGGTGGTGGGTCCAGAGAAGAAATTTGAACTTTAGAATGTAAAGAAACAAGAATACAATATAATTTACTTGTTTCTTGATTGCATGCGTAATTAATTCATGCCTGAATTTCTCCATTCAAAAGTGCTCACATTTCTCCAAATACAAATGAGAACAGTGCATGTCTGACAATGTTACTTGTTCAAAAAAGAGCTCCTCTGTCTTTCTTCTTCAATGATGCTACACTGGAATTTCTCCATTCTCATTATGTAAGTTAGTTATCTTTGTATCTTGACTTATCATGTTACCCTTTTCCATCACAGTCCCAGTTTACAGCCTTTGAAGATGTATAAGATTTATATACACAGTCTGAGTGAGATGACAGCCCAGGCTAAGCAAAAACCTTGAACTGCCATCATCACATGCAAATAATGTTTTGCTACGGAGGCCTTCGATATATCAGCACTTTACTGCTTTGCAGCACAAGAGATGATAGCTTCAAATTATGTGTAACATTAAGCCAGCTCTTTCTTCTCAGTTTTCTTCCCCTAGCACAACCCATTCATTCTTTGTTACTATTTATAGCAGTTCTCATTTCTTTAAATTTAATTTCAGATGCTGACTGAATATAAACCAGGCTTCGCTATCCTGCAGAATCTAGTAGCTGCATGCAAGTGCTTTCAGGAAGTAAATTGAAAAAGGTAAAGTTAGGATGCCAACTGCTGAAGCCATACTGAAATCAAAACCTTGTATTACTTTAACAGTATGTAAATGTTAGAAAAGGAAACATTTTGGGCTGACAAATAACCATTAGATTATTAAAATATTCTGAGTTCCTTGAACAGCAGCTGGCAATAAGAATGTGTACGGCTGTTTGTTATGATTTTTTTTGTTTTTATAGCAACTGTTCATGCTCATCTTGCTTTAGGGGGAATGTTTTTTCATTCTTTCTTTCTTTCTGTGGAAAACATATTCATAAAGTGCTACAATATGGCCATTCTTTGCTAAGAGTGCCAAACACATAGCTGTAATGCTTGGACCATAAAGGTCAAATATAAAATTGTTTCTGAATGAGGTATACACTGTGGTTCATGCATGTGATTTGTTCCACAACTCTCTGAGACTGTCACATGAGGCTATTCCAACAGCTTGCAGAGACATACATTACTCCATTTGTTTACCATTTGTTTTTGCATAGTACTACAGTTATGTACATTGTATGCACGTTATGTTAAGTTTGCAGAGAGTCTTCTTGTAAAGTTGTTTGCCATTGCTGCAAAAATGGATAAGATGGATAAAGGATGTGAAGTGAGTACCAGACATTAATGACACTAACAAAGCTATGCTTCAAGTATTTCTGTATAAAGATATATGAAATCAGTTTTAAAATGAAGCTTATTGTATATGACAGCATATGAGTAGAAAGTTTGATTGCCAAACTTATGGTAATGATATCAGACTCGTACTGAGCTCAGTTTGTAGCATTGGGATATAATAATATCAATTTGTTAACAAGGTAGGCTCAGTAGAAATACAGTCCCTTTTCAAAACAACCCAGTAACTAGTTCTGGGTAAGTAGCTTGCTCAAGGTTGCATAGAAGGCAAATGAGAGAATGGGGAAATTGAATCCTGCACCATTGAAACTGCAGCTCGCAACTTCAAACATCTGTACCGAGAACCAGTGTGGGATCACTTATCATAATCCTGTGTTTATTATTTTGCAATGCATTCAGATTAACTGAAATAACTCAGTTTTCCCACAGAACAGTATACGTCCCTTTCTTGAACAGCAGTGAGAGAGAGAATGTTTCTGAACAGCAAACTCTCATTGTTCCGATGAGATGGTCCATATTTGCACTGCATGCACCACAAGGTCTATTGGCAATGCCTCCTAAGTTGCCAGGAGAAAGAATAAGGAGTAGCTTGACCACAGTGGAGTCCAGAAAGGTCGTTGAATGTTGGTGAATTTAGAAAACTATTCAAAGACTATATTGATCAAAATAGCACGAAAATTGATGTACCAGCACCCATTACTCATGCCCCATTCTCAAAGGGACTGACAGGTAAATATACTGCTGACATGCTCATGGGTGATGGGTTTGAATATAAGATACTTGACTCAGAGATGTAACAAAAGGCTAAAAAGAACTTAAAGCAGAAGACCAAACAAGTAAATCAACTTTAAGACATCACTTGGTGTGGCAGCATGTAGAATGAGCAGTCTGGATGCAGACTGCAGCTACTGTAATTTGATACAATGTTTAGTAAGTATCTGATGATAACTCGGCTATCCTTCTGGTTTATAAAGCCCACCTCTATTTATCTTATGATGACTTATATCACGTGCTTCATGCTGGACAAAATAATAAATTTATCTCTGAAATACTGTTCCTTGGCTTAAAAGTATTTCAGTCAAGCTCTCTAAGAACACCAATGTCAGATACCTTCACCTATCAGTTTATTAGATATTTCCCATGCCCATCCAGTGCTACTCTGCAAAACTGCAGTGTTAGCACATATAATTGCGGTTATTAATTCATAGCCATGTGAGTTTCCATCCTGGAAACTAGCATGTCTGTTGTCTCTGTTTATGAGAAAAACAACTAGAGGCCATCTTTACCATTGTGGTCATTCTTACATCTGTCTCCCTATCTTTGTGTTGCATCTTCTCTTCCTCAGAGAATACAGATTTTCATAGGACACCTGGAAGTATTTAACAATGTTTGAAGGATCATGGACCAGGAAGGGGTCTGCCCTATGGACTGACAGTTGTGTCTTTATCTAACAGTGGTTAGGAATCTTACTGCTCTTATAAGCCACATCCACCTCCTGCACCTCATCTGGTACATAGTAAGCAAATGGGATTCACTTGCACGGATATGCATCAATGCAATTTAATTGAATAAAATCTACAGAGAATCACCTTCACTGAACTATAAGCAAAGCATTTTTCTGCAGGAAGACAACCCAGAAGTATAAATGGAAAAGGGAGAGTCATAGTCACTGGAAATGGTTTCAGCAAACTCTCTTCATTTAAACACCAGTCTTATATATTGCTGCCGACTGGCTTTCATGTGCCCTCTTCATCATATCTACATTATGCTTCAGCATTTAATGTTACATTGACATAACCCTGAATACACCTTACACTACACTGCCAGGATTGTTTTAGTAGAGAACTCAGCTTCATTTCTGTTATCCTTCATGCTCACAACCACTGCCCCTTCGTAAATCAGCCAGGAGGAATTAATGTTCCTCTCACTGTGTGTCCCCTGGAGCAGTCTTACAACTACTGCTTCACCACTACACTGGGTTTCCTAATCACCGTTGAATTCTGACGAAACATGATCACATAGTTCATGTAACCTCTTACTGCAACCCCAGTCACTAATAACACAACAAGGACCACAGAGTTGTGAGGCAGAAAAAGAGGATTCATTCCTAGTTTACAGATATCTTAGATCAAATTAACTTTTCTTGAGTAAGCATGGAATGAATAATTGCTCAACATTTCTTGGTGGCATGAAGTTAACTAATACTGCTAGTCAAGGTTTAAGCAAGACAGTTTGTTAGTACATGAGTTTCCAGAGAAATAAGTACCGGCATCCTACTTTGACTCCAGGTTACAAACAAACAAAAAGTCGAATTACTTCACTACAAGTTACTACATTCTCTCTTTAGTAGTTAATGTGTCTTAAAATGAACAGCAGAACTTTTATGTCTGCTTAATTGTTCAGTCTAGTGATAGCAACCAGAACTAGAGACTGACACAACATCAATAAAGACCAAAATTCTGTTATCTTAGGGGAAAACAGGGGTTACTTCTTAACTGAAGAATGGAAATGTCATGCAATACATTGCTAAGCATTTGTATCATAGAAAAATAAGATGACAATTTCCCAGATTGTGTAAATAGCAGATGGTAACATGCTAAGTGAAATGGGAGGTGTCCTCCTGGTTGAGGGATGAGTTTTAAAGTGACTGTGAACACCCAACATTTTTTTTTACTTCTGTTTTTGTAAACCAGGTTAGTCCCACTAGACCAGTGGCCTCTTCTCAGGGGAGGCAATACATGGTATGGATACTGACCAGAAGAAATTTGGCCAGGGCATCAGACAACTTCCCTTCCCCTCTCCTTTTTTCAATAAGTGCCAAGTGATCTTTCACATCCACTTGTTTTTACCACCAACTCAGGCAGAGGAGAACTCGGTAAAACATCTCATCCGAAGGACAGCACGTCTCATCTGAAGGACAGCACACTTAGAAGTGCAGCACCCCTCATGTTATACCGCACTGTCAGTACTGAAAATTAACCAAGCACCTGGGGTAGGAATAGCAACCTCATCATATTTGGCTCAGCAAGTAGCTAGATGACTTATTAAGCCAGTTTTCTATCAGCTGTCAACAATTAGGATCAAAAATACCAAATAAAAGAAGGGAGAATAACATTATATCAAATACTTTTATACAACAAACATAACTAACTTAATTTCCTGTTCATCCTGTGCATCCTGCTATAATAATTTTTACAGTCTATCCCATTTTCTGGTCCTTATGCCTGACTTACCAAATGACAGTATACACTTGCCATTGCAGTCATCATATTCCAAATTTTGCCCTGATACTAAAACTACAGAGTCACACAGCTGTCTCTCCTCAAATGCTGGAACACTGATTCGTATAGTCAGCCAACAACCTGTCCATCTTCACTGAAATTATGTAGCACTAACTCCTATACCACAGCAAACCACACAGCTATCTTCCTACAAACTATGATTATAGGTTCATAGATGCATGAGGATTCTTTGAGACCTAGCCATGCATTCCAAATAAGTTCATAGACATATTTAAGTCCAAATAACACAGGTCTCTTGTATTTAAGTATGAATAGAACAAAGCTGTGCAGACATTTACATGTTACCCTTAACCATAAAAGACAAAGGTACAAAACCAGGGGTGACATTTTGGTTTCCTATTCATTCATCCAGATTACAAACTGAAAAGACTAAGAAACATACCTTCCTTTTTGTGGAGAGGAAGACAAATCCAGAGAAGTGGTATGCTCTGTGAGACATACTATTCATCCAAAACAATCAATATATGTTGCAGAACAGATTAAGATCTCTTGAGTGGGCATTTATCTTACCAATGAACTTGCAGATTTGTCGCCGGTCTGAAAGAACGGGCTCTTTCAGCAAGGTAGAGATCACCCCTCAGTAGCCTGCAAAATGCAGAGAAAAGGGAGAAGGTGTTGATATGGTCAGTGTAACTCTTCTGATATAGGCCCTTGATTTTCTGTTTGATAGAGAGTTGTAATCATTCAAGATGTCTCAAGTGCTGTAGCAGGTACATACCAACGGTGGTGTTATGATCAATGGATGGCCTAAGAAGTGCTGAATACAGTGGAATGAGCATATACCCTTACAAATAAATTGTGCAATGAAAAAAGACTTTCTTGTCAAGCACTAACTGTATGAGGGTTTATCTAGTTAATGTGCAACTCCCATGTTGTCGTTTTCCATGGGATGTCACTGCCTGTGCAACTTCTTAGTATGTGCCATCAGTCATTTACTGGTTTTCACAGATTTCCTTTCTTTTCATGTGGTGTAACAAAGGATTTGAGATAGATAGATAGATAGATAGATAGATAGATAGATAGATAGATAGATAGGCAGATAGATAGACAGACAGATAGAGATAGGTTTGGGAAGCATGTTGGGCTTACACTTCCCACCACAGGCACTCATATGCGTGCATTTACATTTTTTTCAGTGGGTTTAATCCCTTACCAGATATGTTTGATGAGTTTATTCCTTGCCAAGTTGTAACCTGATGATTCATAGTTAACTCACTTACTATACATATTATAAGTGCAATATTTTGCATATGTCATTCACTTGAGTAATATCTGCATATCAGTTTGGAAGTACTAGATTTAAAATGTAATTGTATTTAATAATAATTAAATGCTTGTTTTGACAGCTTTGATAACAAAGCAATATACGTGCATTGTCATTGAAAAACATATTGGAAATGTTCCATAAATTCAAAAACAACTCATCTTTTCTTTGTCTCACTTTCCTCAGTTTTTTAAAAAATATACTAATACTCCTATACACTCAATATCAAATTTTCTTTATCTTTGTGTTACAGTGATTAAAATGCTTATATGCTACATACTTATGATATTAAAAACCATTTTCATAATTTCTACATAATTATGTTTCAGTCTATTTTAATTCCTGTTATGTATCTTAGCCTATTTGTAGAAACAATTTTTGAAAAGAATGTAAACGTTAGAAATACACTGCTCCAGAAAAAAAAACAGTAAATAATTTAGGTTCTCTTGTGGAATACTGTGGGCTGCATTATACTTAACAAAAAGAAAACCTCACAAATACAATTCCCAGGTCATTACTCTCGCTGTCACGTCTTCACTTATTTCAGAATTTTATATTGGAAATGACAGATGTAGGTTGAGTCATGTAACCCAAGGTAAGAATTTTTGAGGTCTGTATCATTTAGTGATAGGCAAGATACAAAATTAGCATAATTAAATTCTTGCCTTTTAAGAGCTAGACAACTATTCTTGGCCTACTTCTAACTTCATCCAGAACAGCACTTACTTTTCAAATCTATCAGATATCAGGAAGCTTTGCATCACATAAAATTTATACTGCCATCTCAGTAGGTGTGCATTGAAAATATGCTGAGTAGATATATTTTAGGTCCTGTGCTGTCTGTGCACTTTAGAATAGAAACATTAGCTTTTATTCCTCTGTGGTAAACAGGCCTGTCAACAGATTATAAGTGATTAATGAATTTAATTATGTTATCAATACAAGGACTAAAGGTAGATGTACCCAAACAGGGAAAGCCAGTTTGCTATCTTGTATACTTGTTACTGTGCTGCATTTTTTTTTCTTTGATGGATGTATTCACTGGAAAACAGATATACATGTAAAGGAATGCCACAGTATTTAAACAGAAATGATCACAGTGATGCAATTATTCTGAACTAATGTGTTTCATTGAACATTTAATGTACCTCCCATTCCACTCAGTGCTTAGCATAATTTATTGACTCTATATAACAAAATACAGTATGCTGATTAATATAGCTATATCTGTATATCTCTCTCTCTGTCTATTGCTGTATATATGTATGTATAGTAAGAAACTGAATGCAGTCATCGCTGTTTGCAAGTTAGTAATATTAAAGTGTATTGCAAGGAATTAAAAAGCTCTATTGTAAATGATGACAGTTGTAACATCACATTTTAAGGGTCACTGATCTGTGACTGTTAAATAAAATATTTATGGAAATTAGTAAATATACACTTTAATGGAGAAGATTCACCACTACCAAAACTTGTTTTCATCATTTCTATTTAGACACTGGCAGTTCACAATAACACAACAAATTCAGTCTCTTTCTGTCTCTCTTTGTCTTCATCTCTCCTACTCCTGTTACAGAGGTTTTTGCACTGGAATGCTTTTCATTCTTCCATTTGAATCTCAAACGAGTGATCGACAGCTATTTAATAAATGTGCATGAACTCAGTCACATGCCATAAGGTTTCTTCCTAAGCTGTCAACAATCAAATGAACAACAGAAGTAAGTAGGAATATGTCTTATAATGTCTTTCAGTTGATGGACAGGAAGCCCTGACCAAAGTAAAATATTCTTGGCTTAAATTTGTGGTGTAAGAGCATTACCAGCTTTATGCTTCATGCAGTCTCTTGATGAAAACCAATGTGCACACAGTATAGCATGTTCAGATAGTCAGGTTATATATACTAAGCTCTAAATAAATAAAACAAAATGTCTGACCACTGGATCATACAGCATCACTAGACTTCCATCAAACTGTGAAACCAAACAGAAAGTCTCTTAGACCATTCTCAACCTGCAAAAAGTGTTTTCTTTAAACCAGTACAGATATTTTTTTTTCTTCCTGCAGCTGATCATCAGCTGCCACCAACTTCTCTTCTCATTTAATAAGGTCTTAGCCACCCCTAGGTTCAACTCCTCCCACATCTAGTGTTGGTGAAGAGATCAGCAACACTGGTGAAGCATCATGCTGCTATTGGACAGTGTTGCCTGCCACCTGCCACCGTGTAACAAACTTACAAGCTCCTCAATCAGAACCTTTGGGAAGCTCATGCCTGTTTTTGCTCAGCTACAACCACTAGATATTGAGCCAGTACTGTTATTCTGTTACCCTCTTTTAAGTCCTATTAAAGTGGGGATTTTTATCATATTTACCTTTTATGTCTGCATGCTGTTTTCATTTTCTTTATTTTGTCATTGCTTATCTTTGTAAAATTTAAAGTTACAATTTCTTTATTTGTTCATTCTTCATTCATTCATTTTTTTTTCTGCATTTCTGTAGTAAAAACCAATTACCAAAGGGTTCTGGCTGACCAAGTTTGCAGATGACTGCAGGCTAGGAGCAGCCATTGAATCCTCAAATGACATAGCCATCTTGCAGGAAGGTTTATTCCAAATAAATAACTGGTGCCAAAATCATGGACTGAAACTGAATGACAAAAATGCATTGTTGTATCCTTTGGGAAATCATCTACCCCAGGGAATTACCGCATTGATAAAGCATCCCTAAGAACTTACCCAGTTGTTTGGGATTTGGGATCTTACATGGACAATGACTTAACTTTTGACCAACATATGTCCATTCTATATAGCATAGCTTATAAACAAAGGGATTGTGTCTAGATCAATAGATGGCATTGTCCCCCTTCACTCAGCCTTCCTTAGAACAGTCATTGAGTATAATGCCCCCCTTGGCATGTATCTGTCCAGACACATGCAACAACTGGAATGTCCACAGATAAACTTTAGCAAAAGGCTACAAGTCCTAATCAACATATTCTACATGGACCGATTCAAGCCCTGTCACTATACGCTGTATCCTACTGGTGGCTAATGGGTGACCTATGTCTGACATATAAGGCATCCTCTGATGCAATACAAAAGGATTTACTGCACATCAGTAAGTCAAATGGCATCAGAAATACTCAGCCTAGGGATCTAAATCTCTTCAGTAATATCAACAAAGCAGTTTGGAGGGATAACTATATCTCACAGAGGATATCGCTGCTCTGGAACCAACTTCCCATCTGCATAAAAGTATTCATATTCAAGTGCAATGTTGATTTATGGATGGGAAACAAAAATTTACCCCAGGACTGCACCCCGTGCTACTAATGGACAAAGTCAGCTCCTAAATGCTTTATCCCATGCATGTGCCCCCTCAAATTATCTATGGTATAATCCCAGTTATTCCCAGTAGGGGTAATATATAATTATTGACCATGGGATCTGTAAGGCCAATCCTTAACAAGTGGGATAGGTTAATTTGAGCACAAAAATGGAAATTGGATAAGGTTAAAATGGCCTGCAAGGGCATCTCATCTAGTACTTACTTATGAATCTATGAAACCATTCATTTGTTCATTTATTCATTTTCTGATACTAGAATTGTCCATTTTAAGGTTGTCGTGAGCCAGAGTGGGCATATAACAGAGAAAGTAATCCTGGTAATCCTGAAAAGGACATTAGTCAGTATCCAGATGTACATGCTGCCTCGCTTGCACACTTGCCACATGGCTATGAATCATTTGGTGGATCGACAGTTCATGTATGGCAAGTCTGTGGGATGTCAGAGAAAACTAAAGTACCCTGCAAAATCTCACGCAGACTCTTTGCAACTGAAAATGGATGCTGCGTTGTACAATGCCTTTACCTCATGAAGAAAACCAAAAAAATAAATACATATTGTATTTATTCATTGCACTTAACTGACTGTGATATGCCATAATGCATGTACTGGTCTTTTCTCTATATCTCTGGAAAATTTTGTAAAAAAAGTATGGGAGCCCTCTAATCAACATCATGGCACAAAGTCCTTGGACTAATTTCAAGATTTCTGTTTGTAGAAGAGAATCTGTGATAGAAGAATATGGAGAAAGAAGGAAAGGGAATTGCAAAGAAAACTGCTCTTGTATGTTTTAACCAGAGAAAAGTGGAACATAATTGTTTTTTTAACATTTCTTACTATTTATTTTCAAAAATGCAAAATAACAGTAAAACACACATTACTCTAAACTGCATATGCAATACTGATTACAAGTTCAAAACAGCACATTTTTAATGATCAGTACAACAAATATTGGAACACAAAGCCACTCAACATATTGACTGATAAATAATTAAACAAATAGCAATTAACATTTCTGCTTACTGCAAAATGTATATTACAGTTACTATTATGGACTGCAGAGAAATAATTCAAAGCAGCTGATACTAAAACAAAAGAATGGTATAGTAATTCAATTAACTGTTGTAGAAAGTTCCAATAAGGAGGTAAACAAATAAAAATAGTAGTGTTAATGAGTAATAATAGTCAAAAATCAAGTAATTCTTAACCAGTTGCCAAAATAATTTTGTTTATGTATCAAAGCAGTTTTATTTTGCTTAATTATAATATGGTCATAAAAGAAGGCCTTACTTGCATCCTAGACAGCAGTCCAACAGTCTACTAGCTATTCAAAGTGAGTGTCCTCAAGGAAAATAGTAAATCAAAAAAGGAATATTACATCAAGTACTCATGTTTATAGTGCAAAGCATGGCATTGTACAAGCAAAATATTTGTTGCTTGTCTATAAGACATTAATTACTAAAAGACAACATAACAATTATTATTATTTATTATTTATTTATTATCAGTTTGATTACCGGGGAAGTCCACTGGGCCAAGAAGTGCCCATTTTCAGTGGAGGCCCAGGGAGAAAAGCTCCATAAGCAATACAATACAATAACAGTTAAAATACAAGGGGAGAAAAGCTCCATCAGCAATTCAATACAATAGAGGATAAAGTACAAGTCAGGTTACAAAGTGACATACAATACAATAAAGATTAAAATGCAAGGTGAGAATAAGCTCCATCAGTAATACAATACAATAAAAGTTACAAACTAGAAAATTTTTTTTTTCAGATGATTACAATATTTACATGCTTGGAGTCGGCTAGATCTGGATCTTGGAGCAATAACAATAAATAAGAGAGTATAGTGGAGTGGGAGTTAGCAGAGCCTAGTGGGATCCCAATATTTTATGTGGGGTGAAGGCAGGAGCATTTCCATTTGGAAGATAGGTGAAGGAAAAGTTGGGTCTTGAAGGATTCAGTGTTGGGTATAGTCCTAAGTGAAGGAGGCAGAGAGTTCCATTTTTTACCTAGGGAGAAGGAGAGTAGATGCTGGCCAGCGGGACGTTTGGGTTTGTGCATGGAGATTAGGTTTTGGTGTTCAGATCTTAGTGATCTGTTTGGGATGTATGGAGGAAGGATGTTTGTTAGGGCTGGGCATTTATCAGGGGAGAATATTAACTTGTGAGCAGTGGTTAGTTGTAGATAGTCTAGGTGGTTGGGGAGTTCTAACCAGTTCAGAGATTGTAGGCTGAGGCAGTGGTGAGTTGATGTTTTGGATTTGGTGGCAAATTTAGCGATCTTATTATAACAAGCTTCGAGCTTAGAGGTGTTGGTAGCAGACAGATTGGTTAGAAGAGGGGCTCCATATAGCAGGGAAGGTAGGAGGTAGGTGATTGCCAGGGTATGCCTAGAGGAGTTGGAAAGAAAGTGATTGTTCCTATATAGCATACCAAGCTTTTGGTGGGTTTTCTTTATGTTTTGTTGAATATGAAGTTCAAATCTGAGCTGTTCATCTAAGGTAATGCCAAGGAGTTTTGCTGAGGGGACCACTTCAATGGCAGTGTTAGTTTGGCTTCGGACAATGAAAGTGTTTTTGTCCAGGGAGGAAACCTTGGAGGGGAATAAAATTAGTATTTTAGATTTGTTGGAGTTGAGGGAAAGGTGGTTTTGGTGCATCCAGTTCTCTGTAGTGGAAAAGGCTAATTGCGTTTTGGTCAGTAATTCAGAAAAGTTGGGTGCGGCACAGATCAAGGTAGAGTCATCAGCATATTGGATGACTGTGGTGTCAAGGATGACGTTGTGAAGGTTATTTATAAAGATGTTGAAAAGCATGGGTCCAAGGGTGGACCCCTGAGGAATGCCAGTAGGTGTAGGCAAGAAGGAAGAGGAGGAGTTCTTCCATTTAACAGCTTGTAATCTGTCAGTTAGGTACCTGGAGAACCAGGAAAGAGTATTAGGGGAGAGATTGAGGTTAGTGAGATGATGGAGAAGGTGAGTATGGGAGATGGTGTCAAAGGCTTTTGAAAGATCTAGCAGTACTGTGGATACAATGAGTCCAGAGTCTCGGGCTTGACTGACAATTTCTAGGAAGGATAGTAAGGCGGTGATGGTACTATGTCCGGGGCGGAAGCCATGCTGGGTGGGTGTTAGGAGGTGATTCTGAATTAGATAAGGCAAACGTTGGTGGTGGACACATTTTTCTAGAATTTTAGATATTGGAGAGAGTAGGGCAATAGGGCGGAAGTTGGAAATAGTGGTATTTTTGCCCCCTTTGTGAAGAGGTAGAATGTAGGCTGAACGCCAGAGTTTTGGTACGTATGATTCAATTAAAGATCTGTTAATCAGAATACTAATTGGGAGAACAATACCTTCAGCTGCATGTTTGAGGAAAGAGGAGGGAATGTTGTCAGGGGCATTTGAGCATGGCTTTAGCTTGGATAGAAGCTTTTTTATAAAAATGGTGGAAACAGGTATGAGATGAAAATTAAGGGGCTTGTTATTTGGGTTGCTGGGTGCTGTGAAGAGGGAGTTAGGTGGATTCTTATTTGGGAATGTTTTAGTTAACTTAGCTATGGTTTCGGTAAAGAAGGTGTTGAAATGGGAGCTAAGTTCACTGTCAGTTAAACTAGGGTCAGGGCAGGGATTGTTCAGAGATCCGGGATGGAGAAGGGAGTTGACTGATTTCCAGAATTGTTTTGGATTCTTGTTGTTGTTGGACTGAAGTTTATTGTAGTAGTTTTTTTTGTCCTTGGTAATAAGTTTTTTTACTTGGTTGCGGAGCTGGGTGTATTGGAGCAAGGCAGAGGGCAGTTTAGTTTTCTGATAGAGCTTCCAGGATTTGTCTCTGTGATGCATAATATGTTTAGTGTCTTTGGTCAGCCAAGGAGCAGAGTTAGCTTTGATTCGTTTATTTCTTAGAGGGGCTAGGGAGTTAAGAGTATTTATGAAGATTGAGTTAAAATGCTCAACAGCGTTGTCAAGTGGGAGAGTGTTTAGGGGTTGCCAGTTAATTTGTTTAAAGATGTTAGAAAAAATTAAGGGGTTGAAGTTGCTGAGGTTGTGAGTTTGAACATATAGATGTTGGTGTTGGATGGAGGTAGCAGATCGATGTATGAAGGCAGGGAGATGGTCACTGAAGGTGTCAGGGATAGTGCCACATAGAGTGATTTTGTTTGGATGGGAGACTAGAATCCAATCTATGATGGACCCTGGGGGGTGATTTTTGTTAGGGCGAGTTGTTGAAAGGACTACTTGGGTGAAGTTGAAAAGGTTAATGGATAGTGAGGGGGATGGTGTGTTGACTTTATTCCAGTCGATATTGACATTGCCTAGAATATAGGTTTCATATTTTATTTCAGATGAGGCCCAGTATAGAATATCTTCAAGGGTGGAGATATTGTTCCCAGGGGAGATATATAAAGAAATAAAGCAGATATTTTTATGTTTATTTAAATGGAGAAGGCTTGCAGTGATTTCAGAATTTTTGAATTTGGGGGTAGGGATTTGAAGAGGAATTAGAGAGAGAAGATTGGAGTAGATTAGAGCAGAGCCTCCACCTTTTTTGTTTAATTCGTCATTTCTGAGGATGTTGTAACCAGGAGGTAAAATTTCAGAGTCAGTAATATGGGGTTTTAGCCATGTTTCAGAGATGGCTAGGATATCGGGTTGATTGTGATTAATCCAGGCTTGTACATGGTGGGATTTGTTATTAAGTTTTTATTAAATTAGCCACATTTTATTCAAACATGGGTATAAAGTTATAAATAAATCAAGCAAATCTCATAATTTTAATAATTTTGCAGATTTGTGATTAAGCAGTTTATTTTATTGCAGTTCATACCACTGTTCAAGATCAGAAATGCAGATTCACCCAATAATGCCTGCAGTGGTGAAGAAATTCTGTCCAAAATAATTCATGCTAATCATTCTAGCATTTCTTCATTACACTGTTGAAATCCTAGTGTGTCAACAAACTGTTGTTCCCTCTCTTTATACTCATAGCTAAATGAATACATGCTAATAAGGAGATAACAATAAAATAATAAAATTATGGACAGCTTTGATATCAAAAAGGATGCACTTTATTCAAACAAAGCTTAAACTGAAGCAAAATGAGTGTGAGGAAGACATGTATTTAAAAACAAGAGTGTTTAGTTTTGCGGGAGATCAAGATGGCTGCCATCCTATAAACAGTGTTGAATCATAGCTCAGCATCATATCAATAAATATTATCTTCGAGTAGCATCAGAGAATTAACTTACTTGGATAATAACCTTACTTTGGAATAAAGGAACACTTTTTCTTACCACATACCAGGTCAAGAACAAGGAAGAGCTGTAATACAGTGAGGATTGTAGCTGATGTTTTCTTTCTCTTCCCTACATGTGATATCCATGAAATCTGAGATTCCTTGGCCTGCAATCTCCTAATCAAGTGGAACAAGAAAATCAACTATGTCACAAGATTCTATACACATGGACGCTCAAACTACAAAAGCAAAATATTCTACAATTGCATCTCCGGAAAAAGAAACACTACCCAAAAGGGCAAGAACAGGTAAACAACAGGAAAATACAAAACCTACTGTCAAAATGAAAACAGACCCAACTAATATGGATGAATTAAAATTGGCATTGCAACCTATTCAAGCTGCAATACAAAGCTTTCCCACTCAACTACAAACCTTTGGGGATTCCATAGACAGAATACTTACAAGAATTGACAAAACTGAAGCAAAGGTTATGGATAATGAAATCAAGATAGAGCAGTTACAAAAAGATCATAATTCCAATGCCAAAACTATGCTGATTATGCAACAGAAACTTTTGGACCTTGAAGCCAGATCCATGCGCAACAATATCATAGTAAGGGGTATTCCTGAACGGATAAATCATAACACTCTTCCAGAAACCATTAGCAATATCTTTGCTTTATTCCTGGACAATGCTCCCTTTATAGACCAGATAATAGTCGAAAGAGCTCACCGGGCTCTCAGACCATCTTCGGACCAAAAAAATCCTAGAATTGTCTATGCCAAAATTCTAAACTACCAGCATGTTAACAAAATCTTACTTGCAGCTAAAACAAAAAAATATATTGTTTGGAATGGAACCAGAATATACCTAGCATCAGACCTTCCTGCACAGATAAAAATGGAGAGACAAAAGCTGGCACCCTTCTGTGCATATTTAATATGAAAACAAATAAAATTTCAGATGAAGTACCCAAACATTCTAATTTTTCAACACCAAGGATGCAAACCATCAGCAGTAAACAGTAAGGAAGCCACTTCGGTCTTCTTTAAAGCATTTAATAAATCCCCTGATCTAGTACAACAAAATCGCTGACTTACTTCAATGTGTTTCTCCTTTTTGTATGTTCTACCCACTCCTGGATGATGGCGCCAGACCTCGGAGGATGTTTTCAGTTTTTCTCATGATCTGCCATAGTCTCCTGGATTTCCTCTTGTCTGATCGCTGGCTGGGGGACAGGCCTCTCTACCTTGCGGATTCAGATTTCTATCTAGACACTACAACTTCCACTTCCACCATGATCTTCAGCTCCGTGACACTCCTTGACCCTTGCTCTCCCATAATTCCATGATGTCTTAAAGAAACAGGCATCTGAATATTAAGACAAATTTCGAGGAGGAATATTATAAGTTATTTAAAGGTGCAGCTTCACTTCCTCTCCCTGTCATGCAACACCGGGGGGGGGGGGGGGCTGTCTTAACAGTGATTAAGGTTTTTAGACTGTAATTACATGCCTTTTGAGGGACAGGTTTGTGAACATATTACATTTCCAATGCTGATGGGCGGAAGGGAAGCCTTCGAGAAATCTTGGCTGTAAAAACAGATCCAAGAGCAACACATCTACATTACCTGGGCAGGGCTTGGCCCTACAATGGAAAAGACTACAGGTACAGTTCATGAAGTCAGTCTAGAGGAGGATCAACCAGTTTTTGATTTATAAAGCCAGTGATTTCTATGTGCAGGATTTATTGGGGTAGATTATGTACAAGATTTAAGCAAGGCTTGTGAGTAACAGGTAGTATTGAACTATACATTCTGGTATATATACAATATGCCTTTTCTTTACCTTGCTTACCCACGGGTTTAATAGTTATAACGATACTCTGGGCAACACTGTTTGAATACTCATGACAGGATTTATAATGATTGTCATTTTTTCAGTGTGGAATTTTTCTTTTTTTCTTATTAAATAACTGTTGATATAACCTGGTTAATGGCATAATCTAAAAAGTTTTACTTATATAACTAACTGTTGGTTAAAAGCAATTTGCAATGTGAAGCCAGTTATTTGAATAACAACATGGGGTTTGTATTAACTTTGTATTTAATGAAACTGGAATTTAAAGTTATATCTCTATAATGTTTTAACCTAGTTTGTACTCAAAACTTTGCATGTACTCTGAACATAACACAGCAGTTTCAGACTTGAGTCTTCCTGGTGCTTTGGAAAATCTAGGCTGCAGTTCTGGGTTACTACTTTGATTATGAGATGCCTCACATCCAGTTGTTAAATGTTTACATTAAATCCACTCACAAGCATCTAGGGGAAACTCTGCCTTAACTTCAGTAACACTTACTTAATGGACAGGGTTATGGTTCCTTTCAAAAAAAGAAAATTAAAGGGGAAAAAAAAGAGAGAAATAGCATACGCATGATGAAAATTTCTCTCATTTAATAGAATTTGGTGGTGTGCACCATGTATGGATATAGTTAATACTTACATACATTTATAATTAAACTCTCTTATTAAACTTAAGTTTGCTGAGCTATGAGTTTGGTTATCCAATCTGTTTGGGATTGTAATGCATTTTGGATTCTGTAAATATTGTTGGTTCATGCTGGGATATTTTAGTCTCACTGTATTAGTTTCACTATAAGTTTTATGTAATTTGTATTTCTTTACTGCTATAACACCTAATATCCCAGTCTCTTCCTGGCTAGAAGGGTGGTGGTTAGGCATAGGTTTTGAGCAGGAAGGGTTTCTTATCTTTGCCCAAACATACTGGTTTATCATTTATCTATACTTAAATAATCCTACATTCTCCACCTATAGCCTTCTTTTTAATAAATAATAAAATCACAAATGCTGAAATTAGAGTCATGGAACATTAAAGGGTTACAAGCAATTAAGAAAAGAAAACTTTTTATGCATCTGGTGTTAAAATCTTTAGCAAGTATAATTTTCATCCAAGAAACTCATCTATCTAATGATCAGTGGGAACAGGAACAAGGGAAGCAATGGATTAAAACTATTATTGCATCAGGTGCTAAAACTAATAGTGTGGGTGTTGCTATAATTATCAAAAATTCATTCCAACAAGACATAATTAACTATGACTCTGATGAAGAGGGTAGATGGTGCTATTTTACTACCCGGTGTATATACCTAGATAAACCTACCCTATTTATTAATATATATGCTCCATGCACCAGACAACAAAAATTTCTTATGACAATTTATAAAATACTGGCATATTTTCCTAACCATTACTACATAGTGGGAGGGGATTGGAATTATGTACAAGATCCGATGACAGACAGGTCTAATATTAATACTAAATATAATAAATGTGCTACCTTAACTATTTCTGAACTTAAGGAGGATTTCAGCTTATTTGATCCTTACATCTATCAAAAAGGCCCCTCAAAAAATAACAAATTCACTTTCTTTTCTAGCTGTCACAAGAGTTGGTCTAGGTTGGACTTCTTCCTAACTTCCTCAATACTTAACTTTGACATCTCATTTAATACTGAGACCAGATTTCTCTCGGACCACTCAAAAATGTCCCTCTCTATTCACTGGTCTTCCAAAATACTTTAAAATTCCAAAGCCATTTGGTGGCAGCTAAATTCTAACCTTCTAAAGAAAGCAGACATACTTTCAGAAATTGAGTCCTACCTAGATCAATTCCTTCAATCTTTAAAATCTGATTCATCTTCCATAGCCTATTCCTGAGCAGCCACTAAGGCAATGATTAGAGGAATGCTTATAAATAAAGCATCATACTACAAAAAACTTTACAACAAGAACAAATCATCCTTATCAGATAATATAACTAAGTTAGAAGTCGAAATTCAAACAAACTACTCTCCCCGATCTGAGAAGGAAATAATTCATCTACAAGAGGAACTTCTATCTCTACATGCTGAGAATCTTTCCTTTCAGGAAATAACAACATTAGCCAACTACTCTGAATGGGCCCAAATTCCTTCTAAGTTTCTAGCCAGAATCTTGAATCAAAACAAACCATCTCCTTCTATACCAGAAATTCATTATCAGGGGATAAGGTATCAGACTACACAAGAAATACTTAAATTCTTTGAATGAATATATTCTCAACTATATAGTCCTCCAGAAAGTCCTTTAGACAAAGCAGAGCTTCAAAGCGTCTTAAACAAGTTAACTTTCCCCAAGCTTACTAAAGATCAACAAGACATCCTAGCCAGGGAAATTACACAACAAGAAATTACCTACGCTATCAACAACCTGAAACTTAACAAAGCTCCTGGCCCGGATGGCTTCACGGCCGAATTCTATAAATGCTTTATATCTAAAATCTCCAATGCCCTGCTTCAGCTTTTTAATCATATTATCCACTTTGGAATAAAAGACGTTCATCTAAATGCATCAAGAACTATTTTTATTCCAAAACCTAATTCTGACACCAAAAATCCCTGGATGTATAGGCCTATTTCTATCGTTAACTTAGATATGAAGATCTTGGCTACAATCCTAGCTAATAGACTTAAAACTGTCATTCTCAGTATTGTATCACCTAAACAATCAGGCTTTATTATTCATAGATGAACTGTTGATCATACACTTACACTAGATGCCTTGATATCGCTCTCCACTCTCGCTAAAACACCTATTTACACCCTGGCCATAGATGCATCCAAAGCCTTTGACCGAATCAGCACAGACTTTCTGTTCGATACTCTCCCTCACTTCAATATACCATGCTTATACATTAGCATCATTAAAATTCTTTACTCTAATGCATACACTGTTTTACAAATAAACAAGTATCATCCAGGATAGACATTAGAAATGGTGCAAGGCAAGGATGCCCCCTTTCCCCCTTCTATTTAACTTTTTCATTGAACCTTTATTTCTATTAATCAAACAGAAAACTTTTCATCACATTCCTTTGTTATACAACACAAAAATCTCCTTATCAGCTTATGCTGATGACTTAAACATCTATTTTACCTTACCTAATTCTGACCTTGAGAAAATTATGTCTTCCATTGATACGTTCTCCAAATTGGAAAACTACAAATTAAATAAAGACAAATCCTTAATCTTCCCTATTAATATGTCTACTCAATACCCAAGTATATTCCCATCTAAAGGTATAAACATTAAACAACATTTCCATTATCTAGGAATCTCATTCTTTCAGGACTCTACAGCATTTTACCAGGGTAATATTACTAGATTATGGTCGAATGTGCAAAATAATTTAAACAGATGGGCCAATCTTAAACTACCCTTCCTCGCAAGAGTAGCAATCATTAAAATGAACACACTTCCCAGATTTCTTTATATTTTCAATGCAACAAATATTATCCTACACAACAAATTCTTCAAAAATATATACTCATCCCTTTCTAAATGTATATGGTCCCCTAAATCTGTTAGGATTAGCTACTTTAAACTTTCATACCCAAAAGAACAAGGAGGTCTAGGACTACCAGATTTTAAATTATATTACAAAATTATAAATTGCAGTAGGATAATTAACATAGCTACATTCAACAGGGATTCTAACATATGGCATCCAGTCTGAGTCATACTCTATAACAATTATATAAAATCACTGAATTTTAACCCCTTAGCTCTTCCTTTCTTAAATAAAGAAAATCTGGGCAAAATCAATATACATGACGACATAAAAACCAAAATAGGAACACTACAAAAACTTTTTCACTCCCTAAAGCTGCTCCCTGCCTTTAATATTTTACAACCAGTCCATCTTAATCCTAACCTAAAAATGAATGTGATAATGCTAAACTTAGCTCAATTCCCCCTTCTGAAGGACAAAAATATTATAAATTTCCTCCCCTTTAAGCACCACTCGATCTCAGATATACGAACTAGGATGAATCTTCCCAAAAAGTATACAATTATACTAAGACAAATCATGGAATTATCCCATAAATTCTTAGACCACCCTCTGCTATCAGATAAAGATATCTCCTCCTGAAAAGTAATTTGGAACCTTCTCTTCCTCAAAAAGAAAATTATTTCAAACACCTACAAAATCATTATGTCCTTTAAAACACAAAATGAGCCTATATACTCTAACTACTGGCTGAAACAGGATACCTCTATCTCCCACAATCAAATATCGAATGCCATCAAGACTAGCTCCAATCTCATACCCCTAAAAAAGCTCAATTACACCCAGCTTATGTTACTGAACAATGCTTATCTTATCCCTAACATAATTAATAAAATTTATCCTAACTCTTCTCCTCAATGCCAATTCTGCAAAAATCAAAAAGATGATCTCCTACACATATTTTGGAGCTGTAAATGCTCATACAAACTTTGGTGTGCCCTAAGAGTCCAGTTAGAAAAAATAGGCTACGAAAAATCAACTTTGTCTTGAAAATTTACACTGTTACATATCCCCTCTCCTGGACTATCAAAGGTACAACTTAGAATTTTAATTTCCATATTCATGTTAATAAAGTATTACATCACACTTAACTGGAAAAACAGGCACTCATTATCCGAAGAAGGATTTAAGTTACTAGCAATTAAACATCTTAAGGCTCATAGGTATCTATTTCACAAACCAAATCAGAAATTTTATCTTAAAGAATATTGGAGGATGTTTTTTGAATATATTCTAAAATGATTGTAACATTACCCAGATTCACTTGTGTTATTTTTGGGCATTGTATAAGTGCATATAGCTAAGTCTGTATATAGTTTATGTTGTTTTGTTTTACTGTCTTTTATTTATTTATTTATTTATTTCAGTTTGATTACCGGGGAGGTCCACTGGGCATTGGTAACCCATTTTCAGTGGAGGCCCGGGGAGAAAAGCTCCAAAACAAGGAATTACTACCGTTCAAATATTTTGTTTACAAAAAGTAATTTCAATGAACATGCAAAGTCATAGGCACTCTGAATTACAAATATCAGGTAGTTACAACAGAAGAAACACTAACAATTCTGATTTTGTTTAGGGAGAAAGGCATCACATGATGATAATACATGTTTTACTATGTAGTTCACTTAATCATTTTAGAAAGGAATAGGAAGGAGAATAGGAGGAGGCTAGTCTGGGGCAAAAGGAAGGAGAATAGGAGGAGGTCAGTCTGGGGCAAAAGGAAGGAGAATAGGAGGAGGTCAGTCTGGGGCAAAAGGAAGGAGAATAGGAGGAGGTCAGTCTGGGGCAAAAGGAAGGAGAATAGGAGGAGGTCAGTCTGGGGCAAAAGGAAGGAGAATAGGAGAAGGTCAGTCTGGGGCAAATGGAGTAGAAAGTTTAGGATTTGTAGGCAGAAGAGTGCAGTTGCAGATTCTGTTATGATAGAGGTAGGAGTGAAGCTGAGTTTTGAAGTTATTTAGGTTGGAACATGTCTTAAGTGACAAGGGCAGGGCATTCCATTTTTTAGCAAGTGTAAAGGATAAGAGAAGCTGGCCAGCAGGGTGCTGGGGTTTTTGAACTGTGATCAGGTTGTGTTGAGAAGATCTAAGTGGTCTGAGGGAGGTATAAGGGTGCAGAATATTAGAAAGGGCAGGGCATTTAGAGGGGTGTAGAAGTAGTTTGAAGGCTGTGGTGAGTTGGATGAGGTTGAGTTGATTGGGAAGTTCAAGCCAGTTTAGGGAGTGAAGGGAGGAGCAGTGATGAGAAGAGGATTTGGCGTTAGTGGCAAATCTAGCGACTTTGTTGTAGCATAGCTATAGTTTGGTGGTAAGAGAGGATGAAAGATTAGTGAGCAGGGGGGCACCGTATAGGAGGGTAGGAAGGAGGAAGGTAGAGGCAAGGGTTAGTCTGGAATGAGGAGAGAGGAAGTGGTTGTTTCTATACAGTAGACCTAGTTTTATGTGTGTTTTTTTGATGTTCAGTTGGATATGGTAATTAAATTTTAGCTGATCGTCGATTGTGACACCAAGAAGTTTGGAGGAGGGAACAATTTTGATAGAGGAGTTATTGAGGCTGGAAATTTGGAATGACTTTTTGTCAAGAGAGGAGGATTTAGAGGGAGAGAAAAGGAGTATCTTAGTTTTGTTGGCATTTAGGGACAGGTGATTTTGTAGCATCCAGTTTTCAGTGGTTGAGAAGGCACTTTGTGTTAGGGCTTGGAGATCTGTTAGGTTAGGGGCAGAACAGATTAATGTTGAATTGTCAGCATATTGTACAATTGTTGTGTTGGGGATAGCCTTGTGGAAGTCATTTATGAAGATATTGAATAGTAGTGGGCCAAGTATGGAACCTTGAGGTACTCCGGTAGGGATAGGAAGAAAAGTAGAGGTTGCTTGGCCCCATTTTACTGCTTGGGATCTGTTATAAAGGTAGCTGGAAAACTAGGAAAGGGATTCTGAGCAAAGGTTGAGATTTGATAGGTGATTTAGGAGGTGGGTGTGAGAGATGGTATCAAAAGCTTTAGATAAATCTAGGAGGACAGTTGATACTATATTACTGGAATCACAAGCAGAGCTGACTGAGTGCAAAAAGGAGAGAAGGGCAGTGTTAGTACTGTGTCCTGGGCGGAAGCCATGTTAGGTAGGAGGGAGAAGTTGGTGCTTGGTGAGGAATGGCAGGAGTTGTAAGTGGATACATTTTTCTAGGATTTTGGATATAGGGGAGAGAATGGCAATAGGGCGGAAATTTGTGACTGTACAGTTTTTGCCACGTTTGTGGAGAGGTAGGATGTAAGTGGTACGCCATAGTTTGGGTACGTAGTATTCAAGTAAAGACCTATTGATTAGGATACTGATGGGAAGAGCAATAGAGTCAGAAGCAATTTTTAGGAAGACAGATGGGATGTTATCAGGGGCATTGGAGCAGGGCTTTAGTTTATGAAGGAGTTTCTTTATTTGGTCGGTAGATACTGGTTTTAGTTTGAAAGAGGGCGGGTAAGAACAATTTGAGGAAGATTTGAGGAGATAGGTGATTGTTAGGAAATGTTTTAGTTAGCTCAGCAATGGAAGAGGTGAAGAAGGAATTAAATAGTGAGGCTATTTAGAGGTCAGTTTTGCTGGTGTCTGGACAGGGGTTATTTTTAGTACCAGGTCTGAGGAGTGAATTGATGGAATTCCAGAACTGTTTGGGGTTTCTAGCATGGTTTTCTTGAAGTTGGATGTAGTAAGATTTTTTATCTTTAATGAATTTTTTTCTTGGTAAGATTTCTTAACTGCTTGTACTTAAGGAGTATTTCAGGTTGTTTGTGTTTATGGTAGGTTTTCCAGGTTTTATCTCTTAGGAGCATTAACTTTTTTGTATGTTTGGTGAGCCAAGGGGAGGTTTTTGCTTTAAGTCTTATAATTCTAGTTGGGGCTAGAGAGGTAAGGACTGTTAAAAATGTTGAATTGAAATAGTGGACAGTTTCATCTAGTGGTAGTAGTTTTAAAGGTTTCCAGTTGATGAGTTTAAGAGAGTCAGAGAAGGAAGTAGGGTTGAAGTTAGAGAGGTTACGAGTGTGAGTGTAGTGGTGGGAGTGGGGGGGAGTAGCTCATATGGCATAGGCAGGGAGGTAGTCTCCTAGAGGGTCTGGAGAGGTGTCAGATTTTATAACTTTGTTTGCATGACATACGAGAATCCAATCAAGTATGGAAGTATGGAGCCAGGAGGATTTGTTTGGTCTGGTAGTGGAGTTAATGAGTTGGGAGAAATTAAATAGGTTGATGGTTATTGAGGGATATGGGTTTGAGATTTTACTCCAGTCAATATTTACATCACCTAAAATGAAGGTTTCTAGATTAATATTAGAGGAAGTCCAGGATAGGATGTCTTCTAGAGTATTAGTATTGTTGCTTGGAGGAATGTAGAGACAGATGATGCAGATACTTTTATGGTTGTTCATTTTTAGTAGGCCAATTACTAGTTCAGTGTTATTGAACGATGGGATAGGGTTCGGGTAGGGAGTAATGGACAAGAGGTCGGAGTAGATTAGAGCAACACCACCACCTCTTTTATTAGGTCGGTCGGATTGTAGAGACTGAAATCCTGGGGGTAGGAACTCTGAGTCATTAATGTGAAGTTTTAGACAGGTTTCAGTGATAGCTGCTATATCAGGTGGAAAGTTGTCCATGGCACTGGGTAATATCCCCTACTATTTTTTTTTAAATAAAGGGCATGGGATCTTTGACATCCACCTGATCTATTACCATCTCTGACTGATGGGACCTTGGTTAAATGTCTCATCTGAAGGACAGACATGACTAGCAGCAAGGAAATTCATTTAATCTGTCCTGCATTTTAAAAAGCATTGTTTTATACATGCATGCATATATGAAAAATAAAACATCAGGAGCAAGTGACACTGCAGTGTCTAACATCAAGTTGGACCAGTACAATGGTCAGGTCATAGATTATTAACACTAATAGAGGAAAAGTGAATCACATAGACAGACGTAGCTGTTATAAATCCAGCAGAACAACAGTCATAGTCACATATCCATCTTCACTTTATTTATAAACATTTGCTTATGTTTTTGGGTGCAATCACCCACCTTCAACATACCAAAGTCTCATAGGCTGTCTATTCCCTCTTCTTCCTCTGGTTTATCGCCTGCTATGGATATCTATCTATAATTCTCCTCCAAAGTTCTAACACTGTTTACTTAATTCTTAATTAGTTAAACATTAAACTATTTAGCCCTCTTAAGATAATGACCTGACCACCGTGAACATATTTAGATGTCCTTTGTCTTACTGCTGGTTGCATGTCTTACTTAATAAGCCATGCATTGCAAACTAGTCTGAAGACTAGGATAGGATAAACAATGATTCAGAATACTCCATGATGATTCAGTTAAAAAAATCTGAGAACCTCAGTCATAACAGGGATACTGTCAAATACCTCTACAGAAAAGTTGAGGGCTGATATTCATCAGTGAGTGTCTGGTGACAATATACCCCATGTAGACCAATGGGGCTCACCCTCCCCCCCAAATTAACACCTGAAAAGAGAAGGACAGGGTCAGGTGCAGTGTTAAACAAGTCACAGTCATGAAAGGGATGGATTAAGATAGATCAGACCCTAGCAGTGGAAACTGACTCTTGGGACCCGATACTAAGAGATAGCGCATGTTGCATTTCACATCTCCACTTGTCATGGATTACCTGAGTAACTCACAGGATAAGCTGTATGCTTGTTGTAGAGATGAAGAGGTTTTGCCTGCTCTGCTCAACATACAAACCCAGTGACTATCAGAAGGACAAGCAGTTTAGAAAATCATGGGGATGACAACAAGGGTGACAATGATAAACTAAACATCAAGCATCTTTGTAGTGTCAGTAATGGCCAACTGTGATTTATGTGAACAAGAGGGGATTATCTGAAATCCACAGGCTGATGCCTTATGGAGACAATAGGACAAAATATTACACAGAAGGGGTATTGCATTATTATTACTACTACAACTGGTCTGAAAAAGTGGATACAAACAAATTACTTTAATTCAAGAATGCATGGGACAAACATAATGCATCTTTCGTAACAGAATAAAAGACAGCATGTTAGTTAATTAGGATCCCCACCTTATGTATACATATGTAATATATAAACCTAATACACGGAATAGTGCTATGCAAATTATGATTTTTGTTTAGAAAAAACTTGCATGTGAGATGAAGCTTCCAAACCTGGTTCAAGGCTCCCGAGAGCACCCCAGCACTATTAGGTTATACCTCTTACCATGCTTTTCGGCCCCAAAACTTGGACCGAACCACAAAAAGAGGGGGAGTATCAATATTCGTCAAAGATATCCACACCTCCAGGTTGGTGGCACAGCACGAAGCATCAGAGACTATCCATGTGCAACTAACAGTGGGTAAAACTGCCTTCCAGTTTATAGCCTGCTACAGACCACCCTCCCAAACCCAGGAACCCCACTCGGCCTTCCTGAGAACACTGGAAAATATGAAGGTCTCTCCAAACACCATTATATTGGGTGACTTCAACTACCCAAACATAAACTGGGAGCATTACTCTAGCTCCAACACCCTAGCCCAAAGGTTCCTACAATTTATAAACTCAAATGCTATGGAACAACTTGTTACCACTCCCACAAGAGGGGAAAACATACTGGACCTGATCATCACCAACATGGGGACTCTATGCTCCAGACCAGAAGTGTATCCCTCACTGGTAAGATCAGACCATAAACTAATCTCACTGGATATTCAGATCCCGACCCCACCCCCTGCCCAGAAAACCACAGTGAAAAACTTCTCTAAAGCAAATTTCACACTTCTCAAAATCGAGGTGGAATCCTTCAAAGCCCCCAGGCCTGTGGAAAATACGGCCCAGACCGCAGAATCCTTTATAAACGCATTCTATGAACACCTTCAAGAATGCATGGATCATGAAATCCCAAATAAAACCAAGACCCAATCCTCCAAAGGCAGACGTCCTGTCTGGTGGACCCCAGCCATAAACAAACTATACAATAGAAGGAGGAAGCTACTACATTTTAGAACAAAATCCCAAAAAGGGAAGGCATCTCTGATCAGTATTAGCAAAAAACTACGGGCACTCATAAAATTGTCTAAGGCCAGCTTAGAGAGAAAAATTGCACAGGACACTAGGATAATCACAAGGCTTTCTTTAGTTATGTTAGGAACCTGGATGGGAATTCCCAAATATGCTCAGAATTAGTCCAAAATGACAAAAAATACACCGAACCTACAGACATTGCCAACATCCTAGCTGACAGGTTCAGCGCAAACTCCCCCCCCCACCAAAAGGGCAAATATCTATCTCAGCAGAGTGCTGCCCCCCCTGACATCTCAGATGCTCAGGTAAGAGCCGCCATCTCCAAAGCAAAAAACACAGCATCAATGGGACCAGACGGTGTCCCAGGCTGTGTCCTACATGAACTCCAAGAAGAGCTAAACCCAAACATAAAACTACTGTTCAATCTCGGCCTTACTACAGGATATGTACCCAAAGAGTGGCATACAGCAACAGTGGTCCCTCTCCACAAAGGTGGTGCCTCAACAGATCCTGGAAACTATTGCCCCATAAGCCTGACTAGCTTGGTCTGCAAAGCTATGGAAAGGATCATCATGGACCTCATAAATAAAGATATTGGGGACCTACAGACACTGGATCCTACCAAGTTCAGCTTTGTTAAGGGCAGATCCTGCCTCTTAAACCTGGTCAATTTCTTTGAAACAGTCACCAAGGCCATTGACGAGGTGAAGGTGGTCCACACAGCCTACCTGGACCTCACAAAAGCCTTTGATACAATACCCCACTTGGCCATTATAGATAAGCTCACCAGCTTAAATATAAACCCCTATGTCACTAGATGGGTTGTAAACTGGCTCAAGGATAGAACCCACGTGGTTAGAATTGCTGGAGCCATGTCAGACTCCAAACCAGTTACAAGTGGCATCCCACAAGGATCAGTCTTGGGACCTCTCTTGTTCGGTATATATTTCTTGGAGGTACAGGCCAACATGGAAGGACTGTGGCTGACCAAGTTCACAGATGACTGCAAACTGGGCACCATAATCAACTCTCCAGCCGACACAAGCATCCTCCAAAAGGGCCTCATAAAAACAGACAACTGGTGCCAGAGCCATGGCCTCAAGCTAAATGACAAAAAGTGTATAGTCATCCCCTTTGGCAAAAACAAAGTGCCCACAAATTACCACATAGGTGGTAATCCATTAAGTACGGAAGAAGTAATTAGGGACCTGGGGGCCCAAGTTGATAGCAATTGCTCATTTGACAACCACGTGGCCAAAGTGGTTAGAAAAACATCTTATATAGCCCACCTAATCATGAAGGGATTCCCATCTAGATCAGGGGAAGTCATCGTGCCTCTTTACTCATCCCTCATCAGGCCCATAATTGAGTACAATGCCCCTTTTGGGATGTACCTCACCAAACACCTGCAGCAACTGGAAAGACCCCAAAAGTACCTCACCAAGAGTATCAAAGGGCTCAAACAGATGCCATATGCTGCCTGGTTAAAGAAACTCCAGCTCTACTCAGTGGCATACCGCCTGCTCAGAGGCGATCTGTGCCTGACGTATAAAGCCATGTCCATCCCGGAATTAATGGACATGCTGCACCTCAGAAAATCCAAATCCCATCGAGCTACGCGCTCGAGAGACTTGAACCTCAGCACTGAAATAAATAGGACATGCTGGAGGGACAGATTCATAACCCAGAGGCTCCCTTCACTCTGGAATAAAATCCCAGTCCAGGTTAGGCAGAGTCCCTCATTGACTCTCTTCAAGAGGAATCTTGATGAGTGGATGGGAGATCGTAGGTTTACCCCCGGTATCACTTCTGTGTCACTGTTTGACAGAGGCACAGTATACTAACCTCGAAAAAGGGCATAGCAAAATTAATTTAAAATGGGTGGCGAAAGCCAAACACACTCTGGCTAGGCTTATAAATGCCCTAGGGCTGTTAGCCTAGTATGAACCTATGAACCTATATGAATTGCTGAGTTACAATTCACCAAGGAGCTCACAGAGCATTACTGCTTAAGTAATAAACCCAATGAGATAATTAAACTGTAAGAACTTTTTTATGAGGGTAAGTCCCACCACCCCAAAGAAATTATAAATGACAATTCCATAGACATGAAAACATGAAGAATTGAGAAAAAGGATTCACTACCACTTCACACTTAGAAACCACCCAGCTGAGACATCTAACTTCTCAGAGTTGTGCTTAGACAAGTGGTTTCACTATGAGCTGTAAGTCGATAAAAAGTAGGGAGATGAGACAGTAGTTGATATGCTTTTATTGTTATGTCCATTTTAGGTTTGGCTTTTATTACTTAGACATATCTATCTTTTTATATAAAGATCAGTACTGGAAAACTATCTACATAAGGTAAACCATGGGCAAATCAAAAATAAAAAAATAATAAAGTTGCACAAAACTTCTACTACAAAAAACATTTAAATTTATTAGGAAAACATATATAAAGCTCAACCAGATTTGTTATTTAGTAACAATAGACTGCAAACACTCTTGTTTTTATTTTTTTTTTAATTCTTTTTATTTGTTTATAAGAGTATTATACATCATGCTTCTTGTTAATCAGCTATGTCCTTTTACTGAGTGTATCTAATACGGCTGAATTGTCTATTAACTGTCTTGTACCTGAATGTGTCCAATATAACTGAATTGTGCTGGTTAAGTGTTCAATCGACAACTCTATTCTTGTATTGCATGTTTCTTTTTGTGGACACCGATCAAATTAGAAGAACACCACTCCAGCACATGCGTTGGTTAAGCGGAGTTTTGGTCATTTAACTGTACGTGTCTACTAGAGCAGAATTGTGCTGGTTAGCATCCTTCGAATAACACTATCAATCCACAAAATTGTAGTACAAGTATTTTAATTTTTTGGTGAGTGCCGATCTAAATTGTTAACGACACCACTCCAGCATGTGCATTGGTCAAACGGCAAAACACTAACTACCGACAAAACTGTACTTTAAGTATCTATTAAGAGCACAGCGTGTTGGCCAATACTACTTAATTATGCCAACCCCTGCATGTGTTCTGAGCTAGTATAGAGCATATATCTCACACTCATATCCTAAATTGGCAATTCTCACGCATTTAATGTCATAGAAGGTTAAGCGGCATTATCTTATAAATCTTCCCATACAATAGGCACTGTATGTTACAAGTTACTGTGGAACCATTGTTAAAAAACAAGCCTAAGCTACCTAAATGTAGCTCGGCGAGTATGCTGCGCAATCTGAAACTGAAAGCGCCATCCCCAGCACAAACTAATGTTTTTTGTTGAGCCAGCCCAAGGGAACACAGAATTATCCTCCTAACAGTAGCTCGCTAAGTGCGCTTGTATGATACTAGAACTAAAACGCCATCCTCAGCACGTGCTCTTAAGGGTTTTTTTTTTTTTTTTTCAAATATCCTGCACATAATACTGTTCATAGGAACCATGTACTGAAAAGCCTTTTGGCCCATGTTACAATTCTTTTAGTAGCATAGATTCAATTGTTTTTGTCTTTTTTTTCTTTCCTTTTCATATTGTATATATTTTACTGCACAGTTTTAGTGATTGAACATCTTGTGAAACCCACATCTCATTTTCATAAGTGCTTGATATAGTTGTGTGTTAAGCCTATTCTGCACTACCTATTTAGTACATATTACTAGAATAGACAGCTTTGCTTTTTCTTTTTTATGACAGTTGCTGCATAGTTTTTTGCTTGAAACAGTTGTGTGTTTTAAATCTTGCTTAAAAAGTGTATGTTACTGTGTACCAATGTGCTACTGTACTGATTACTAAGTGCAATTTTTCTCTCTCTTTCTCTCCTCTTTTCCAGATTTTTCCACCCCACAATACCTTCTGTGTCTACGCCTGGCTTGGATGCCTACACCCAGAATAAAATATAGCAAACTCCATGGCTTCAACCCTTGTATGGGAATAGAACTAAGCCTTTCCTAGAAGGTGTTGAGAAAGTATGTACTACGGTTGCTAAACCTCTGTATTACTATAGATACCCAAAGGCCGACTAGGTGTTCAGTACACTCCCCTACCAGGAAATCCAGCAGCCTACTTATTTCTTATTTCTTCTCAGTTCCCTTTTTCCCTCAACTTAGCCCAGTTAGGGATCTGCCTTGGTGGATTTACAGGTGCACCACAGCATTTGTCCACTAGGTGGCACCCTCCCCCCACTATCCTCAATTTCTTACATTTGTTGTTCTCTTCTCTCTGATATTTTATACAAGCTCTACCTTCCCTTTATTTTTCTCTCAATACTTGACTTTAAACATTGTAACTCACTCCATTCTGCTTAATCCCCTGTTCCCAGTAATTACCTTCTGCATTTCAACAGTCCACTGATAGGTTTCCTGCTCTCTTCCTGCCTTCCTGGCTCTGTCCACTCCGTTCTCCCTACGAGCTCACTCCGCTCCCCTACCCTGCCCCCAATTCCCACCCTCTCCCACTACATCTAAATTTATTCCCCCTATCTCTCCCACCCCTCTCCTCCAACCAATCCAAACTCTCCTAAACCCTCCCCTTCCTCTCTGTAACCACTCCCCCTAATTTTATTCAAACTCCCCTTCACCTCTACTTACTTTCCAACCACTACCATCATGCTATCCCTTCCCCCCAAAATCCTTCAACTGTCTTGCTTCCTTTTCCTACTTATCTCCCTATACCACATCACTTGCTATACTCATATGCACTTCCTCTCTCCTCCTCTTATTCCCCAACACCACCCTGTCTCTCACTACCACAACATATCCACTTCATTAATTCCTTCCTACCCATTACTCTTCATGAAAATTAAGCTTTTTCCAACTTCAGATGTAAACCTTAAATATATACCACACTTCTACCAGCCACCTACATCTAAATATAAAACTAAAAAGAACCTTCCCCATCCCACAATCATTCACTTAGCAGGAGACATTCACCCCAACCCAGGTCCTACCTTTCATCCCACAAACCTCTCTAACAACTACAAGAAATCCTCTAAAAAACAACTCAAATTCCTTACCATCAATGCCCAAATCATAAAAAATAAACTATCTCTCTTCCATGCCTGGCTCAACCATAACTCCCCTAGGTTCATAGGTAGGTAATAGGCTATTGGCCCAAGGGCCTACATAAGCCTAGCCAACAAGGTTCCCTGGCTTATGCCACCCAAGAAAATTATTTTCCTGTGCCACTGTCGAGCAGAGACACAGAAGTGATCACCGGTGTGTATTTCCTATTTCCCATCCACTCATCAAGATTTTTCTTGAAGAGTGCTAATGAAGAGCTTTGTTTGACATAGATGGGTAGCCTATTCCAGAGTATGGGAAGTCTCTGGGACAGGAATCTATCCCTCCAACATGTCCTGTTTATTGTGGTAACAAGGTTTATGTCCCTAGAGCATGTAGCTTGGACGGATTTGCGTTTGTTTAGGTGTAGCATGTCCAACAGCTCTAGGTTTGACATAGCTTTATATGTTAGGCAGAGATCACCTCAAAGTAGGTGATATGCTACGGAGTAAAGCTGGAGTTTCTTGAGGCTGTCAGTGTAGGGCATTTGTTTGAGGCCAGTAATCCTCTTTGTGAGGTACTTCTGTGGCCATTCCAGCTGCTGCAGATGTCTTGTGAGGTACATTCCAAAAGGGTGTTGTACTCTATAATGTGTCTAATGAGTGTCAAGTAGAGGGGAACAGTGACCTCTTTTTTTCCTGGATGAGAACCCTTTTATGATGAGGTGTGCCACGTAGAAGGACTTCCTGACTACTGTGGCAATGTGACTATCAGATGAGAAACTACTGTCCACCTGGGTCCCAAGGTCTCTTATCATACATTCGGTGTTAAGTAGATTGCTGCCTATGTGGTAGTTCATGGGTACAGAGTTTTTACCAAAGGGGATGACACTGCACTTTTTGGCATTGAACTTGAGGCTATGGCTCTGACACCAGGCATCTGTCTCAGCGAGCCCCTTCTGTAGGATGTCCTGATCATTTGGGGACTTGACTATGGCACCTAGTTTGCAGTCATCTGCGAACTTCATTAGCCAGAGGCCTTCTGTGTTAGCCTGTACTTCAGAGAAGTAAATACCAAACAGGAGAAGTCCCAGGATGGAACCCTGTGGTACTCCACTTGTCACTGCTTTGAGGTCAGATTTGGAGTCTGCAACTTTTACAGTTTGGGTTCTGTCAATGAGCCAGTTGGCAACCCATCTTGTGATGTAGGGATTTATACCTAGTTTAGTGAGTTTAGCTATAATACCAGAATGGGGGATGGTATTGAAAGCCTTGGCGAGGACAAGATAGGGTGTGTAAACCACCTTACCCTCATCTATGGCTTTGGTGACTGCCTCAAAGAAGTGATTAGGGTCAGGAGGCATGATCTGCCTTTCACAAACCCGAACTGAGTGGGATCCAGAGTTTGGAGGTTACCAATGTCTTTGTTTATGAGCTCCATGATGATATGTTCCATGACCTTGCAGACCAGGCTCGTCAGGCTAATAGGTCGATAGTTCCCAGGATCAGTGGTGGCTTCCCCTTTGTGGAGTAGGATAACTGTTGCTGTGTGCCATTCAGTGAGCACAAAGCCTGATGCAAGGTTATTATTGAACATGGTGCTTAAGTGGGGAGCCAGTTCCTTCTGAAGTTCAGGTAAAACGCAGCCTGGGATGTTGTCCGTTCTCATGGATGCTGTGTTTTTGGCTTTAGAGAGTGCAGCTTTTACCTGCGTAGTTGTGATTACAGGGACTCTACATTCTTCCTGTATAGCCAGTATAAATACCATCTTGGGTCTCTGTGGAAAAGAGGCCATTGGCCTAATGGTATTAACACACTCAACAAAGTGTAAAGAAAATAAATCAATACATAAAGAAAACACCTAAAAGACACACTTAGTGTTGAGGGTGAAATCACACATCTAATGAAACCACTGAGTAAGTGATAGACTCTAGTAAGAGCATCCAAGCCACAGATAAAGTCACTGCACACAAAATTTATTTCAAATCAAGAACTGGTTAAGTGCTTTTATCCCAAGGGGACTTCATCAGAACCAGTTAATGCAAAAAAAAAAAAAAAAATAGACAAGTTTAAATATATTAAAAGACTGAACAAATTACACTATTGGTTTTTGCATCTGTATTTTTATACATGTATTTGTATTTTACTTGTATTTTGATACACACGTTTTCTTACATATATTTTTACTTTATTTTTTATTTTTACATCAAAGCGAGCAGGAAATACGTGACAAAAGACAGTTTAATGTTGTTAGCGCTTTCGGAAATAAACTGTGCTTTATACAAGATACCAAGATGACATGTTTATTTTATGGAAAGGCCCAGGCGAAACAGTAGAAGATTTTATTAAATTAATCACTGCTTCAACCAATTTTTTGGAGTTTACATTCAATTTGGAAAATGAAACTATTAATTTTCTTGACATTTGTATTCATAAGGATGTAGTTAGAAACAGATTTAAAAGTACAATTTATAGGAAGCCCACGTATTCCAACTCTTTCCTTCATTTCTCCAGTTGTCACCCTTACCACCAAAAGAGAGCAGTGGTTAAGGGCAGATGGTGAGGGGCAGCCAGAATGATTTCAGATGAGGCTGATTTCATTGAAGAATGTGGTCTGCTTGAAAGAATGTTTCTTAAGAGGGTTACCCGCCAAGTTTAGTCTCTAACATTTCCATAGAGTAACCACTAAAACGCATGCTGGCTGCTTTAAGCCATTACTAGGAACTGGGGTTGGGAAGAATTTGATATTCCTGTTGGGAGGTACAGGTTTCTCTACCTAGTAACACCAACTGTCATATTACAAGTTTTTATGTACATACACTTTAGACCACTCTTTATTAGGAGACCTTATATAAAAATTGGACTCTCCTTATAGAGGATATGTCTCTATACAAAGCCTTTGGCGACAAACCAAAATTACCTTTAGACGAGGGCAAAACTTAAAAATGTTATTGCAATACTCCACCAACCCATCCCCTAACAATAATAAAAACAAGGGTATGTTTAAGTGTGGAAGGTGTCACCAATGTAAGCACTTAAACTTGAATCATCAATTTAAAATTAGGGACAGGTTTTATAAAACCCAGGGTAAATTCTCATGTGACACAAAAGGAGTGGTGTATTGCTCTTGCTGCCAAGTTTGTAAAGCTTTCTATATCGGTAAGACCGAAAGAAAACTAAGGCAACGATTATGAACATCTGTATGCTATAAGTAAGAGGGATACAACTAACGCATTGGCTAGGCATATTGATGATTTCCCAGACCACTCCTTTAAGTTTTCAGTATTAAAGCACATAAGCGTAGATGTGAGAGGTGGCCCTT
>NC_056729.1:996126073-996158573 GCF_019279795.1 Protopterus annectens
GTTTATAGTAGAAGGTCGACAAAACTGAGGAGGGTAAGAATGAAAGGCTGACCTCAGCTTGCCAATTGGCGGAGGGGGGTCATTTGAACTACTGATGCCACCAGGTGTTATGAGAACAACAAGGAGCATACAGGTCAGTGTAGATATGCACTGTGCATGAGCCAGGATGGCATGAACCTATGTGGGTGAGCACACATGCATCTCAACCTGCATCAGTCCAAAAATCTGGCACATAACTAGCATAACATTTGAATATCAAATAGCACACAACTCTTCCTGCTTCAGGTAGGATTACTGAATATTCCTCAGAATCACATGTTTAAAAACTGTCAGTTATACAAATATAAACATATTATCAAACCCGCTGTAAATCTGAAGAGTTTAATGAAAGATACTGCAAAAATCTTCCTCATAAAGTAAATTAGTTTTTTGCTTCTAAAAAAGGGAAATGCAAAATGTGAAACCTCTTTCTTTACAGTATTGGTGTCACAAACATTTTGGTCATGAGTTCTAAAGAGCTTTAACAGTGGTTCCAGAGTGACAAAATCATGTTGGTGGGATAAATCAGAATGTAAAATATGTACATACCTCTAAAAATAGATACATCATATGAAAAGGTAAATCAAACCTGAAAATAAGTATGTATTCCTAAAACAAGTACGGCTGAGAGGTCTGTGCATTTGACCTTTTATAGACACATATGTACAAGTCAAAAGCCACTGTGGAGAGGCATTAGGTAGTTCAGAGATGGGGGGACATAACATAAACATAACCTGCCCCACTCCTTGTCACCCATCTCCCACTTTCTGGAGGAACAAATAGGTTAATTATGCTGTTGCCCTAAGCAGGGAATGAATGGTTCATAAACCTCCAGCCCTGGATGAGACTGTCTCTTCCATTTTAGGAAGAAAAATTTGAGCTGATTGGGTACAGAAATATGTGCCTGTTGTTGGACATCTGAAAGGACTAGAAACAACCTACATTTTCATTAACTTCTTGAATTAGTGAAACATTAACTGTGGGGATACTTGTGAAAGAACAATGGATTTCCCAGAAAACTACATTACATCAAAAAATATCTAGAGAACTTCTGTTAAAGTTAAGGCCTGTTTACCAAGTTGGCATAACTTTCAGTTGTTAAATATTTAAGATTAAAGAGAATATTGTGAGACAACTCTGTAAAATGGCTTTGAATGGGTGTATTGATGGCCAACTCATTGAAGCCAATTATGCTGGACTGAGACAAATTAATTTAGCATTAAACCACATGTGGCTGTGGGTATTGCAAGTTTTAAACATGAGTGGGGTGATTTGGTCATGAGGGGTAAAGACTGAGTGTGCAGATAAAATCATTTAGGGGGAAAACCTGCATATCAACATCTGAATTTAGTTTATTGTTATTATACAGTGATATTATTGAGTGTTTTTCCATTTTTTATATGTCATTGAATGGTGAAGGTTTGGATCTTTTTTTGTCTGAAGCAAGGTTCCTTGAATGGCTTTGGAATGCAATACACTGTCATCCCACTATGTACATGAGGACGCTGACTCTGCATGTTAAGATGTTTCTGTATTACTTTTATTTATATATTGAGCCTAAAGACTTGGGCATATGAAAATGATGTTTAGTGAAATTTATGAATGATACCAAAATTCTACTTCACAGCCAGTAACACTAGTTCCTGGAAATGTTGAAATATGATCCAGAGATGGAAAACTAGGTATCTTTCTTATATTCTGTTAAACAGCTGGTCAGCTTTATTTATATAACTACAGCTGTGAACAGCATAAAGTGGATTTTGAGAAGTGAATGAATAAATGCATGAATGTACATGGCATATTGTTACATTTTAAAGATCAGTACAGATGGGCTGCCATATTCATAAACACTGTGCACAGGCACCCTATAAAAGGGCTGTGTGAAGTTGAAATGTACACGATCAGGATCAGATGATGAGTCATAAAAAGGAGCCACCTTTGTGTCAGGCCACAGGGAGTCACAGTCATCAGGCAATGCTTGGACACAATACGGAACTTCTACATTTTGTTTGGGTTTGAAATATACCACCTGGTACTACAGGCAACCCACAGCTATTCACTTTAACTTCCAGGGACAGTTGTAAAATTATACCAGAATGTTAACAAAATGTTCTTTTGTATAAAATTTCTATAGACATTTGATCACAGTGGATGTCTAAGCATTTCAATATGAATGAGTAATTTTAGCTAGACGTAAAACCTTTTATTTCTTGAAGACAATTTAAACTGTTTCATCTTTAATGGACTGACTGCTTCAAGACCTATGTAAACTTCTTAGAACACAGCACATGCACTTTAAATTTGTAGTTTTACATTATAATTATATGCTGGCATTTTTTTATTCTTTGGCATCTTATCTGATTTATGGGTCTGTGTTCTGAAATTTCATTTGCAAATAAAAACGTACAGAATCATTCTAATTTTTATGTCACTGACACTTACCATCAACAACAATGACTTAGTCTGAAAACTCTAATCCTGAACTCATATTTTTCTATACACACTTGAGGTGTAGTTCTGACTGCTTGTATTCAGGCTCTTTTAAGGAAAGTGGCTTTCATTTGGTGAGCTTAATTGCCAGTTTTACCACACAATGAAAACAGAGATAAGTTTATAGTAAAATAAATTATTACTGGAAAAGAATAGAGACATTTGGGAATTTATTATGCTGCTAGCTCATAGGTTCATAGGTTCATAGGTAAGTACTAGGCTAATGGCCCTGGAGCCACTGCAAGCCTAGCCCAATAGTATTCCCAGTCATCTGGCTTACCAGACATTAGCTCCCTGTGCCCCTATCTAGCAATGCGATTGAAGTGATCCCCGGGGTAAATTTCCTATTTCCTATCCACTCATCAAGATTTCTCTTGAAGAGGGCCAGTGAGATGCTCTGCTTGATGTGAATAGGGAGTTTATTCCAGAGTATTGGAAGTCTTTGGATTAGGAACCTATCCCTCAAGCAGGCTCTCCTTAATGTGGTCATAAGGTTGAGGTCTTTGGAATGATTAGCATGAAGGCATTGGGATTTTTTCAGATAAAGCATGTCTAGCAAAATTGAGTCAGACATGGCACTGTATAAGCAGAGATCTCCTCTAAGTAGGTGATATGAGATGGAGTAAAGTTTAATTTTTTTAAGTCTATCTTCATAAGGCATGTGTTTGAGCCCTAAGATCCTCTTACTGAGGAACTTCGGTGGCCTTTCCAGTCGTTAGAGGTGTCTAGTGAGGTACATACCAAATAGGGCATTGTACTCTATAATGGGTCTGATGAGGGCTGAGCAGAGAGAGATAATGACTTATTTTTTCCTGAATGAGAAACCTTTTGTGATGAGATGTGCCATGTAGAAGGAATTCCTAATTACAGTGGTGACGTGGTTGTCGAGGGAGAGATTGCTGTCTACCTGTGTCCCTAGATCCCTTATAACACCTTCAGAGCTGAGTGGGTTCCCTTCAATATGGTAGTTTGTGGGCACCGTGTTTTTCCTGAAGGGAATGACGATGCATTTTTTGGCGTTGAGCCTAAGGCCATGGCTGGCACCAGTCGTTGGTTTCCGTTAAGCCCTTTTGTAGGATGGCCACATCAGCTTGAGAATCAATAATAGCTCCCAGTTTGCAGTCATCCACTAATTTTGTTAACCAGAGTCCCTTGGTGTTGTCTTGAACTTCAGAGGAGTAGATACCAAAAAGAGAGGACTCAGAATTGATCCCTGTGGGACTCCACTTATAACTGCCCGGTAGTCAAATTTGGAGTCAGCTACTTTCACTGTGTGGGTTCTGTCAGTGAGCCAGTTGGCAACCCATCTAGTGATGTATGGGTTAATGCCCAGATTAGTGAACCTATCAATGATTCCAGAGTGTGGGATGGTGTCAAAGGCTTTGGCTAGATTGAGGTAAGCTGTATGGACAGTGTTGCCTTCATCCACTGCTCTGGTGACAGCTTCAAAGAAGTCTATCAGATTGAGCAGACATGATCTGCCTTTCACAAACCCAAACTGCATAGGGTCCAGGGTTTGAAGGTTCTCTATATCCTTATTTATAAGATCCATAATAATATGTTCCATAGTCTTACAGATCAGGCTCGTCAAGCTGATGGGGCTGTAGTTCCCAGGGTCAGTAGTCACACCCCCTTTGTGGAGTGGGATGACTGTAGCAGTGCACCATTCAGTGGGGACAAAGCCAGAACTGAGGCTGTAGTTGAACAGGGCACTCAGGTGTGGTGCCAGTTCTTTTTGTAGATTGTGTAGGACACAACCCAATATATTATCTGGTCCCATGGAACTGTATTCTTAGCTTTGGTCAGTGCAGTTTCTACTTGTGCGGTCATGATAATAGGGAGATGGCATTCCACAGGTATATGGATGGGCCCTTTGGGGGGGTGAGGGGGGGAGTAAAGTTCACATTAAACCTGTCTGCCAAGATATTGGCAATATCAGTTGGTTCAGTATAAGTGGTGCCGTTGTGCTGTAGCTCTTAGCAAATCTGCATATTATTATGCAGATTCTTGACATAACTAAAGAATGCCTTGTGGTTGTCCTTAGTATCTGTAGCTATTTTGCTTTTGTAACTAGCTTTGATGGATTTGATGAGGGATCTCAGTTTCTTACTGAGTTTTCCAAGGGAATTTTTCCAGCCATCAGACTTTACTCTTTAATGCAACAGTTTTTCCTTCTGTTGCAGCGTTTGTTAATGGCAGGAGTCCACCAGATTGACATCCTTTTCTTAGAGGAGAGCATCTTGGTTCTGTTTGGTATGGCCCTGTCTATGCAACTGTGTAATTGCTCATACAGTGCCTTGGTGTATGATTCAGCAGCCATACTCCCATTCCCCATTTCTATGGATGACATGAAGCTTACCACTTCTGTCCTTAGAAGCTCAAAATTAGCTTTGGAGAAGTTTTTCATCGTGGTTTCCTTTTTCAGGGGTGGGGATGAGATTTGGATATCAATGGTGATTAACTTGTGTTTGGAATTGACCGGGGAGAGGTTTATCAAAGGAGTAGAGCAGCGGTCCCCCATAGGGGTTAAAAATGTTGTTTCCCCTAGTGGTGGTCAGGATGAGTTGGTCCAAGATATTGGAGTTGATGAATTCCAGTAAACATTGGGCAAAAGAGTTGGAGCAGGAGTAGTTGTTCCAACTAATGGAGGGGTAGTTAATGTCACCAGGAAAAATGGTATCAGGCTGGACCTTGATGTTTTCCAGAGTGTCCAGGAATGCAGAGTGGGAGTCCTGAGCCATTGTGGGGGATCTGTAGCAGGCTACAACATGGACTGCAGTTTTGTCCAGTGATAACTGTACTTGAAGTATTTCAGATGTGTTATGCTGGGAACAGGTCTGAAGGTGTGTGTATCTTTTATGAAGATGGATAAACCTCTGCCTTTGGAGGTTCGGTCATCAGATACCTTAGGGCTATGGTTCAGATTTGGGGGCCGAAAGGTGTGATATGCATTGTAACCTGGTGGCGGAGGTGTGCTCTCAGGAGTCTTGAACCAGGTCTCTATTACTGCACATATGTCAATGTTTTCCAGTTTGAGGAGTGACTCGAGCGAGTGCATTTTGAGGTTTATACTTCTAGCATTGAGTAGCATAACCCTTAGGATGCATTTACTAGCAGATGTTATGGTGGTATGGTGGTGTCTTCATGGCATTGCCTAAAAAAGGCACTATAGGGGTGGCAAGGGCCTTAGCCAGTATCTGGAATCTCAGGGGTGACAGATGCAGGCTGTCTCTGGCAAAGCATCGAGGTTTGTCTATCATGTCATCCCAAGCAGACAGATACAGGATCCCTTTTGAATGACACCAGAAACTTAGTCAATTGTTGAAGTCAATCATTTTCTGCTTGTACTGTGGTATCATTCTTGGTAACAGTAGGATGCTACTCAAGGCTAGGGTCATACCTGCCTGGGCTACAAGATCAGAGAGCTCCTCCATGTCTCTTTTCATGTAGTCCAGGGAGGTACGTCTTAGGTCATTAACACCAACATGTGCTATGATGGAGTCATATTAGTACTTGCTGTGGACAGCTTTATACATTATTATAAATCTGGTCTATAACTGTACCAAGTAGTATATAAATTGTGCATGTATGCATAAATATGTTCAATCTTTTTCTTGTTTATAGTTGTTTACTCAGTTATTATAAAAGACTACTCAAAAATTCGTTTGCCCTAACAGCAGTTTATAGTGCACCTATTTCATTTGAGTTGTCACTGCTGAGTAACTGTTTTTAAATTTTTTGTTTAGAGTTTGCAAAACTGAAGTGTTTATGTTTTACTCTTACAGTTTTACTTACAGTTTACAGTTTAGTTTTACAGCTGCAGTTAGTTTTACTTCAAAATTGTTTTACTTTAAATTGGTATATTTTTTTCTTTGTGTTGCAGAAGTTCTTGATTATAGCTATTTAGCAAATATTTATTTACTATTTTATGACTGCAAAGGGATTAGCTCTATCTAATTTGTGGAAGATGTAAGGTAGCACTTTTAAGTTAAAATCTATTGGTCTTGTTTAGAAGCATCCTTTTTTTTATAATTCATTTCTTTTGCAATTGCCCCCCACATAATAAAATTGCAATTGACTTTGCAAAAAATAATCCCCGGGATTCAAGAAGCTTGGAGCAAGGACAGTTTTAGCCTTGTGCCGAGCATCCTCACTACAGATGGTGCAGCAGTGCCATATAAATATGTATGAGGGTGTGCTGCCGCACCCTCGACATGCACAGGAAACATGTGCGAGTGCAGGGGGCATGTACAAGTGCTCTCCAGAGGTGTAAACATGCCCCGACAATTGATAACCTACTATGCCTACTAGTAGAGCTTGCCTCTAATAGTAAGTCAGTAATTTAGTGTCCTTGGATACCGAAATGTATGCTAAGCATACAAGAGTGTCCATGAACAGTGAAATAAAATCGAAGTAGTAAACACACAAGCACGTAGTGGAATGTTGAACCCTGTCCCTAGAACTTTCACAATTAGATTCCCCGTGTCCCTATTATACATTTGAATTGCTGCAATATCAAAGGTGTAAGCAAAGCGCAGCATGTTTGCACGTTGCTGCCCTCCGCCTAGTGTAGCTTACACATCAAATTCATTCAAATAGAGAAAAACATGCGGAATCAATGTAAATGTCAATAGTGTAGCGTTTAGAGCATCCGCCTAATGAACAGGCATTCACGGTTCGAGCCCAACAATAGCATATATCATATTCCATGTGGAATGAATGTCATTTTGCTGTAAAACTGACATGAGAGTATCGCATGAGATATTTAACTTAAATGTCATTCAATCAAAGTGGCACTGTCATAATGAATAAAGCACTAGTAAGCTGGTGTAAGCACAAATAAGCAGCAGTAAACATATATAAATACCAGTAAGCAAGTCTGAGTACGCTTGCGCAGGTCTAAGCAGTGCCCAGCATAGGAAATGTATATAAATATATACAGATATATAATATATATATATATATATATATATATATATATATATATATATATATATATATATGAAGAAAGAACAACGTAACAATAAAGCATACAAAAGGAATGAGAAGGGAATCAACAGCAACCCCAGTATTATACAGCGCTGTCAGCATATGTCATATCCAGCTGGGCAGGAGAGAGCAAAGCACTGCTACTCACACCACAGGCAGGATATTACCAGTGGGAGTAACATTGTTGATCTGCTAAGTCTTCTTTACACACAGAGGGTAGTCCCTGGTGGGACTACCCAAAAATTGATAGGCTACTTGGCCATCCAACCATTACACAAGCAAGGGCAGGTATGTTCAAGGACTAAATGGTGGGAGAGCCTGAGAATACATTGGTTGGGACAACATACGTGTAGGGCTCTTAATACTCAGGAGAGGGCAATGTGTGGAGGTGTGTCATGGCTGCGATAGCAACTGGACAATGGATGGTATGCGTGTATGTTGAACTCAGGTGGGGTGAAGGAACTATGGGTATGAAATTATGGAGCCAGGCGTGCCAGGGTTGGGTGGGCTGGTTCTAGCTGGACCACCCCGTGGAGGTCAGCGAGTTCGTTATAAGTATATATGCATACACACATGCAGACATCTATAATTAGAAGTACATTCTCTGTAATACATTCATTCCATTTGCAGACATAAATAACATGAATGTGCCTTTACAAACCTCGACAGTAGATAGAATATTAGGTTGTGCATAAGAGGGAAGGGACAAAACTGCTAAAATGCAGAAGTGTGTACAATGTCCGAACTCAGTGCTGTGCTGAAAAAAATCAAATGTGAGGGCTTTCCCACGCATGGAATCATTCCTGTGATCTGTCTGCTATGGCAACGCCAATTACTAAACTGGTCTATTTGTAAAAGAAATACGCAGATCACAAACATAATTAGGCTCTCATATGTAATGTGTGCATTACCACATAGTCATACTTATTCATTTATTGTAGTGTCATGTTAACGGGAGTAAGGATGTAATGAAGTATAGAGTCTAATCTTGACATAAAGACATGCGTGTCCCATGTGGGAAAACCCAAAAATTGGGAATAGTGTCCTTTTGGTCACTCATGTCACCAATATTTGTGGAATAAAAGTTTGGGAGTTCTGAAGATATGTGGAGTGAGTCAACCGATGGGATGGGTCTGCAGGAGTAGGGAATGGCCAGTGTGTAGTGGTGTGGATACACTGCAAATCCAACTGGAGAATTGATGACTGAAGTGTTAGGGAGGCATTAGGGTAGGTGTTTGGGGAACCAGGAGCCATGGATATATGGGTATATATGCAAATGAAGCAGCACAGCAAAAGTGTATTGGTTAGAGCAACTGCCTAACAAACAGACATTCCTGTTCCGAATCCCACTGCATCACATACCATTTACCATTGGTAATCTGTACATGAACATATTGCAGCATCTGTCCGCTGTATTACCTGCAAAATAACAATCAAAAGTGAACTGGACCAAAGTGTCAGTGTCATAATGAATAAGGCACTAGTAAGCAGGTTTAAGCATATATAAATATCAGTAAGCATGTGTAAGTGCGTTTGTGCTGAGTATGCATTGTTTTACAGACACACACACACATTTTATATATATATATATATATATATATATATATATATATATATATATATATATATATATATATATATATATATATATATATATATATATATATATATTCTTCTTCTTTCGGCTGCTCCTGTTAGGGGTCGCCACAGCGGATCAACTGTTTCCATTTCTTCCTGTCCTCTGCTTCATGCTCTGTCACACCAGCCACCTGCATTTACTCTCTCACCACATCCATAAACCTTATCTTAGGCCTTCCTCTTTTCTTGTCACCTGGCAGCTTCATCCTTAGCATCTTTTTCCCAATATACTCTGCATCCCTCATCAGCACATGTCCAAACCAACGTAATCTTACCTCTCTGGCTTTGTCTCTAAACTTTTCAACATGCTCCACTTAAAGAAATCCCAATCCCTGTGAGCTACATGCTCTAGGGACCTAAACCTTGTCACCACAATAAACAGAACATGCTGCAGGGACAGATTCCTGTCCCAGAGACTTCCCATACTCTGGAACAAACTACCTATCTATATCAAACAAAGCTCCTCATTAGCACTCTTCAAGAAAAATATTGATGATTGGATGGGAGATAGAAAATTCACCCCGGGGATCACTTCTGTGGCTCTGCTTGACAGTGGCACAGGAAAATAATTTTCTTGGGTGGCGAAAGCCAGGGTACCTTTTGGCTAGGCTTATATAGGCCCTAGAGCCAATAGCCTAGTACCTACCTATGAACCTATGGGCTGACCCTCTAATATACTTATTCCTAATCCTGTCCATCCTAGTCACACCCAGTGCAAATCTTAACATCTTCAACTCTGCCACGTCAAGCTCTGGCTCCTGCCTTTTTGTCAATGCCACTGTCTCCAACCCATATAACATAGCTGGTCTCACTACCCTCTTGTAGACCTTCCCTTTCGCTCTTACTGGTACTCATCTGTCACAAATCACTCCTGACACTCTTCTCCACCTACTCCATCCCACCTGTACTCTCTTCCGCACTCACCATCACTCTGAACTGTTGATCCCAAGTACTTAAACTTAAACTCATCCACCTTCGCCACCTCTACTCCCTGCATCCTCACCATTTCTCTATCCTTCCTCTCATTCGCACACATATATTCTGTCTTAGTCCTGCTGACCTTCATTCCTGTTCTCTCTAGAGCATATCTCCACCTCTCCAGGGTCTCCTCCACCTGTTCCCTACTCTCACTACAGATCACAATGTCATCTGCAAATATCATAGTCCACGGGGACTCCTGCCTGATCTCATCTGTCAACCTGTCCATCACCATTGCAAATAAGAAAGGGCTCAGAGCTGATCCTTGATGTAATCCCACCTCCACCTTAAATGCATCCGTCACTAACACCTCAGACCTCACCGCTGTCACACTACCCTCGTACATATCCTGTACCACTCTTACATACTTCTCTGACACTCCAGACTTCCTCATACAATACCACAACTCCTCTCTAGGCACCCTGTCATATGCTTTTTCTAAGTTCACAAAGACACAATGCAAATACTTCTGACCTTCTCTGTACTTCTCCATCAACACTCACAGAGCAAACATTGCATCTGTAGTGCTCTTTCCTGGCATGAAACCATACTGCTGACCATTAATCATCACCTCCCTTCTTAACCTAGCTTCCACTACTCTTTCCCATAACTTCATGCTGTGACTGATCAGTTTAATCCCTCTCTAGTTACTACAGCTCTGCACATCACCCTTATTCTTAAAAATCGGTAACAAAACCCTTTTTCTCCATTCCTCAGGCATCCTCTCACTTTCCAAGATTTCATTAAACAATCTAGTTAAAAACTCCACTGCCATTTCACCTAAACACCTCCATGCTTCCACAGGTATGTCATCTGGACCAACAGCCTTGCCATTCTTCATCCTCATCATAGCTATCCTTACTTCCTCCTTGCTAATCCACTGCACTTCATGATTCACTATCTGCACATCATCCAACCTTCTCTCCCTCTCATTCTCTTCATTCATCAACCCCTCAACGTACTCTTTCCATCTGCTCAACACACTCTCCTTGCATGTGAGTACATTTTGCTCATTATCCTTTATCACCCTTACCTGCTGCACATCTTTACTAGCTCAGTCCCTCTGTCTAGCCAATTGATACAGGTCCTTTTCTCCCTCCTTAGTGTCCACCCTTTCATACAACTCTTCATACGCCTTATCCTTAGCCTTCACCATCTCTCTCTTTGCCATGCACCTCATCTCCTTATACTCTTGTCTACTTTTTTCATCTCTCTGACAATCCCACTTCTTCTTCACCAACATCTTTCTCTGTATACTCTCCTGTACTTCTTCATTCCACCACCAGGTCTCCTTGTCCTCCTTCCTCTTTCCAGATGTGACACCAAGCACCTTTCTAGCCATCTCTCTTACTAGCTCTGCTGTAGTTACCCAGCTATTCAGTAACTCTTCACTGCCACCCAGTACCTGTCTTAACACTTCCCTGAACTCCACCTCATAATTACCCTTTTTCAATTTCCACCATTTGATCCTTGGTGCTGCCCTTACACTCATCCTCCTCTTCTTGATCACCAGTGTCATCCTACAAACCACCATCCTATGCTGCCCAACTACACTTTCCCCTGCCACTACTTTACAGTCTCCAATCTCCTTCAGACTGGCCCTTCCACATAAGATATAATCCACCTGTGTGCATCTTCCTCCACTCTCGTATGTCACCCTATGCTTCTCCCTCTTGTTAAAATACGTATTCACCACCGCCATGTCCATCCTTTTTGCAAAATCCACTACCACCTGACCTTCTGCATTCCTTTGCCTAATACCATACCTACCCATCACTTCCTCATCCCCTCTGTTCCCTTCACCAAAATGCACATTGAAATCTGCTCCGGTCACCAATCTCTCACCCTTGGGTACAGTCATCACCACTTCATCCAACTCACTCCAGAATTTTTCTTTCTCATCCATCGCACACCCAACTTGTGGAGCATATGCACTAACAACATTCATCATTACACCATCAATTTCTAGCTTCATAAACATCACTCTATCTGACACTCTCTTCACCTCCAAAACACTCTTAGCATTTCATTCAGGATAACCCCTTCACCATTTCTCCTCCCATCCACACCATGATAAAACAATTTGAACCCACCTCCGATACACCTAACCTTGCTCCCCTTCAATCTGTTCTCTTTCACACACAATATACCAACCTTCCTTCAGTCCATCATATCAGCTAGCTCTCTCCCTATACCAGTCATACTGCCAACATTCAAGGTTCCAACCATTACTATCACAGTCCTAGCCTTTACCTGCCTTTGGGCATGCCTTCACCCTCTTCTTCTCCTTCGGCCAACAGTAGCCCAAATTCCGCCAGCACCCGGTTGGCCAACAGTACTGGTGGCGGTCATTGTTAATGTATATCTGTACTGTTGTTCGCATGTATGATTTGGCAAAATTTTACACCAGATGCCCTTCCTGATGCAACCCTCCCCATTTATCCAGGCTTGGGACCGGCACAAAGAAATGCACTGGCTTGTGCATCTCCAGTGGCTGGGTTACATATATATATATATATATATATATATATATATATATATATATATATATATATATATATATATATATATATATATCTATATATATTATACATATATATATCTATATATATATATATACATATATATCTATATATATATACATATATATTTATATATATCTATATATATACATATATATATATCTATTTATATATATATAGTTGCAGACATATACATGTGTGTATGTGTGTGTGTGTGTGTGTGTGTGTGTGTGTGTGTGTGTGTAGATACACACAGATATACAGCTATGATAGGAAACAGCACACAAGAATGACATATGTTCACAGGCTATGCCAATAGAAGTGAGGGGCCCAAGCAAGAAACATGAAACATGTAGCATGACCTTCCACCCCCCCCCCCAGCCAGACACGGGAAACATACACACAAATCCGCAAACAATGTAAATAGTCCACTGCTCCCCAGACCACAGGCAGGATACAACTGGGGGGAACACAGTGCACGCATGAAATCTAATCTTGGAACACAGATAGGAGTGTCTCTTGTGGGACACCCCAAAAATTGACTAGACCAAAAGAAGGTGATACACCGACCATTCTGGCTGGGGTGTATACATACCCAGAATGCAAGGGTGGAAAAGCCTGATGACCCATGGGTCAAGACAATTGTATGACATGGGTCCCTTGAAGTGGAGAGTGGGCAGTGTGTAGTGGTGTGTTCAGAACCGACCAGGACCCAGAGTAATGATGGGTGCTGTAGAGGAGGTGCAGATGGGGGAACTATGGGTAGCCAGTTATGGGTCTAGGTGTGCAGGTGTTGGCTGATGTGGGCCTATATAGACAGCCCCAGGGATGTAAGCAAATGTGTTCATTGGGCAGAGGTATCGCCCAACGAATAGCCGCACCCACTACGAGTCCCACTGCAGCAAAGTTTTTTCTATATGGCAAGGAACGGAATAACCAGATGTAGATGTATATATGTAGAGGTATGTGCGTGCATATCTACCCATAGCAACATAGAGATAAGCCTCTCCCTCTCCGTAGTACAAATGTAAATATACAGAGACAGAATACATATACATACCCACATATAGATATATACATATGCAGACACCCATAGACCCATATGTTGTTGGATATATATATATATATATATATATATATATATATATATATATATATGGTTCTACCTGACATAATCGAAACCACACAACACAGTCCATAAACACGAAACCACACATAACCGACAGCGAAAAAATAACGATGTACACAAACACGAAACCCCATACAAAACAAAACACATCCCCATTCCACAAACCACACACACAACACACAAGCACCAAAACACAAACCCTAAGGTCCGGCCTATCGCGACACCACTTACCTACCCCCTCGTCACTATCGCACACTTACCTACACCCGCCCTCCCCCTAACTCACTTAACCCACCCCTATCGCCTCCCTAACCCTAACTCACTATATATCTATATATATATATCTATCTGATATATCGGTCTTCAGCTGTCGACGGTATATAGAACCATATATATATATATATATATATATATATATATATATATATATATATATATATATATATATATAGACAGCAATATATAAATATATACATGTATGCATACATATACAGATATATCTGTATATAGTAATGTATGTATATATATATATATATATATATATATATATATATATATATATATATATTCATGTGACTGTAAATATACAAATGTATATAGCTAGGATATGATACAGCAGTTATGAATTACATATGTTCACAGGCCGTGCATATGGGGAGCAGCAACCCCCCACCCCGCAGCTAGGCCGATGAGACATACAGACACACAATAAAAGTAAACACACCACTGCTTCCCAGACCACTGGCAGGATACTAACAGTGGGAGAGATCTGCCAGGTCTAATATTGAAACATAGACATCGATGACTCTTGTGGGACACCCAAAAATTAATGATCATTGGAGTCAGTCCCAGTAATGATCCATCAAACTAGGCTGTAGACGTACACCGACCAGTAGGTTGTGCAAGCCTGATAACCCATGGGTCGACACAACATACGACATGCGTCCCAACATGCGGAGAGTGGGCAGTGTGTAGTGGTTGTTTATACCCCACCTGCACCCACAGTAAGGATGAGTGCTGTAGAGGAGGGGCAGGTGGGGGAACTATGGGTATGCAATTATGGGCCTAGGCATGCAGATGTTGGCTGGCACAGTCATATTAGGACCGCCCTGGGGATGTAAGTAATATTCTGAAATGGGCATAGCTGACACCCATACCTCTCAATCCCTAAGAGCAAAGCCACTGGACAGGACATAAACTTTTGAGGGAACAAATAGGGACCATACCTCTGAATTGTCCCCGATTTCCATGGATGTCCCTGATTTCGACTCAAATTCTAACTCTGTCCCACTTAATCCCTCCTAAAACTAGTGACTTTTGGAGGAAAGGTGGTGAATTACACATAATGAATAATGACAACAAATAAGAGTTATAAACATCATTTACCTCAGAAAATGTGTATGAATTCATACGCTCTGAGTCTGTCAATGTGTCAGGTTAATCGCACTAATAATTTAAATGTGTCCCTGATGTTGTTATGATGTGTCGCTGATTCAGTTGATATTTGTCCCCAATCATTTGAGAAGTCTGATAGGGACAAAAAGCACATATTCCACATACAACCCTCAGCTGAAGGATGTGGGTTCCAAAACCCAATTACTTGTTTGTATTGAAGAGTGTTAGTTCCCATGTATTAGCCAGACAGGTGCCGATTGTAAAAGGAACACACCAATATTATGAATCAAACTCTGGACATGTCACAGAATCCGTACAGTCAAACGGCATGCTTTTGCCTAATGGGCAGCCATTCCTGATACTGTAGGCATGTAATCCGATGTAATAGGCATCACAAGGTAATATCATAACCCTCACTCCCACCCAGGGGTGTGAGTGTCAGATGCAAATACCAAATGCAGTGCATTTGCAAGTGCGGGAGCAAGCGGGTGTAAGCCTGTTTGGCCACCAGTATGCGAGTATTACACTGGTGAAGCAATGTAGAGGCAAACTGAGTATAAGAAACTGTAACCGGAGGTTAGCATTGCTTAGCTCTGTGCAAACCCACACACACCCACTCACAACTGCTTTAATGTGCCTTAATCACTCCATATCCAACGGCCTTGCTCTGCCCAGAAACAAAATAAACAGCCTCTGCAAGGCTCAACAACAGGACCCTGCACACACAGCTAACGTGATTTACCACTAAGCCATGGCAGATATACAGACATCAGATGTTATCACAAACACATCATCCAGCGCAGTCATTCAACAGTATAGGAAATGTATTCCATCATGTAGATGTATGTGTGTGTGTTTATGTCCAGATATAGATACATGCATATATATAGATATATCAAGAACATCCCATGTGACAACAAAGCATTACAAAGGAATGAAAAGGGAAACACCAGCAATGCCTGTATTATGTAGTGGTGTTGTCCTATGTAATATTAAGACTCCCTCAGACAGACATGTGTCATTAATGCACACAAACATTTGTACATTGTCCAAATACATCACTCTGTGCATTTTATTTACATTAACACAACAGTTCCTGTCCAATCATTATGTGAGAACAGTACTCTTGCAAGGTGCTGTGTGTGACATCATCATCATGAAAAAGGTAAATGGGGTAACCATACAGGGACCGGTAGTGTTGTGTGTACAATGGGGTCATCTGCATCATGTGTACCTGGAACCTTTAGGAGTCATGTGCATACCAGGATCGTGTGCCAGAGAGACAGATGTGAGGACAACTGGAGTATGTTGTGATGCATATTAAAAGGGTTACATGTGTCCAGTGGACACGTGTGTGAAATGGACAGCTTTGTACGGGGCATATGTTCTAAGAACTGATTGGCCTTTTGTTTCCATAGGGTAAGAGTGGAATGTGGGGGAAGGGGAGTAGGTATGCTCATGAAGGATAGGTTGGGTAGGATGACAGACAAGACAGCATACAGGGTCAGTATATGACACATGTAGGAGGATACACATTGGACAGGGAGGAGTATTCGGCAGTCACAAGCCCATGAGCCCCCAGATGGAAACAGTGGGATGGAGGTCCCCAGCCATGGGCAGCCACCACTGCACCAAGCTCACCCTGTAAATGTGACACTCTGCCCTTGAGCTGGTGTATCTGACCTCAAAACCCCTTATTGAGCCCCCTACACACCACATCCGGGACTGTATGACAGCGGACAAGTTCCTTTCTGGACCTGCTCCCAGGGGGACAAGCTCCATCCTCAATGGCTGTTCCACCAGAAGGTGGTGCAGAGCCAACAGAGGTGGAGGTCCAAGGCTGAGCCCTAGATGTGCTGGTGCCCGGTGCCATGGCCAGCTGAAGTGGGACAGGATGTTCTGCCAAGACCTCCAAACCCATATAGCCCATGGTGTTGCAGTTTTAACACAGATATGGCTTAGTAATAGTCAACAGCATTCAGGATTACTTATAACAGCATGCATAGATATGACCATCAACCCAACACAACAGATGGTATACATTTGCAGAGGGAGCACAACACGTGCATATATACTGCATGGCATCTATACAAAGTGTAGAAGACTTGTGACTGCAGCTATGAACAGTGTACGGTTACTGGCATGTCACTGAGAACCCCAGACAGTGACTGTCATACCACTGTTTCATGTAGCATATGTCCAATCAGGGATGCAATGGCAATAACTCTCATCACTATCACCATGTACTGACTCCAATCCTCACACTATGCTCCTGCAGTTCACAGATGTGTGTTCAGTGAGTAACACAGGAAACAAATGGTTCCACACACTGACCAGTCCACAGATTGCCCTACAGATGGGGGTTCCCTCACAAACAGAGCACTGTCTTGTCAGTTTTAAAACATGCAAAATAGCCATTACCACAAACAATGTGTTAAACTGGCAGTAGTCTCAATGAAGCATGGCTACACTTACATGCTGTAGTCATGTCTGGCACATCACCCTCCTGCCTTTAGGCTATTTTCCACTGTGCATGTTGTTTGTGGAACATCCAGATATCATCTGTGATGCCGATTACCAAACACCAGATCCAGGTTTCACTCACAGCGACTGTCATGGGCAAACACCAACATGATGTTCCTAGATATTGTACTGTGTTTCCATGCAATTGGCTATGGGAACATCATTACAGCTGTTCCACATGCAATCAGCTAGAGGACTGCAATAGGTGCAGAGGCCATCACCTGATGATGACAATCACTTACAAAACACACGCTGCTGCTGAGTAAGTGTACAACTCCACATCCACCAGAGAGTGTGTGGGAGGGACAGAAAGAGGCAAAGTACATCAGAGAAGGGATTGGAGACTAAAACCTAAACATAGTCTGTCACAGACCTACCAGTACAGGGGTTCAAACCCCTGACTGACTAGTCATTACTACTACAAGTGCATGCAGTTACTCAATGTGCCACAAAACTGACATGTTGGTGTGTTGTAAGAACATATATGTGTGCTGATGAGCAACATCTGCAACAGAGATATAGTAGACATACATTAGGTGTAGCACACATGGCTGTAAACATGAGCAGATGTCATTGTCAACACAACCACACTATCTAATGGACTCATATGGATACACTTTGCCAGGCCCACAAATACACTTCCTAACTACTCAGTTTGCCACACTGCATTAATGCACAGATACTACATGCACCACAGGGGATATCTGGAGGTTCTATGGGCTAGGGCATGTGAACGTGTCTGACATCAATTGGTATGCCAACGGGGCTTATACTGAGTGTGACTGTGGTTGGGAGCATCATACCCCACACAAAGCCACAAGATGCCAGTACTGACATGCATGTGTGCATTGCTTCATGGGTGTGTAGTGGTTGGCTGTGCAGGATGGCTGTACAAGGCTGGATGAGGGGTAATCCTTGGTATCACACCATCTGACAATGGAGTGCAGTGTGGTACAGGGGTGTAGTGTCTGCAATGTCCCACACAGATGGGTATTGTATGAACTGTGCTGACATCCTGGTTACGATTGTGTATGGCCATTGCTTTGCAATGCATGCCATGTCTGTGTTTGACAGGCCTTGACATGGACATTGCCTGGGATGTGCATGTCCCACAATAATGTACAGTGACATGTACAAGTGTACCCGGTTTGGCCGACACATGTTGTGTACACAGACTGTTATCCTCAAATATGCCAATACTGGCCTGGTGTGGCAGAACCTGCTTATAGACAGCAGGTTGACCCTGCACCTGCATTGATAGCATGATACAGGTATTCCCTAGTGTCAGTGGCATCAGTCCATACAGGGCACATGTGTAAGGCATTGTATGGCCTCTGTGGATCACATTTGCTGGCACCACATATGTTGCAGTCATCCAGTAAGGAAAATAGTGAAGGCACATTGTCCGCAATCATGTGCCTATTGTACTGCTGAACAGGGTGCCATGCCATTTGTAGTGCACTGCAATCACACCATGCCTACTATCTGTCATCAATGTGCAGGGTACTAGCAACATAGTGAGATATTCTAGGCAAGTGTGTTTGTGTATGAAACATGGGTTCAGAACGTATTCCGGGTAATAGTAGGGTTGCATACTTTGTTCACCAAGCCTTTTGCCAGATGTAGGGGTATGGCTTGCCAACACCGTCCCTTGGCTGATTGACATCTGTACTCCTCATGAGGTGGACATTGTGACATATAATATGGACACCATATAGCAAAACTACAAAATCCACTCCTCAACATGTCCAGTGGTTAGACACTCACAGCCACCTCCACACAGGGTCTGACTGTCAAACACACAAACACAAACACCTGCCATGTCTTGGAATTGAACCCCCACCTAACTAGTTTATCACACTACAACATTACACAGTTACAGCATATGCTACAGAGATTACTGGGTTACAGCAGTCCCAGAGGTGTATTACTAGGTGGATGACAACAGCAGGATTGCCAAAGGTAGTTATGTGAATTGTAAAGAGTGTGCATACTCTAAAAAGCATCGTTCCTTTCTCAGGCAGACAGACACACACACACACAGTTGGCTTGTCTTGGAATAGAATCCCTACCTAACTAATTTATCACACTACAGCATTATGCAGTTACAGCACATGCTACGAAGACTACTGAGTTACAGAAGTCCCAGAGGTGTATTTCTTGGTGGGTGACATCAGCAGGATTGTCAAAGGTGGTTATGTGAATTGTAAAGAGTGTGCATACTCTAAAAAGCATTGTTCCTTTCTCAGGTAGACAGACACACACACACACACAGTTGGTCTCTCTGGGAATAGAACCTCTACCTAACTAGTTTATCACACTACAGCAATACGCAGTTACAGCATGCACTATGCAGAATACTGGATTACAGCAATCCCAGAGGTGGATTTATAGGTGGGTGACATCAGCAGGATTGCCAAAGAAGGGCATTTCAAGTGTACTATGAGTTGTACACGTCTGTTACCTGCGTGTACCCGCTGCTTACTGTCAAGAAAACACATTTACACCTACTTACAACTGCCTTATGCTGTTCTAATTGACAGTATCAACAAGGCTTGCAGGTCTTGAACCCTGGACCATGCATATTGAGGTCACTGGACATACCACTAAGCCATCGAGGTTGTATACATGTTGCATGGCATCTATAATGCACATCCTCTACAGGTATTCCACAGTATTGAAAACAAATGGGACAGTCACTTTGTGTACATATGTACAGTACACTTGAATGTACTGTACTCTGTAAAACAACAAAGACAAGTCTACATCTGTACATCTGTCATAACTATATATATATATATATATATATATATATATATATATATATATATATATATATCTATATCTATATATATATACGGATGTTTACACACATATATATATATATACATGCATATACACAGACACAGCTATAGCCATATAAATATATATATATATATATATATATATATATATATATATATATATATATATATATATATATATATATATATATATATATATATATATATATATATATATATATATATATATATATATATATATATATATATATATATATATATATATATATACATATATATATATATACACACACACACACACACACACACACACACACACACACACACACACACGTCTGAACACCCTTTGTGACACAGAGGGGTTCCAAAGGAACTGACATGTACATAAAATAGAGGCATCTCTTGTGTTATAACATTTAAATCTTAAGCAGTTTACCAGAGAAGGGATGGTTGTTGTGTATGTGGAGTTTGGGGGTGGGGAATGATGGTAATGTAATCAATCCCAGCGATTATGGAGTTAGGGTGTGGGGAATGATGGGTATGGACTTACACCCCAGTGACCACTTCTGTGTCACTGCTCGACAGTGGCACAGGAAAATAACATACCCAACTGTAGTCATGCTTGACTGTGTATTCTTTACCATTCCTAACTATGTAATTCTTTGTAGACACCGGTCACCACAGATGGCTACCGTAGTGTGCTAAAAGACATTACACATGTGTATGCATGGCTACAAGGTAGTCACACACACAAACACGCACACACTTGCTAGTATTGTGCATACGCGTCTTGCCAATGTAAAGGTAACTAGTACAGTGGTATGCAGTTGGGGTATGTGCCACAGAACACATACAATTACACTTACTCTGATTCCACTTCTGAGCTGGGTGACATCACAGGACTGATTACTTGCAGTGGGGAGGGGGGAAGAGAGAGGCTTAGCAGCTGACAAGGATAAATGCCAGTGCAAAAGGAGGTATCTCTTTGGAATGCAGCAAAACCCAATGTCATGACAGGATGCAGACACAAATACACGCACACAACCACACTCAAGCCATTTGCTGACACACACCCTCAGGCATTTGCTGAGACACACACGCACACAAACACACTCAGCCACATGCCGACACACACACTCAGACATTTGCTGTCACACACACGTACACAGCTGCCAGTGGAGGGATCAGAACTCCTGCCTATCTACAGATCACTGTTACAGTACTATGCAGTTACAAGATGCACCACAGAGATTACACATTCCAAGACAATCAGAATGCCCTTCTAAGATTGAGTACAACAACAGGGAGACTGACAGTCATGAAGTACATAGCTGTAAACCTGTGTGTTTAAAGTAGGTGTCCATTACAACCTGTATGCACAAACAAGACACATCATCTGCAGGTAGGCCTGAGAGGTATAGTTATAGCAGAACAGGAACCTGAACTGGAGTATGCCCATCTGTGGAATGGGCAACTACTATCACTATACAGGGTTACAGTGGGCATGCTCATACACTTAGTAGCACAAGGCTGTTTGGGATGCACTATGACTACAACTACACAAGGTTACACTGGGCATGCTCATACACATAGTAACAAAGGGCTTGTTGGATGCACTGACTCAAATTACACAAGGTGGCAGTGGATATGCTCATACACTTAGTAGAACAGGGCTGTTTGGGATGCACTTCGATTCTAACCACAGAAGGCCACAGTGTGCATGCTCATACACTTACATATACAGAACACATTGTAATTGACTCCTATTGTAAACACACAGGTTTACAGCTATGTACATCTTACCTGTCAGTATATATGCTCATCATACTAGTTTACTACCTGATATGTGGCCCATAAATTATATATCTGTGTCTGTGCTGTGTGATACACATGCATACATGTACATCAAGTACTGACATAAATATGTTAAGTAAACACATTCATGCATTTGTGGACATGACAGACAACAGGTTACCTGGGGCACTCAGGCAGATGCTACCTACAGCATGTGTCACACACCTTGCTGTCCTGAAAGGCATACATTGATAACAGGTTGTGGACAGTGGCATTATACGTGGAACAGTGGCATGTGCAAGCATAATGTGTGAGCCACATTGTGCAATGGTACTGAGGTGCAGGTGTCAAGATGACTTCTCCCGGCTGTTTTAGTTGTTGTCATTATTAGCAGAACTGCTACCCTAAGTATATCTCACATTGGTCATTTACACAATTTCAGCTGCTGTCCGTCACCTTACATGAGGCATTTGCTACCAAGCACATTACTGCCACTCGCAGTGATGTCATGGTACAAGTGGTAACTGCTAGACCAAAACAATGAGAAAATGTCCTGCTGTTATTAACAGGTTGTCCAGTGTCTGTCATTCCGGGCTGTCATGACTGAACAACAAGCCTTCATTGCAGAGCACATGCGTCCATGTTTCACGTGTGTGTGGATAATACCTAGGTCAAATTTACACATATAGCCGCATTCCAAGGCAAATGTCCTACACCCAGAAGTAAAACCCTGACACCTACAAGACAATTGCATTGGATGATTATGCTAACCAGTGCTTGATGTGTGGCTTTAGTAATCCAACTGCTCAATGTAGAACCTATAATGGGGAATACTAACATCTGTGCAGTGAGGAACACCTGGCTGAAGGCTCTGTAGTGCACAATTGCACTACCACCATATAACTCAGAGCCAGACATGTGGGCCATAACAGTGGTATGGACTATTCCAGGTGGTGGTGTTCACATATTCATAAAGGCTATTCACATGTAAAGACCACTACTCCGACATATCTCATCACAGATGAGTCAGGTACAGGTGACATTGGCAAATATTGCATTCTAGGTTGTATCCTCATATACATCCACCACCTTGTCCCCAGACTACCAAAACAAATCCATATGTGGTATGACATAGTATGGTAGATCACCAGATAACCCTCGATTGGTGGACTGTACCTAGACCTACATCAACTGCGCAAAGTACCCATGTAGAGACACAGCTGCATAATGTGTTATGCAGTGCAATAATACCATTGTTTGTAACCAGCTCAGTTGTACACATACCAGGGTCTCTCAGATGTTGTCAGCATTAACCCGGTTGATTGTTGCTGTACACCAGTAAACAACACCCTCATGGTTGGATATGACCTAACTGTACCTACCCTGGATATGTACATCCCACACTCATACAACATAAATGACATTACCATAACTTTCGTTATCCTTTCTACGTACAGGTGGCTACAATCATTACACACATGCACATGGCAGATAGCATGCTAACAGTACATAAGGTTTGATATCTATATTAACAAAGGGAATATTCCCTCTCTACTGGTCACTCATGACACCTGTCATATCATTCAACACCCCATGTGGCATGTATGTCATTAGACATGTCCACCTAATGCAATGCCTACAAACATACCCAAATAACAGGATCATAGGACCTACACATGGCCTGTATTGACAGACTCAGGGAAATCCAGCTCTGCTCTGTATGTTCCTGAGTAGTCACAGATGATATGTTCATGACATGTACAGCCATGTGTGGCCACAGCTCCTACATATACCACATGTCAACAATTGCAAGCCATGCATGCTGTGTGCTGTCTGGGCATTAGCCTTAGTACCACAATAGCCAGTACATGCTGGGGTGAGATGTTTACAAGCCACAGACCTCACACATGCTTGAATGAGTGTACTGCCTATCTCTAACAGAGCACATTGCTGGCACTCTTCCAGTAAACATGAGGTGTGTGTGTGTCAAATATGATGTGCTCACTGTTGACAATTACAGTGCCCTGGCTTCACCATGACACTGTCAAGTAACAGGTTGTAGGAGCATGACATGGAATAATGCTGCGTGTGTCTCACTGATATGTGCTGTTGTCATATATGTACACTTGTCTACTCGGTGAAGGTGGTGGTGTCCTACCAGTGCATGAATACAACATCCATTATGGTGTAATGCTCGGCTATGTTTCACACATGGCGTAGGGAAGGTGTGGAATGTATCCTCTTGACCTGCTAGTTCACTTACTGATGTAGACCGCATATGTGTACATGTATTGATGTTTGTGTAGATTCCATGTGTGTGCAGTGTCTGATGTCTGAAGGTGACTGTTGTCTTAGTAAATCATGCTGTTGCAATACAGCCTCAACATTGCCAACTGTATATGATGATATGCTCTAAGTACAGTAAGCTGTACATGAAGTATGGACAGATGTTTGTACATGACTACTAAGTGGTATGGCTTCTTTGCAGATGAATGATTACTGAAGACAGCTCACTGGTGTGTTACAACCATTCCTGCAATAACCTGTGTGACTGCTAATGTCAGGTTTTATTAATTGAAGTGGAAGACAGACAATGTAGAATGCAGTAAGGGTGACAGTGAAGGCAAATCTCATGACACCTATAACAGTAATACCTCCCCTGTGCATATATTGTGCATATATCAGCACAGTTGGCAAAGGAAAGAGCCAGTAAGCTTTGTAGCGAATGTGATAGTGCTGTACTTCTGTAATACTTATCATGAGATAGACAGGTGTTTGATTCACAGTACTGGCACCTGTGGATGTGTGTGTGAATACATATATGTCACGTATGGTTCGGAATACATCCCACATGTTTTCAATCTCCTGCACACTGTTGTTGACACCAGTACAGAGTGAAGTGTAGAAAGAAAGGCATAGGCAGGTGGTTGAACGTCACACATGTAAAAGTGTCTGTATGTGTGTGACATAGGTGTATATCTTTGTGAATGCCACAGTGTGTGTGTGTGTGTGTGTGTGTGTGTGTGTGTGTGTGTGTGTGTGTGTGTGTGTGTATGGCTGTCCAGCCCCTGGAGTGAGGCTGTATTTTACCATAGTGAAATGTTAATGCCCCCTCCCCCCATCCACTCAATGCAATCTATCATTCCTGTTGATATCATCAATTGTAGACAGGCATTCTAACTGCCTGTCAACATGTACACCCTGGGGTGTGACCTGTTGTTACATAGCCTACTGATGGACCCCCCTCCCCACATACACTCACTGCACTGTAGTATCCCTGTCGATGTCCTCAATCGTGGGCCATTCCGACTACCTGTACATGTGTAATCTCTGTGACGCATCTTGTAATTGCGTAGTACTATAATGATGATATGCACATAGGCAGGGGTTCTCTTCCGAACACTGGCAGCTGTGTGTGCTTGTGTGTGTGTGTGTGTGTGTGTGTGTGTGTGCGTGTGTGTGTGTGTGTGTGTGTGTGTGTGTGTGTGTGTGTGTCAGAGTGTGTGTTACTGTGTCTGTGAATCCCTGAGTGTATGGGTGTGTCTGTATTTGCATGCTGTCATGGCAGTGGGTATTACTGCTTCTCAATGAGAAGCAACTATTTCCACTGGCCTTTACCCTTGTCATCCGCCATACCACTCTTTTACTTTGTGCCCACTCCAGGTAACTATACCTGTGATGTCACCCACTATGGATGTGACAGCTCTGAACACAGTAGCTTACTACACAGCTATCATGCTCTTGGATTATTAGAACAGTAAACATAAATGAAACATGGGCGAATATAACTGTGATGTGGAAGCTACAAAGTGCATGCAGGTATTGTCATACTGACCTATGAGTAGTCAACATGTACATATGGGACACTAACTGCAAACATCGATATTCCCGGCACATGCAACTACACCTGAAAGAGGAAGGCAGAACGTCAAGATCAACATGCTGTTAGTGTTGTTACACATGATACATACTGTCAAACATACAAAATGCATTCTAAAACTGTAATACATGGTATGTCTGCTGCCTGTCAACACTACTCAACAATATTAATCTACCTAGTATGTTCACCCTGTGCATCAGACCATATGTGCATGCCCCTGCAATGAAGGTGTGGATGACAGGGATGCCGCACAGGCATCATCATAAGCACAGGGTGATAATGTTTGCCAGAGGCCTAGGCTGTGCCATTGGATGACATCATGTGTGTGTATTAGGATCTGTGATTTCATTGGGCATGTGTGGATGTTATGCATGTGTGTGTTGAGGTGCCCTACATTTGTTTCTGGTGTGTGTGTATGCATGCACACAGGTCTGGCATGTGGCTGGCCTCCATAGGGGTATTATTGACAGCTGCAGACTGTACAAGGCAGGTTTCACAGTTCACAGTGTCCGCCATGGCCATGTGACCTGTGCCTGCCAGGGGTTGCATGGGTACTACCAGGCAGTGGTCCAGATTGGGTACAGTCTGATGACACATGTCCATGGGAATCGTGTCCCTGTTGGGACCATCCAGGACCACGTGCACGTGGCCTGCTGTTTCCTGTCATGGACTGCACAGCACCAACTGCACTGCTGCTGCTACTGCCACTATGAGAGTGGGCATGTGCAGTAGCATGTTCACGTAGACCTTCAACAGGTGATGTAGCTGACCTACGTCCACGTGCCCGACACCTCGCTCCCACCAGATGTTCTAGCACAGACATTCCATGCTCGAGGATTGACATGCCACGGTCAAGGACTCCCACCATGTCACCCAATCGTCTTTCCAAAACATCTGCAAGATGATGGTGAGCATTTGCAAGTGCCTGGATGTTGTCAGTTAATGAATGGACAGCAGCCCTCTGAAGCCTCAGACCTTCTCTGTTGTGCCATTCAGCACGTGCCTGTGCCTCCATTATAGCCTGAAACATGCATCTGGTGACTACAGCTCATGTGCTTTGTCTCACAGGGGCATGTTGGCCAGTGGTCCTCCTATGAGCAGCGCTGGGCACATGCCTGAGTGAGACATCACTAGTCAGTTGACTGGGATCATGGTGTGCAGGCACACCTTCCATAGTCTCCACACTTCCCTGTTCCATGCTACCACCTACCAACTGTCTTTCCTTTATGGCCAGTGGTGATGTGGTATGTGTAGGCAGGGGAACTGTGTGTGAGGATGAGGGGGAGACAGGTGGAATGACAACCAATGGCACAGATTCAGCCCCTGACAACCCTGCCTGTGCCTCAATCATACTATCATCATCACTGCTATAGTCTGTTGGGACACTAACATCAGGTGGACCACAGGAGGGCACGGTACCTACACCTGTGAGGGCAAGACAAGAACTGTACATTACAAATTATACCAGACACACACACAGACAGACAGAGACACACAGACACACACACACATACACAGACAGAGACACACACACACAAACAGACAGAGACACACAGACACACACACAGACAGACAGTGACATGCAGACACACACACACAGACACACACACAGACAGAGACACACACACACACACACACACACACACACACACACACACACACACACACAGAGACACACACACAGACAGACAGACTGACAGAGACACAAACACAGACAGACAGAGACACACACGCAGTCACACACACACAGCCAGACACACACAAACACACACAGACACACACGCTACATGCAGGTGATATGGCAGATGGTATTCAGCTTAGACAATTATAGTTTCAGCGTAGACAATTATAGTGGTAGTTATCATACATCCCTGAGTTGCACACAACAGTATGCAAGTGTTATAACAGACGGCATGCACCTTACACAATTATAGTGGTGGTTAGCATACATACCTGTATTGCACCATTTGTGTTAGTAGCCTATGCCCCATACCTGCAACACAATGCATGCACTTTGTACTGTTGCACCGCACTGCCATGGTGAGCAACATACACCATATGTTAACAGACCATCGTTGACCTTTGTACATCTGCCACTGATGCTTTTGACCACTCTGGTCTTAGGAAACATAACATTAGCATTGGAGACTGTGTAGCATACTGTTAGCCCTGTTTGTGTGACTACTGTGATCCAGGTCATTGGGGTCGATGGAATCCAACATGCATTGAGCGCAGGTGTTGGTACATGAGGAGTCTTCCCAGTTCATAATGGAATAGTTGAGAGTAGCCATTATTATGGTTCTGTCTCAGAACTAATCTTCCCCATTACAGCACATTATGACAGTTGGGAAATCTGCAGCCTGGTGAGTGATCTGTCGCAAGGTGCAATTTGAATTCCACTTTGGCACAAAGGTAGTTGCTCAGCATAATGCATCTGAAGTTATGCAAGTGCAACTAACATCGGGATGTACATATCCTTCAGGAATATGGACACACCTGCAGCCCCTGTGTTCCAATAAAGGATACTGGGCAAGAGGTGAGGTATGTGTTTTAACATGGTCATGCAGGTGTGCTCTCCAGAGCATTGAAACATATCTCAGCCACTGCACAGATATGTTCTCCATGTTAGGGATTGACATATGTGTGTCCATATAGTGTTTCTGACATGTATCATTGAGTAGCGAGAACCGCAGTTTATTGCTTGGCTGTCCCTGTAACAGCAGTGGACCTTCACTTGAGCTGTTCATGATGAAGGCACTATAGGGGAAGCATGAGCCCTAGGCTGTATCCAGATTCCCAGCGGTGACAGGTGCAGGCCCTGTCTAGCAAAGCATCATGGTCTGTCAACCATGTTATCCCAGGCAGACAGATACTGAATACCCTTTGACTTGCACCACTACACTAGTCAATTGTGGAATACAATCCTTTTGTCCCTGTACTGCAGTATCATTCTGGCCAATGGCAGAATGCTACCCAGGCCTTGGGACATATCTGCATGGGCTACAAGACCTGAAGTTCCTACATGTGTTTCCATGCAGTCCAGGCTACTGCATCACAGGTCTTGCACAACAACATGGAATATGCCAGAGCCATGTGTATAGTTCAAAAGGTGGTCAGAGTGTATGGGTATGTGGCTAATCATGGCAGACAGGCAGCTGACAGTATGTATGCCCTCGTATAGGTTGGTGTGTAACATAGTGCTAGAGTTTGCATTCACAAATGAGTACTGTTGGGCATGTTTCCAACCACGTGTTCTGAGGTGTGGCACAATTATGCAAACTATGTCATACAGTTTGTGTATTTCAGTTTCTGTCTCTTCCAGCTTGGGGGGGTCACTTTTTTGGCCAGATACTTAGAAGCATCTGTGAATGTGTGTGATTTCTGGTAGTGTGTGTGGGTGTCCTTACTGTGTTCTGGTAAGGGTATGTGTTGGTTGTGTTGATGAGATGCATGTGTTAACCTACACCTCATGACTGTCCAGTCCATCATGGCTGTAGACTGGGCTGCCTTCCAGTTTACCCCTGTAGCTGCATCCCAAACAATGTGTTGGGCATGGTGTTAGGTGGGTTTGGCAGTGTACATGGCATAGAGATTCCATTCCCCCTGGATGGCCACATACACAAAGCTAACATTAGTAAACACCAGTAGCTGACTAGTGGACATGCCTGTATGAGCATTCAGTACTACAAGTACCAAGTACTGTATTTAGTTTACATATTGCTTATGAAGATGTTTTAGACAGTGATGTTCACATGTAAATATTTGTGTTATGGACGTAACAACACTGGCTATTAAGGAAACATTGTAGCTACCTTTAGCTGCAATCCTCCTTTGAGGAGTACATCACATCCTGTTAGTTGATTACAGATGATGCAAGTGTCTACAGGTCTGTTTCCTTCTCTGGGTATATTCTCACATATCCACCAGGACCATGAACTCTGTTGGGCACAGGCACCCACTCTCCAAACAGAGTCATGTATCAATAGACTGATGCCACTATCAACATGATCAGGATATAATCAGATAGTTTATGCCATCACCTATTAAGTGGCTGTTATACATGGGCAGCTGTCTCCTACATTTTACACTCCTACTGCAGATGTTACACTGGAGTTAAAGATGATATGCAACCTGTTTCATTACCAGTGCTGTGCACTACCTTACATACTGTAAGTGCAAGTTGGTATTAGGTTGGCAATGAGAGGTTGGGCTACACAAACCTGGTAGTTCAACCAGTGTATCTCTACTCTCAATATCCACTCTATGTAGGTGTGCAAATAGCCATTTGGCCCAGCCCTGTAACAAGGGTCACTACACATTTGCATAACATGTACACATGCACAGCTGTTATTGCTTGCAAACGATACTAGAGAGGACCAGCCCTGTAACAAGGGTCACTACACATTTGCATAACATGTACACATGCACAGCTGTTATTGCTTGCAAACGATACTAGAGAGGTCCAGCCCTGTAACAAGGGTCACTACACATTTGCATAACATGTACACATGCACAGCTCTTATTGCTTGCAAACGATACTAGAGAAGTCCAGCCCTGTAACAAGGGTCACTACACATTTGCATAACATGTACACATGCACAGCTCTTATTGCTTGCAAATGATACTATAGAGGTGGATATTGCATGTGTTAAGTGCATGGATAGTTACCTGGCTCTTCCAATTATCTTTGCTATCATGCTTGCTAAACTGTCAGATGAATATATGTATCCTGTTATTGAGTATTGTAATTGCCAGTAGACATAACTACTGTTTGCATAACATAACAGAACTGCTATGTAGAATAGAATACAGATCTGCCTAATATACTGTACATTACACAGTTATTGGCACAATATCCCACAATGCACACCATATTTGCAGAGTAAGCCTACCTTTAACATGTTCATCTTACCTATACACCCATACATATGTCGACTGTTACAATATATCGACATGTACTATCCCCTGTTATAGCACATACTTGTTGGACCAATCCTGACACTGACAGTGGCTGGAAGCAAATTGGTGGGTTCCAAGCCCATATCATCCCTTGTGGTGTATGCAGAGTTTGCCTTGTGACCTACAGCAGTACACACATAGAATACTACAAGCATTACTGCTGCTTAACAATACATCACTACAAGATAGCTATTTCCACTATATGCATTGATTACACTGTAATTCTTACAGAACAGGTACTACATGCACAGACATACTACATGCTATACATACCTTCTTAGTAATTGGAGGCATTATTGATTAGTATAATACTCGTTTTCAGTTCGTCTTTCAGTGTTTTGTACTGTCCTACAGGAAGATACAGATGGTTTGAATGTGTGACAAGGCAACCTTTTATAGTTACAGATCAGTAACATGTGCTATCTCGATGGCTGATTGGTGTTCCTAAGTAGCTAATTACATGCACATCAGCTGTGCTGCTACTGCCTTCGCCAATACCATGGCTACAGTGGAATATAACTGAGTGCTCCACTTGGGCATTGTCCCTTTGCCTTACTTGTGAGGAAGACAGTGTGGAAGTGTTTTTGGAATCTATTGCAATAGCTATATGGAGACAAACAGTAATATATTGTGTGTAATGCCTACAGGATTTGGTCTAAATGTGAGTACTGCTGTTATATTTCTGAACATTGCTACTTGTGCAGGGTTTGTCTGTACCTAATACTTCTGCATATGTTTCAGTCTGGCCAGGTTGTTTGACCAGTTCAAGGCTGCATAGCTATGAATATGCATATAATGTTAGGGGGTTTACAGTGTGCTTACCAGACATATTTAGTTTGGTGTTACTGTGTATCATACTGTGCTGATAATCAGTACTCGGTAACACTTCCTGGTGTACGAACCTTTCATCCATCTGAAACGGGATTAGTTCATACAAACCCTGTTACATCAGCAATTGTATAACAGCAACTATTTCACATAGGGCCATGTTAGTGTGTCTGTGTCCAGGTATGTTAAGGTTTCATCAGATATTGTACAGTAGTTGAATAATTGGCTATGGTATGACAGTATGTATTGAAGTAATTATTTTGGTTGTGGGGTAGATGTTGGTGGGTGTACATAGCACATGTAGGTGTGTAGGAACCTCTTTTATACAACTTCTATATGTGTGTAGGTGTTCTTTTCCTATGTGAACACCTATCCCTTAGTGGACTAATACTATGGTAATTGCAGGCTGATTCATGAAGGCACTGTTAAATACTTCCTATATAGCATGCAGGTACTGTTAGTCCTTGAATCCTTTTGGCAATACATTGGAATGTAATAACGTTTTGCAAAATGAAAGCTGTCTGTGTATTTC